>NC_068370.1:44161380-44498880 GCF_020536995.1 Dreissena polymorpha | reverse complement strand
AAGTAGAAATAATACATCAGTGTACATAATTTTATTGTGTTGTTCCCTTCGTTCTTTACTTTAAAAATGCAACTTAACAGCTTTGCAATCAACTGAAATAATATATAAAAAGTAAAAACAATAAACGTTTGGCTTTCTTAATACGATATCATTTCAAACGCTGTTGGAAGGAACCATTGCTTATTAGAGGTTTACAAGGTAATTTACCCAAGTACGCAAATGTAATGGTCGATTGCCCTTAGGCATGATTCTGTTTTATTACTTTAATCCGGTTGTAAAAATGCATGACCGAAGGGTCATCAGATAAGCAAAAACAGGGTCAAAATCTGATAAAATAGCGCTGTTTAACTGACTGTACGAAAATCCGTATGTCCGAAAATTTAGAATCATGAAAACATAAATTTTTTGGCTTAAAAAGGAAATGTAAGAAAATTTAGAATGTAAGAGAAAATACGGTGGTTTTATGGTGTTTAAATCGATTAGAAATAGCAAAACCTAAAGACATTATCTCAAGTGTGATTTTCAAAAGATTTTATATGAATGTACACACACGGTAAAACTAGTCTATTAAAATGAAATACCTTCATTGGTTCTCATGTTTTTAATATTTATTAAACATAGGTATTTGTGAACACTTGTTGTTATATAATATTGAAATGTACACGCATACTGAACATAAAATCATTAGCATAACGGCTAAGTTGGTTTTTACTAAGATTGCAATAGTGTTTATTTTATTATTATGAATCTTATGATGATAATTTTGAAAGTATGACACAGAGTATCTGAAGAAGATATATACATAATCACATATGTTGTTGTTGTGGTGGTTATTGTTTCAATATTTTTATGAGTATCATACATTAAATGACGAATAGCTATTAATTTTGTCATACAAACACCATAATTATTATTGGATTGCGGAGATTAAACAAATCGATTCCCTAGTAACTGATATAACTGATACATTTTTTGAGCGACAATTTGAAACTAAATCTAGTATTATTTAAATTTGATTATTTTAATTGCAGACTTTTTTTATTAACCCCAATTATTGTGTACGCAACGTTTCTTTTATTTAAATCGCTGAGTACGAAGCATCAAGCTATTTTTTAATTAATTGACAGTGATCTTTAATGTATGTCATAATATAAATTGAAATCAATCTTAATTAAAGCTTGAGCGGTTGGTTTGTTATAAGTTTTGTAAATGTTGCTGTAGGATATGTATGCACAATAAATACTAACGCTCTGGCATATTGTGATGGTGATATGATTATATATTGCACAATGAATATGTGATGATGTTCTTGTGATAATATTGAGGCTATAATTAGTTTTTGAATAAAGCTAGCTAATTTCAAATAAGATACAAACACATCCCAATCCTAAAATTATCAGTAAGTTATAGTATTGTTTGCCTCTAGGCGCATAATTAATTGAAGGCCTAGTTTATCTGTTAATCCTCGCCCCATGTGGTGTCCCAGTGGGTACACTGATATTAATACACGATGTATTGGTCCACAATTAAATCTCTTATAAAAACATGTCTCTCAGGTGACTGAAATATGGCTGTGTAGATACAACAAATACTACTACAACGGAGACTAAGATAACACATGTTACAATTAATTTGTCTTCCTTGCGTTCTTCTTATACGACAAACACTTCTAAAACAAAAAAGCAAAAAGCCGCTACTGCTACTGCTTCGGCTACTCTTACTGCTACTGCTACTGCTGCCGCTGCCGCTGCCGCTGCCACTGCCACTGCCGCTGCCACTCCGCTGCCACTGCCGCTGCCACTGCCACTGCCGCTGCCACTGCCGCTGCCAGTGCTGCTGCTGCTGCTGCTGCTACTGATAGTGCTACTGCTACTGCCACTGCTACTGCCACTGCTACTGCCACTGCTACTGCCACTGCTACTGCCACTGCCACTGCCGCTGCCACTGCCGCTGCTGCTGTTGCTTCTGATAGTTCTACTGCTACTGCTGCTGCTGCTGCTTCTGCTGCTGTTGCTGCTGCTACTGTTACTGCTACTGATACGGCTACTGATACTGCTACTTCTACTGCTACTGCTAGTGCTAGTGCTACTGCTACTGATTCTGCTACTGCTACTGCTGCTGCTGCTACTGCTGCTGCTGCTGCTACTGCTACTATTGATAATAATTCTCCTTCTACTTCTCTTTCTAATATTGCTAGCGATGCTTCATAATTTATTTTTAAATGTATCATTTTGTTAAAACAGGAAAGAACTGTTATATATATTTTCTTAAAGGGATCTTTTCACGCTTTGTTAAATTAACAAAATTGAAAAAAGTTGTTTCAGATTCGTAAGTTTTCGTTTTAGTTATGATATTTGTGAGGAAACAGTAATACTGAACATTAACCATGCTCTAATATAGCCATTATATGCATCTTTTGACGATTTTATAACCTAAAAATTATAAAGCGTTGCAACGCGAAACGATTGAATAATTTGGAGAGTTCTGTTTTTGTCGTTAAATTTTGTGAAACTACGAAGATTGCTTATATAAGGTATAAAATACGTCGAGAATGTGTACTCGGCGGAATAGCTCAGTAGGCATAAGCGTTTATACTACAGAACTCTGCCAGGACTCCAGGGGTCACTGGTTCGAACCCTGCTCCGGGCAATGTACATTTCCTTTTTTTTATTTTTTTTCTGGATTTTTTACTTGAGCTTTTATGATCCAATGTTTACATTTATCAATATAAAGCATTTAATGAATAAGTTAAAAAAAATGCCAAAATCTGTGAAAAGGCCCCTTTAAAGGTGTAAAGAATCTAAACTTTTCTGCGATTAAAGTTTTATTTAACTGGATTAGTATAGGCCACATAACAGACGCTATTGTACTGATTTGTACTAAACAACATTTTGTCATAATCAACAGTTTTAACATGCCGCAGTTTCCTTGGAAGTTGACCTTTGATTGGAGTTATGTATAAAACATTAACAAGGTATTTGTTGACAGTTTGTCCTGTCACAATTATATATTAGTTGAGCCAAACGTGTGATAAAGATCCCTTTTGGGGTGGCGATAAATACTATTTATATTGTTCAACAGTGGGAGACTGAGAAAACATATGTTACCATTAATTTGTCTACTTTGCCTGCTTCTTCTTTAGATATTTTTCTTGCTAATCGTTTAAGTTTAGTTTTAGTTAAGTAGGTATATCAATTTACATTTTTTGATAGATATTTATTTGGATAGTAATAGTATGTTCTATTTGACTTGACATCATTGAACCGGTTTATTCATTGATAAGATCGGGATCTCCACAGGTGTTTAATCTCGATTGTTAGGTGGGGAGAAGGGTCCGAATGATAATGTTGTCGTCGGCTTACGAATCACATTTAACAAGTTTTAGACAAATATGCATACGTTATAAACCTAATTTAAGTATTACATAGATAATAACTTATCTTTATTTTGATGAACTACGTTTAAGGTATAAAACTATAATTATCTATGTGTTGTGTGCCGCATACATACCATCTTGCTTTTTTAAATTTGATCACAACGGTCCGAAGTCATAAACATTCATTATGCATGGTTGCTAAAGCACAGTGTATACTAACTAACCTATGTTTATTGTTGTTTGCTAGGGTTATTATTATTATGTTTTATTTTTTTTTATTTTTTTTGGGGGGGAGGGGGCTGGGAGGGCTTTTATAGAAGATTTCAACTAGTCCTTCAATTAACGAAAAAAAATATTGGTATAGGAAATATAAAAGAGTAATAGACAGCTTCATTCATGCTGTTCTATTATGGTGTTTTAACGCATATAATTATGTATGGTTGATGAAGCACATTGTATGCTACCGATGTTTATTGTTGTTTGATGATGATGTTAAGTTGGTGTTGCTGTTGTTGTTAATGATGATGAGGAGGAGGAGGAGGAAGAAGAAGAAGAAGAAGATGATGATGATGATGATGATGATGGTGGTGGTGGTAGTAGTGACGACGACGACGATGATGATGATTTTGATTATGATAATGAGATTTGAATTAAATTAATGCGCAAAGATTTTTCTTTTTAGCGGCCAAATGCAGATATCTGCGCTCGGCCGCTGTAAGGGTTATGTAATATTTGCAATCTACATAGGAGTCAATAGCAGATACCAAGCACCATATGCTTATGAGAAACAAAAGCAAAATATTGGCAATCGCTGAAATCTCGAATATGACTTAATCATTTTATTAAATGAAAACCGGTAACTATTTTAAACGGTTATTATATTGCAACAACTTAGCGGTGTTTATCCAAAAGACCATTGTTATAATTACAGGGACGTCAATAGGCCAAACTATTAAGGAAATATGATTTGAGTCGTCAAGGATAGATTTTGAGATCAATGTACGTCCGATGAGATTTAAAGGGAGTTGGAGGCGTAGGGACAGATTCGTTCGAGTACGCGATCATTTGCAGGCCCGTACCCAGGCACTGGGCCCAGGGGCCCGGGCCCCCCCAGCTGGCTGTCGAGTTATGATTTTTTTATAACGGGCCTACTGCAAATTTTCTCACATAAAAGGGCCTACAGTACACTTCCCTGCAATACAAATGTGCAGATGTGTTTTATTGCCCCTGATACACAAGGGGATTAGCGCTAATTTACTCGCCAGTGGAGATAAGCCCCAAGGCAATGTTTACTTATCACCTTGTACACACATCCCCGATCTGTCAATTACCCATTTGTTCAATGCTTCATCTTTTGATGGTGGGTGTAACACGTCTTTTGATTGGACAAGGAAAGAGAAACCGCGAATGGATGGAACTGATACAGAAGGTCGTATGTCTGAACGATAATAGTGATTTCTCTTTTGAATTCAAACCTCCTCTAGAGTCATAGCTTATTAAACATTTCTGTGAAAACGGTGTTGTAGATGATAAACATTTTATAATGAATTTACTTTGAAATTTAAATAGAGGAGGTTTGATTTCAAAGAGAAAATACTAGTATGTTATATGTCAGTTACTGACATATAACCATAGTAGTATTTTCTCTTTGAAATCAAACCTCCTCTACAGTCATACTTTATGTTACATTTCATAATAAAGATTTTTTAGTTTCAAAGGTGTTTTTATATTCTTTATAAAGTGTAATACATTTCTGAAATCTAAAGCTTTAAACTTGTGTATGAATTTCACACCAAGGGGTCGTTGATAATGCATGTCACGCTTTTTTTTTACCATTTTTACCCCGGCATGTCACAAACTTTTACAAAATCTTGGACCCCCCTCCATTAAAGTACGTAAAAAACTCACACTTTCGAACATTCTTTTTAAATCAATACTTAATTTAAATTTAATCTAAAACTCAATTCATTATAAAACCGTATTAAAATTCCACTTACCGGTAAAAGAACTTTCACATTACAGGCTTTTATAACTGTAGGGTTGTTACGATGAGCAGTAGGAATATTTATCCACGTGTTAACCTCTAATAAAAACGAAATTATAATTTAGATTTTCTTTCAACCCTTTACTAACTAAAAATGGAACAGTCCAATTATTTCGTCATTGAAATCTGTGTGGAGGTTGTGCCAATTGAATAAGCCCGCCCAGCCAATTGCCTATTAAACATTCGAACAACAGAATCAGGAGATACGCAATTCGTCTTATTTTGACATAAAACTAATTCAAATGTTTCACAAATTTTTGAAAATTATTTTTAAATTCTACTAAAGAAATAATAAATAAATTATACATTTTTTAAAACAAATGTGTGACATCACACATGACCTGACTCTCCTCCCCCATGGCACAAGCTGTCACTTTCTTACTCACCCTCCCCCCCACCTGGAGCGTGACATACTTTATGGACGGCCAGTAATGGTTAAAGCTTAAGACTTCAGAAAGGTGCTGATTTACTTGTTATTTATCCATAAATTTATAACACAACATATGTTTCTATATGCATTAAAATTCACCTTGAACAGTGCCTAATAAAAAATATCTATTCGGGAGGGGCATCCCTTCCCGCACCCTCCCTATTTGGGCCCCCCCAGTCAACATTTCCTGGGTACGGCCCTGATTTGAGAACAAATTATGTTGAAGCTTTATCGGAGTTCCGGAAATTTGCGATCGGTACCGATTTTTCCTGGTTCTTTTTTATTGATTCTGATAAGTTAGCGGCCGGCACGGACATGAATATTAACTGACGAAAACCTCTTCGCTACTTTCCGAAAATCTTCGACATGTTGCAAATATCCGTAATATTCCGCATTGTACTCACCAGAAATTGCAACTAGAAAGACTACAATAAATCAGTTAGCTACGGCTCGGGCGGGGATTTACCTTTTATCCCTGTAAGGGACCTAATGCCCCAGACTACCGGCTATTTTTTCCGGAATTTGAACTTGATACACTTGATATCCCTGAATTAAATATTTATATCCGCAATTTTGATCTCTAGAGTGCTGACTGTTAGTATTGTATTTGACTGGAATGACTGTCGATTATGTGTTTTTAAGATTAAAACAAGCTTACGAAGAACTTTGTGTTTGCTTTTTTGTACGCTTTCTTTTTAAAAATGTATTGTCCGCCGCGGACGCAACAATTGACCAAATGTACCAGATTGTGGTCTCTTTAAAGTGCTATGTTTTTACTGCCGTGATATCTTTAACAAACTACACATTATTGATCGTGGACGTTTTATACTCTTATTGAATTTGTTTCCCCAAAATATGCTCTTCTATTAGTAGATGTTTAGGTGACGATGTTCTAATTATAGATCTTACACGGCCAAGAAACACTAGATAGGTCTTTGCAAAGAGAGCTGTTGGATATCGTGAATGCGTTCAATGTGGCCTGTTTATTTCAGAAAGCTATGTGCAATGTTTTATGGGGATTTCTATCAAATTGCCAATTGCAAAATTTGATTTAATTCATTCGGACCTACAAGCGGGAAAATTCTTCATTAAAATTCAATGGGCTCTTAAGAAGTTCGTTGAAAGGGCAAATTTGACGTTAAACAGCAACGCCGAAAAAATTGCTACTCAGTCTTATTTATCACTTTTTTTGTAAGATTTACCAGTAGACGTTCTTAAGTGAAATTAAGCAAACACACAGTGCCGACAAATATGGAAGGGTATTTAGGTAAAAATTACATCATTCTTTGTGACTGTGTCATGATTCTTGATGGTACTTTCAATTAGTATGTAGACACCTTTTCATGCTTGATGACACTTACATCTTGCCTGATGTCCAATGTATATTTACATTCTGCTTAATGGTATCATGCATGTGTACAGATGCAACATTCTTGTTCGTTAATTGCATGCTGCATATGTGTATGTTGGTTTGTGCAGAGAGACTTGTGCAATAGTCGCAGTGCATAATGAAATCAAATATTAATGCGTTTAATAAATTAACGCGATGGTAAGATGTGAGTTTCACCCAAGCACAAAGCAACATACTATCATGCATGATACAATGATGTCAATTGACAGTCATTCCGAAATGCTACGGAGGACTACGGAAATTTACGGCGTATAACGGAAATTTTATGTTATAGGAGAAGTTGCGCACCTTTGTAAGATATTTGCTACTGAACCGAAATTAACCGCGTGTTTGTAGACTTAACTTTTTTTTGGTTAATGACTAACCATAATTTTTGTACAGTAATTTACCTTCAATAACCAAAGAAAGTCTATGGATATATTTCAATATATGCTACTAATGCATGTATGCAGAGCTCCAGATAAGACGCTTAAAGTCGTCAAAAATTGAATTAAATTTAGTAAAAAAGTAGTCTTAAATTCTGTGCGTACGGTTACACATTGGAAAAATAAAATAAGAATTCAAAATGTGTGATCATGCGTAAAACTCAATATCAATGCATATAATGTAAACATTTTATCAATGAGTTCCCACTCGTCTAGGCCCTCATTACAATTATGAAATCAACAGCACTTTAACGTTATTATGAATAACAGACCATCTTTACAACAGTCGAAAAGCCGAACGTTTTCCATTATCTGGTCCTTTTATCGCAAAAAGTCTGCTGTAACCCGGCAATTGTCATTAGCTCTTCTTAGACTATGAACCTAAATGCGGATGTGCCAAAAATTATATTTACCTGAAAAAAAAATTAATAATAGACTTTAAGGCTGGATTATTATAGAGTGTAAACCAAGATTTTGCTGAAAAAGTTATCTGGAACTTTGCATGTATGTTGAGAGGAAATCGATTACATAATTTCAAATTTACTAGAGTACTTTTATATTGCACCACATAAAATGCTTTAAAACTATAATATTGAAGTGCACATATAAACTTTATTATAGATGGGTAGGTATTGCGTGTCAATCTCTTTCACATATGAAAGAGCTGTTGGTCATGCTGCTTTAAGTACATATAGATGCATGACACAATTTAGATTAAGCAAAATAAAACACTAGGTATTTGCCAAGAGTCAAATATATACGAGCAGTAAGAGCGTAATCGTGCACAGCGAGACTTACTCATGTAGAATTGAAACTCTTATTGCTTTCTTTCGAAATAATTTCATGTGTCCGATCTAATATGCAATATGCCCGGTGTTTTTTTTGCGGATTAATGTTCCGTTTTAGATCCATAATTAACGAATGCCTCAATATTTTCAAAAATTAACACCGGAATAATGTTCACCGACATTTTTTCATACAGATTGGATATAAATATTATAGAGCTTAACAAAAAAATACATTAAGCCCTGTTCTCCCGGCACACGTGCTGGACACACAGGTGGTTAGCGTGTTGCTATGATAATAATTAGTGAAAACATCTTTTTGAATGATAAATAATCATATTAAAACGAAAAATCAAATTTTCTATATAAAAAAAAAATCACTACCGTTTTATATATAACAAGGTATCCAACTCGAAATCATCCGAAAACGGGGTGCATCGTTTTGAGCAGCCATTACTAAATTAATTTTGCAGCGATTTTCATGACCCGGTCTTATTCAACGCAGAAATGAATTTCCTTTTAGGAAATGTATATATATTGTTATATTTCTACACATGCTGGGTCAAATTTTAAGAAATAAAGCTATACATAATTCGCTTGACCCAGTTGTAATCGATCAGACCGTATTTATGAATGAAATCTCCAGTTGTAAAGACACAACTCCGCATTGGAGCAATGAAATCACTCTTGTGTTTAAAATGTCAGTTGGTTGAAATGTATGTAAACAAAGGTTTGAAAATGCGCTGGACAGTTAGTTGTGATGCATAATTCTACGGCAAGCACGGTAAGAATGTTTTTTTTCATACGTTTTATTGAATTATGGTATCGAGGTTTGTGAACTTTGCAGTGAAAATGCCCATTTCCCCGTGAAGATTTCAGTCATGAATACTGTCTGATCGATCACAGCTGGGTCACGCGAGTTGTGTATCGTGTTATTTTTTAAAAGTTGACCCAGTATTTGTAAAAATATTGCAAGACATATACATCTCCAGAAAGGAAATTTATTTCTGCGTTGAATAAGACCAAGATCGTGAAAATCGCTGCAAAATTGATGAAGTAATGGCTGTTTAAAACGATGCATCCCGTTTTCGGATGATTTCGAGTTGGATACCTTGTTGAATATATATTTAACTTATTTTTTTTAAGAAAAGTTGATTTTTCGTTATAATATGATTACTTATCATTCCAAAATATGTTTTCACTAACTAGTATTATAGCCACACGCTAACCACCTGTAGCTGGACACTTTTAAAAAACACTATACAAATTCAAGTACTTATGCACTTAATTGATTGTAAACAATGACGGTTGAAATCCGTGCGTGGGAACTTTTCTGGTAACCAAGAACGACGTCAACGTTCATGACAAACCTGTTTATATGACATTTATTTATTGATTTTTTCCAACTTGATTGAAAATTATGTTTTATGATATTTTGATACATGTAGATGAAGTAGTTGTTTTCTCAACGAGGAGTACAATAGTTGTACAGTACTAGACACGAGTACTTGTAACTTTCAGGTTTCTCTGTATACCACAGACATTATATAGTCATAAAATGATAAATATGTGTTTATAGAAATTGTAATTATAGCATGGTAAACAGACTAGAGAAATCTGAAAGTTTCACGCACAGGTCTGTGGCAATGGGGGTTTGGGCTACTTTATAAATATGAGGTCGATATGCAATGCACATCGGTAGATTACGTCTACTGTAATTATTTGGACTAGGGAAGGGCCACAATTCCAACACATCAGCCCCGTTATGTTCTGAATAAAATACATGTATAATTTCTTGAGTGCCAATTGCATCTTACAAATATCAAAAACATTCACGGCAGTCAATTCATTGTGTAAACTTACTGGTCTTCATGGCAATAATGAACGTATTTAGTTTAATGGAGATTATATAACGAAGGGAACTAATTCAGCTTATTCAGTTTACTAGTCAAAATGATTCGGATGTTTTCGCTTTTTTTTCCGAAAAGTAATTTATTCAACATACGGAAAATAAACGCGCGCCACCTGATGTCATAATTTAGTAACTTGCATTCTGCTTACTGCCTGTTGCTAACTGCCGTTGTTAATGACGCTTAGTGGCAAAACCGATTATGACTGGTTTCAGGAATAATGAACACACAAACATTGGATAGTCACCAAGCATGTTGAAACAATCGTCAAGTATAACCGATAGAGAACAAGCATGTTGGAACTGTCATGAAGCATGTTAGAATAAACATCACGCATAATGTAAATATTATTCATGAATGATGTAATGTTGCAGCAATCATCAAGTATAAACGAATAGACAACAAGCATGTTGGAATTGTCATAAAGCAAATTAGAATAAGCATCAGTCATAATGTAAATATTCACCACGAATGATGTAACTTTTACCTAAATATCCTTCCATAGACATGTGTTGTTACTAAAATAGACATAGAGATTTGAGCATTGGGAGTGACCTAATCATACTGTGCTTTAGCAGTATTACGGAATACCGTTAGTGCAATCGTGGTTACACATTAAAATCCAGAGGGCGAGAACGCGAGAACGCGATAGTACGATGGCGACAATGTGACAATACGATGATGACAGGGTGACAATACGATGGCGACAATGCGATAGTACGATGGCGACAATGCGAGAACGCGATAATACGATGACGACAATCAGACAGTGCGATGACGACAGTGCGACAATACGATGGCGACAGTGAGATAGTACGATGGCGACAATACTACAGTTCGATAGTGCGATAAAACGATGACGACAGTGCGAAAATACGATGACGACAGTGCGACAATACGATGGCGATAGCCGACAGTGCGATAGTACGATGGTGCCAATGCGATAACGCGATAGTATGATGGCGGCAATTCGAAAATGCGATGGCGACAGTGCGACAATACGATGGCGACAATGCGATAGAACGATGGCGACATTGCGATGATACCACGGCGACAGTACGATATGACTATCGCATTGTCGCCCCCGTACTATCGCACTGCCGCCATTGTATTGTCGCACTGTCGCATTGTCGTCATCGTACTAGCGCGTTTTCGCAATCGTACGAACGCATTGTCGCCATCGTATTGTCGCACTGTCGTCATCGTACTTTCGCGTTCTCGCATTCTCGCCCTCTGGATTTTAATGAGTAACCACGGTGGCCCTAACGGTATTTTGTACAGTAAAGTGCGTAAAATCTGGTTTGGAATAACAATTTTTATGCCGAAAACAGATGTTGAAAACCCGACTTTGTTTTATAAGTAGTAGTCTAAATATACAATGAGTTTTCCGAGCATTAAATAAACATATTAAAATAAAATTCATGTTCGTATCAGTTGAAGTTCTTGTTAATAGTAGAAGCAAAGAACACAATAAAACGCTGATTGGGCTTACTAATTTGAGGCAAGAAAAAACACATCGCGCTATTATATATAACATATAACGCGCATCCGCAAAGTTCGAGCGCCCGTCTCGGTGCCGTCGTTTCCGGTGAAAGTTTCGCACAGGAGCTACCGAGTTTGGATATGAGACCACGAATCATGGCTTGACTTTATATATCAGTCAGCGTAGTACCTGACCAGACTGCGCGGTTGGACAAGCTAGGATGGACCAACTTCGGCCGCATATGACATAAGACCCATTTTCGCATGACGCGGGTCATCTGACCTTTATAATGTGTATATAGCTTTGAATGGAATTTGCACATAGTTTTTGGCATGGACTTATTGTTATGTTAATGTGTTGCACGCTTTCAAAAGCAGAGGGCATATATAAGATCAATTATACTACGGAGTTCATTTTCTGTTGCAAAATGAAATGCAATAAAGATTGTTACTCAGCGGTGTGTACAGTATGACAGCGTTGTCTGTCTGCGATGCATTTATACTGGTTCTAAGCTGGCATACTCACCAATTGGACTCAACCATCTGCTCGAACAAGAAATGATAAGTTCTACTAGCATAAACCTTTAATTGTAACTCATTTTAAAAATATTCATGTTATTTATATTATTCAATTTATTATTCAAAATTATAATTATTATTTCCTTTATTGTTGTTTTTCCCATTAAGAAACTTATTCGGCTTACGAAACTGAAAAATCCCATTGGAAAAAATCCCATGGGAGAAAAAATACCATTGGAGAAAAAATCCCATGGGATTTTTTGTTTTTGTTTTAAACACGACTAAACGCATTAAAATATCGTAGTTGTTCATCATTTCATAAAATATGATGTTTCTGAAAGTTTCATGAATAAATCTCCCAAAATAAGAAAAAAATCCCATGGGATTTTTTTCTCCCATTTTAAAATGGGATTTTTTTATTACTAAATATTTTTATATATAATTGGCATAAAACCAATATACAGTCCTTAAATAACGTTAAAATACTTGCAAACGCAAATAAAACACGTTTTTTAAAATGTTCAAAATCCCATGGGATTTTTCTCCCATTTGCAAATTATGGGAGAAAAAAAATCCCATGGGAGAAAAAATCCCATGGGAAAATCGAAAATCCCATAGGAAAATGCAAAAATCCCATGGGAACCCCAACTTTGCTTATAAATTTCATAGTGAAGAAAACGCGTTTTTTGAGTGAAAATAACCAATTATTAATCAACGATAAGACTTTTATCGCATACTATGTCTCAAAGTAGCAAATTTTTAAGAAAAAGGGTACTTAAGTTTGCGAAATTTCGGTTTCGCAAAGTTTTTCCGGTGGCCGTTTTATCAAGGAGGAGATGTGTCCCACAACCCGTTTCCCTAGAGTCAAGCACTCCTCGGAGTTTTTTTTTAAGAACCACATATAGAGCGCGAAGCGCGACACGTATTACTATCCAGGTGGTATGGGCCCTTTAGCATTATCCGACCATTACGTCATAGTTATCTTCCTTAGAACTTGAGAAATTTTGAAATCGTTGTTCGAAGTCCAAAATTTTCATCCGATTGTTCCCAAACTTGCACAGGTTTTTTATTAATGAGGACCGAAACTCTATATGAGCAATATCGGACCATAAGTACAGAATTATGTCTCTTTGAATTTAAAAATAAAAGTTAAAAACTGCTTAGTTAAGTGATTATGTCAACATTTTTAATCAGATTCTTTCAAAACTTAAAGTGTCTTCATGTCAATGAGCATTTCTACCTCATTTAAAATGAGAAACATCGGGACAATAAGTCCAGATTTTTTTATATATTAAATTTGACAAAATAAACAATTCCCAGTTGTTTAAAAGATTTCACAACTTTCGCCTGAATCTTTCTAAACTTGTTAAGTGTTTTATATCAGTATTACTCGAACCCTATTTAAAATGATGAATATCGGAGCAATAAATCTATTATGATCTTTTTACTGAATTTCAAAGTACATGTATTGTGAAATGCAGCTTCTTCGTGCAGTTTTACAGTTTTCCTTCATTTGTTTTACATTTTTACAGTGTTTTCATATCAATGAGTACTCAACCCCTATCGTAAATGAGCAACGTAAGCATAATTTCAGAATCATCTCCCCTTGAAGTTTAGAAAAATATGAAAATACGCTTATAAGATAAAGCAGATTTTTTAAACCTACACAGTTCTGTTCCATAAATGAAAACTACACACGGATGCCAGTAAAAAAAAGAAAGCAAATGTTAATAAAATGAACTATGAAATATTTGGGGGTTTCAACACAAAATCATAGATAATGGTTATTTGGGGGTTATAACACAACCTCATAAATAATCGTTATTTGGGGGTTATAACACAAAATTACAGATAATGGTTTTACCAGTATCTTTTTTCTATTTTGTTTTATAATCGGCCAATATATTAATATTTACAGTAGAAAAAAAACGTTCCATGTAACTTCATTGAGTGCCTTTTAAACTGAAATTCCCGACGCCCTTTGATGCTTTGCATCAATACTTATCTTGTTATAATACAAACACAAACTGAGCATTTTACAGTATGTTTATAAAATTGATTTAATAACGGTATTATTAATATTTAATAACAGCACGTTTAAAGACGTACGCGGCAGTTTACTTTTACGCAAATTTGTTTTGACTGTCACACCGGTTGCGCAATAAGTGTATTCTTTTTCGGATATTCGAATAAAAAACGGATGCATATTCAATAAAGGAATGATACCAAGAAATAAAGTATTATGAAGTTTAGAAAATTGATAGACAATTTGTAGCCCCTTTATAACACAGTAAAAATCGACCATCATTCCTGCGACTACAAAAATCTTTTTTTTATTGCGTGTTTGTAACAACAAGCAAGAAACTCATTACGGAAAACAGTCAATACTTCATTATAACTGAAAATGTTTGTGTCGCAAGTACGTCTTGTTTAAAACGGATAGCTTTTCTTCAAATTAAGCAATTTGTCATTGAGTCATCACATATTAAATACATGCCATCAACGTATATGTGTTATATAAAAATATAATCAAAATCATTATGTACGTTTCATGTTATGCTTAAAAAAACGGAACACTTTAATTTCTCAAAAAGCGGCTTAAGATATCAACTTTTATGTAATGTTGTTTGAGATAATTCACTACATAAAATATCTGATGAATTAAAATTATTTATCCACGACGCTCTGATGCTTCTGAACCATGTGCGGATGTTGGTGCATCTTGCCGCACGTGTATATAATACTTGCATTTTTTTCGCTTAATTTATTTCTCTCCGACCAATATGATTCGAAACAAACTAACATTGTGATTATTTTTGGTAAGCAATTGATTAAAAAAAAAATTAGGTACACTATCGCATTTACAGGCTGGTCAATCGTTCAGCAAAGTATTTGAACGTACGCCGGTACCGCACCTGCAACCCATTTATAATACAACCATAACGTCACATTACATGAATGCAATGCAATCTAAACCTTTCAACCTAAATATAGTGAAATCCTTTTTTTAATTTTTGTGACACGCTGAACTACTTAAGACAAGACATGGGATCACGAGTAGCATAGGGGAATTTGATAAGGTCCGTATTCTGGAATGGGAAAACAACAATCTTTAAAATACAAGTATATAATAGATTCTCAATAAGATGTATTCGTCTATCATTTGACAGAACAATGACCCCTATTATATTGAGCCAACAGGGTCGGATATATATTTATTTAGTGCATTTTCAGTTGTGATGTGTTGGAACTTAGCATTTATTGTTTGACTGCGAGTAGGGTTTTTTTAATTTGAATAGTGAACAAAGGAGCCTGTTGACTTAGTAAACTTCACGCTCTAAAGGCGGAGGGATATAGAATTGGCCTTGTCCGCCCGTACGTTAGTTCGTCACACCGACTGTCACAAACAAACTGTTGCGGGGATATCAATTCAAGATTTTGTTTGTTTACATGTTTTCTTATTTCTTTTTGATACCCCACGAGCCATTTGAGTAAAATGGAATGAAACCTTTATTCTGGAAGGTATTACAAGTGGAAAGAAAGAAATTATATATTTTTTAATTTTCCGATTAACTTTGTTGATATCCATTTGATGCTTTATGGTATTAAATAAAATTGTAATCATAATTATAAATGGACACAGAGAATTACATTATTTTCAACAGTTTTTTCACGTAAGTGCTCAGTTTTGTTCTTTAGGCATATTTGCGAGGTTAACTCACGTGTACGTTGTTTTATTCAAAGCTCAATAAAACAAATAAGAACACCCGTAACCCTCGATTTTTATTTTATTTTAATATCAGCAAAAGATGTATCTATCAAACATTATGCTTTATGTAATAACAAATAATAAAAACTACCGCATACGTTTTTAAAATGTATTCTGTACTTTAAAATATCTGAGTCATTGTACATTTAAAAACAAAGTACTGATTTCAGTAGTATTACATTACAGGGGCTTATCAACAACTTATAGATTATTATAATTTAAAAAGTTCATTATAGATACCGAAGTTCATGGGTTGTGAATCATTGCTTATCATATACGCCATAATTGCTTTCTGCCGTATCTCTCTATTCACATGCAAACATGTTTGTAGTATGTAAACGTTTTCCTAAAAAATGCAACACTTGTGTGGATTAGATTTTTAACGCACACGAACTGTGAAAATAAAATTGTTTTTCATATATATTTTCCTAGCAATTCCAATAATATGGTTCTGCGGTTATATACATTAATTCATACAAATGATGTGCCGTGAATTGGTGAAGTCATATCAAGATTCACAATAATACCGTTGATATGCCCTTTAAGTGTATTGTATACGTATTGATTTTAATTGAATACTTAATTAACCTAATGAAATGATCTCGATACACATGTTTTGTAATTTGTATTTTCATTATATTAAAATTTACATTTTCATACAACAATTAATTGGTAAAATCATTTCCAGAATTTCAAAAAAAAGTGGTATGCCCCTTTAAATGTATTCAATTTTCTTGTTGCTGTTTTTTTTGTTTGGTTCAATATAAACTTAATTTTGTTTGATCTTGCTACACATTATTTGTGTTTTCACTTTAATTAAAATCTACTTTTGCATTGGTATACATAACAACATTGATCAAGACATGTCATGAATTACAAATTATACTGTCGATATGCCCCTTCATATACTTTGTATACATCTGTTTTAAGTTGGATGCTGTATTTACGTAATATAACTGATCTTGTTACAAATATCTTGTGTTTTCATTTACATTTAAATCTACTTTTTCATTGGCGTACATCAATACATGTTCTTGTATGTTTTTTGACCTGCATTACATGGTTTTCACTGTGTTTTTAAATTGTATTTTAATACATGCATTAAAACTGCATTTATGAGCAAACAACTCTGGTGACCTATTGGTTTCTTTTTATATTTGTATTAAGTAATAACTCATTAAACATTCGGGAAAATTTGGAAAAAATCTAGGTGGAGGAAGGCATGTAAAAATTAAAATAACTCTGATGCATTTTATTTATTTTCATATGCGAAATTCTGTTGTTTTTGTTTATGTTTAAAAATTGATAAAAAAACACGAATGAATTGATTCATGTTATTTTTTTTTTAATTTGCAGTCAAATTAAATCAGTATAACATATTTTGTGAGAAATAGAGGTTGTTTTCAACACTTGTCTCACTAATTTACTCAAGTTTGTATGTTATTACCTTATTGGTGAATTGTTCTTGTGCTGAAATATGCTTGTTGTTCAAGTGCGAATAAAAAATGAACAACACCGGTGACCCTTGGTTTTTATTTTATTTTTCTATCCACAACAGATGGTTCTGCCTAAATACCAAACATTATCAATTTTTATATTGCTGTGGAGCAAAATTTGCATTAAAACTGCCGCATACGTCCTTAACAAGTTCATTCAATAAAGGCACATTCAATAAGTTGTAAGTTTTGTTGATTGACACCTTAGCAGCCTGCATATGTTGCCACAGTTTGGATGCTTCAGCAGCCATCTGGTAATCTGAAAATACAAAAATGGAAATATAATATTTCGTCTGTGGAATAGTATTACACTGTTCAAGATAACAGCATTAACAAATATAATATGTAACACAATGCCTTTCTTTCAACAAAATCCTCCAAGAGCTTCAGAAACAAGCAAATAGTTACCGTTTATATTGGGCATTATGCATGGATGTTTAAGATATTAGGACTGCTTTAATGCCTTAAAATAAGAAAAATATCAAAGTTATTTAATAACACAATTGGGGAAAACCCGCTTGTTTTGAGCCCGGCTTTGTATCGGTCAATACTGCGCGCACTGTACAGGTAATCATTAATCATCAAAATGGCGTCTCACATCAGCAAATATAACGTTGCCAAAATAAGAAAAAAAGATTCGAACAAAATGCCAACAATTTCGTCCCTTTTCAACAAGCAAAAAGAAAAAACAAACAACATCGGGTGAGGTAAGCATAAAAATGCACCGAATTATTTCTAGTAATAAACGAAGATCGTTATAAATGATTTCCGACATTCAACAACAAGATGCGACATAAGATTTTTTTATCTGAAATTGCTTATAGATTGATTCATTTGTTAGTAATTGTGTTATAAAATAACTTTGATATTCTTCTTATAATATTTAGAAATATGATTTTAACTCGTTGAACACTGTTGGTAAGTCACACGTGTAAGTTTCATCGACCGCTTTAACTTCTATTGGTATTTTATTTTTGCGTTGAGAACCTACACCTACCTTCCCGATTGTTTTCAAAAACTCTGAGTTGTTTAATTCACACGATTTAAGCAATTTACTTTGTTTTTCCTTTAAGTGACGCCCGTTGAATATCCTTATCAAATATCGATCTTCGTGAATATAAATGCACCTAAGGCTGGTCCGTAGAGATATGTTTTGCAGCAAGTAAAGTTTTTTTCTGTGATGCGCACGTTTGACCATTTTACATCGAGGTCTGCATTCCAACATGCTTTGTTCAGTTGCGTGAAGTTGGCACTGACATCGACAATCGACATTCTACATGCGAATATTGAGCTGGGATGAATATCGAGCTAGCTCTGACATCGACATTTATCACTAGTGCCGAATATCGAGCTGGGGCGAATGTCAAGCGAGCTCTGACCTCGACATTCGACCCTAGTCCCGATTATTGAGCTGGGGCTAATGTCGAGCAAGCTCTGACATCGATATTCGGCCCTAGTCCCGAACATCGAGCTGGGGTGAATGTCGAGCTAGCTCTGAAATAGACATTAGGCACTAGTCCTAAATATCGATCTTGGACGAATATCGAGCATGCTCTGACATCGATATTCGGCACTAGTCCCGAATATCGAGCTGGGGCAAATGTCGAGCCAGCTATGACATCGACATTCGACACTAGTCCCAGATATCGAGCTGGGACGAATATCGAGCCAGCTCTGACATCTACATTCGACGCTAGTCCCGAATATCGAGCTGGGACGAATATCGAGCCAGCTCTGAAGTCGACATTAGGCACTGGTCCCGACAATCGAGCTGGAGCGAATGTCGAGCCAGCTCTGACATCCACATTCGGCACTAGTCCCGAATATCGAGCTGGGGCGAATGTCGTGCCAACTCTGACATCGGCATTCGACACTAAAACCGAATATTGAGCTGGGGCGAATGTCTAGCCAGCTCTGACATCGGCATTCGAAACTAGTACCGAACATCGAGCTGGGGCGAATGTCGAGCCAGCTCTGACATCGACATTCGGCACTAGTCCCGAAAATCGAGCTTGGGCGAAAGTCGAGCCAGCTCTAACATCGACATTTGGCACAAGTCCCGAATATCAAGCGGGGACGAATATCGAACCAGCTCTGGCATCGACATTCGGCACTAGGAACGAATGTCAAGCTGGGACGAATATCGAGTCAGCACTTACAACGACATTCGGAACTAGTCCCGAATATCGAGATGGGGCGAATGTCGAGCCAGCCCTGACATCGATATTCGGCAATAGTCCCGAATATCGAGCTGTGGCGACTGTCGAGCCATTTCTGACATCTACTTTCGACATTAGTCCCGAAAATCGAACTGGGGCGAATGTCGAGCCAGCTCTGATAACGACATTCGGCACTAGTCGCGAATGTCGAGCTGGGACGAATATCGAGCCAGCACTTACATGGACATTCGACACTAGTTCCGAATATCGAGCTGGGACGAATATCGAACCAGCTCTGACATCGACTTTCGACATTAGTCCCGAAAATCGAACTGGGGCGAATGTCGAGCCAGCTCTGATAACGACATTTGGCACTAGTCGCGAATGTCGAGCTGGGACGAATATCGAGCCAGCACTTACATGGACATTCGACACTAGTCCCGAATATCAAGTTGGGACGAATATCGAGCCAGCACTTACATGGACATTCGACACTAGTCCCGAATATCGAGCTGGGGCGAATGTCGAGCCAGCTCTGACATCTACTTTTGACATTAGTCCCGAAAATCGAACTGGGGCGAATGTCGAGCCAGCTCTGATAACGACACTCGGCACTAGTCGCGAATGTCGAGCTGGGACGAATATCGAGCCAGCACTTACATGGACATTCGACACTAGTCCCGAATATCGAGCTGGGACGAATATCGAGCCAGCTCTGACATCGACTTACGACACTAGTCCCGACAATCGAGCTGGGTCGAATATCGAGCCAGCTCTAACCTCGACATTCGACACATATCCCAAATATTGAGCTGGGACGAATATCGAGTCAGCTCTGACATCGACATGCGGCCCTAATCCCGAATATCAAGCTGGGGCGAATATCTTTTAATTTAAATTTATATCATGATGCGCGTTCTACTTTATTATACTTCGTTCTAGCTAGGGTATAATTTACCCTGGTCCCATATCTGAAACGTGGGTAAATATTCCTTGCAATGTTAAATTCCTTCTTTTCTCTGTAAAAACTTGCATCAAACCATTTATTCTATTAATTTTTTTCCTAATTTTTTTTGGGGTATAAGTAATTAATTTGTGTGTATTGCCAAACGTTCCCTCGACAATATTAAATATTTTGTTTCAAAATAATTCAACTGCATTATCAATGTTATCTACGGTAATACTATCTGTAAATATATTAATTTCGTCCGGTTTTTTTTTTTGTTAACTTTTTCGGCATAAATAGTTGCTTTTAACTCTATTTTATTTAATGGGTATTTTAGGGCGCTCAGTGTTGCTAGGCACATTAAGAGTGTAGTTTTCTCTTAACTTACATACTTTTTTATATTCCCGATAGCCAACAAAAATCAATATGTCAACAAAGTTCGCTGATTACTTGATATTTTTCACATCGTTTCAACGGGTCATATTCGCGGTTTGATCGCTTCAGTTACATAATATAATTAACCTTTCAACTCCATAAAATTCTTTTCGAACGGCAGGCTAACAAGACTTCGCATGTAATAAAATCGATGAGTATACAATTGTATACTTGCTACAAATCTGAAACCGTCGAGCACAATGCTCATCCAATCAACGGTTAATAAATGATTGTTATTTTCGACCGTTAATTAATTAAAATAACAGTTTTTTACATAAATAATATTGTATTTATGTAACAAACAAATAATAGATAATTATCGCTTTATACTTTGCTCAAAGGTAATAAAAATAAAGCCCAACTATGATCTTTGTAATTATATTTATAACGCATGCAAGTTTGTCCAATACTTGTGGACTGTGATTCATGCACCGACCTATAACTTTTTCTTCTTACCTTCTTACCCCTCTTCACACCTACTTGAACGGTGTATTGGATTTCTTAATGTGGGACAATCGGGACGACACCAATTAAACATCGATGTTTAAAACAGCCAAAACATCACTTCTTTGGCTGCCATTTTGTTCGATAAACAAGGAGTCTTACATATGGAATTCATGTAACATTTGAGGTTTTACTCAGATTTGATATAAAAAGTATTTACTAATAATTTCGCAGATGTGTCAGGGAAACATATTTTGTTTATATACGCCCTTAGTTTTACAAGTAGTCTTTAAAAATATGTAATAATCGTGTGTAAATATGTATACGCTTCTGGCTGAATTATGCATTAACTAACGAGGGTGATTGGGAAGAGGAACTGTTCCGGCAAGCAACTTTTCGCCTTCTACCGGTTCGACCGAATCAATAAAGGTCGACAATAAAAAAAGAGAACACCTCTTCCGCGGGAAGTCTAAGGAGGGGCTTAATATATGGGTATCGCTGCTGATTACTTTTCCGCGCGCGCTACAAAAAATCGACCGAATCCTTAGCAAACCATTTTACAATCTGCACACGTCTGATCGAACGAATGTAATGTTTCCTTAACCCACCCCGACCCCGCATTAGAAGCCTTCAGTGATATCAAGCTGGACGACGTCACAGTACACAAGAAATACAGCAGAAACACACGCGGCACAGTGACCCGGTAGCTGAACATATCTGTACAGACGGACACTGAATGGAGGATTTTCGTATCATGGGACTGGAAAGACTCGGCGTCTCGGACGTGTACCGGAGGACCATGGAGCAACTTTAAAACGGAAAACAGAGGACATAATGGCCATACGACATTAATACACAGAATAGACGTTTCTAAAAGGGGGCTTTTTAACAAATCGGGTTCATGTTGCAACCTGCCTTTAAGCTAACTGCATATTACACCTATGAATTTTAGTACGGTTAAAAGTAGACAAAGTACATTTGAACAGTTATACACAAGTATGATCGAATTCATGGTATTGCGGAACTTTTGGTATAAAATTAGACTCACCAAAATAAAATTCTTCTTGTTTATGAAACCCCAAAGGGCGGTCGTTTGTTTGAGAATACAAATGCATATGTATCTGTGCAAAGCACTTTAGCGTTGAAACTTGACCCCAAATTGCGTATCATACTTTGGGGTTCAACCCGAAAGTGCGTTGTAACACGGACGCATGCAAAAAGACTAAATGTATTTTATGTTAACGTATTTTATTTATTGATTTTAATTACCAACTTGATTTTTGTCTTTCATTAATTTCATTTTCCATACTGAAATTTAGAAGAGAAAAGGTGTGTGTTAAATTAATAAAGGTTCCGTTTGCTGCGATCTTTGGCCAAATTCCTAATCATACTAAATATACGTTTAGGAGTCGCAGTTTATTTATTAATATATTTATTTTCAATATTGCAAATTGAAAAGCCGAATCGGTATTACTCAAAGTGGCTTAAAGGAAATCTGAGACATTTTTTAAAAATCAATAATTTGGTTAAACAGGTGGCTGTTTTTGCATCTGATTTTTTGGCATTATTTCCTTCTGTTTATGAAAGTCTTCTAATTTTTATTGTAGTTTCCGATTTTTTATTAATAATATTGACGATTGTGCACATACATATTAATCTCAACTTTTCATATTATAAACATTTTGTTTAATTTAGTTAAATTTAGTTTTTCTTTTGGAATACAAGACCTGATCGTTTGCTATAATCTTCCCAGCTCGATATTCGCCAAAGCCTGATATTCGTCCCAGCTCTATATTCGGGAATAGTGCCGAATGTCGATGTCAGAGCTGGCTCGACATGCGCCCCACCTCGATATTCGGGACTAGTGCAGAATGTCGATGTCAGAGCTAGCTCGACATTCGCCCTAGCTCGATATTCAAGATTAGTGTCGAATGTCGATGTCAGAGCTGGCTCGAAATTATTCCCAGCTCGATATTCGGGACTAGTGCCGTAAGTCGATGTTAAAGCAGGCTCGACATTCGCACCAGCTCGATATACGGGACTAGTGCCGAAAGTCGATGTCAGAGCTGGCTCGACAATCGCCCCAGCTCAATATTCGGGACTTGCGCCGAATGAAGATATCAGAGCTGGCTCAACATTCGCCCCAGCTCGATATTCGGGATAAAAGATAAAACGGTTAAACGAATACAAGTGTATAGATTAATTCAAGTAGTAATGCGCCATTTCTGTCGAGTAAAAACGTAAGCGGAAGTTAATCAGGTGGCAGTAAGCCAAGATTTACACATGGGAATAATAGTTTTACAGATTTTACTGATTGTTGTGAACGAACACTTTGATTTTTTTCTCATCATTATCATCCTCATCACCATAATCATCATCATCAACAACAACATCAACAACATCGTCATCATGATCATCAGCATCATCACCACCATCATCTTCTACTTCATTTTCGTCATCATCACCATCATCAACTACATTATCATCATAATAATAAGTTTAATAATCAGGAATCATCAGCATCATGACAATCAGCAGCAATAGTTTTATCCATGTCGTATTATTCTTTAGTCTTGTCAAAACTATAAGCACCGTTACCATCCTTTTCAGAATAATAATAATAATCTACTTCAC
Organism: Dreissena polymorpha; assembly: GCF_020536995.1. NCBI lineage: Eukaryota > Metazoa > Mollusca > Bivalvia > Myida > Dreissenidae > Dreissena > Dreissena polymorpha. The sequence goes on along the minus strand of NC_068370.1, from coordinate 44,474,615 downwards.
CATCATCGTTAGAAACTTTAACAAAACGTATAACATATCAGTTTATCCCAATTAAAAGAACAACATAGCCATGAAATCGTAACATCAAGAAATCATAGAGGAGCGGGAATCAAAACGAATTTCAAACACACGTAAAGAGTTTTAATCACATATAACAAACTACTTTTTCCATGTACAATTTTATGCATGAAGTGCATTTTGTAACATAATTAACAAGAGTGCCAAACTGTCACAAGATACGCCCGTTTTAAGGCTTTGGACAACTTGATAACTTTAACATGACCCATATTTGAACTTGACCTACATATCATCTAGACACAACTTCTGACCAAAGTTGGTGAAGATCTGAAGAAAACTACTTCTATTAGAGAGCGGACACCATGCAAATTGCTTGAAATGCACTAAGTGACCTCGTGACCTAGTTTTAAACTTGGCATGATCCATATTTGAACTTGGCGTACATGTAGATATTGTCTAGACACAACTTCTGACCAAATTAGGTGAAATCGGATGAAAACTACTTCAATTAGAGAACGGACACCATGCTAGATGCTTGAAATGGCTTAAGTGACCCTGTGACCTAGTTTTTGACCCGGCATGACCCCTATTCGAACCTGACCTAAATATTGTCTAGATACAACTTCCGACCAAGTTTGGCGATTATCGGATGAAAACTACTTCTATTAGAGAGCGGACTCCATGCTAAATGCTTGAAATGCACTAAGTAACGCCGTGACCTAGTTTTTGATCCGGCATGATCCATATTCGAACTTGCCTTAGATATTGTCTAGATACAACTTCTGACCAAGTTTGGTGAAGATCAGATGAAAACTACTTCAATTAGAGAGCGGACACCATGCTAAATGCTTGAAATGCACTAAGTGACCCTGTGACTTAGTTTTTGACCCGGCATGAACCATATTCGAACTTGCCCTAGATATTGTCTAGATACAACTTCTGAGCAAGTTTGGTGAAGATCGGATAAAAACTATTTGAATTAGAGAGCGAACACTTCTGTGTTATTCCTCGATCTTACACACAGTCAGTCTGAAGTCGCATTGATATCCGACTTGAGACATCGTATTTATATAAAATCCTTAAAACGAACATTTTTTTAAGAATACTCATCATCAGCCATATCATCGCTATGATCACCATCATCAACAACACCGCCACGTAAGGACCATGCACGAGTAGTGCCATCATCAATGTCAACTGACCTGTCATATATTCGAAATCGTCGAAATGCAGACAGTTTGTACACCATGTCGCGTATTTATAACGAAGACAATATATCGTAAAACAGGGTCACATGTTTCAATGACTGAGGTAGCTGTAGGTCGATATATATTTCCAACTGCATTGTTAGCGTTTCCAGCAGTGAGAAAGATCTAAGTGACTGCGAAAACGAAGTCCCATTAATACTTTTAAAACTTACATCTCCATTACATAAACTGAGACACTTGATACGCAAACCATGCACAGCCTCCCAGAGACCCGGAAAGTCATAACCATCCGTGGTAATTTTAATAATATCCGTCGTTATGGCTGCGTATTCACGTTTAAATGAACTCAGGACTGCGCCTTCTTCACTCGATGTTATTTGACAGTTCTTCAGCTTACACTCCACCTCATGATCTAATGCCAGCAGCGCATTAAACAGGTTGCAAAGCCAGGTAGACGAACATGTTACACCTGTCAATGTAATGTTTGGGTGCAGGGTTACACCGTATTCGAGGATCAGCCATTCCAGGTTGTAACACGATGACAAGGCCATCCCTTTACATTCAATATTGGTTAAATTCAGATGGTTCAAATTTTTAAGACCCACAAGTGAATTTGGTTTAAGAATTACATCGAATTCGAGGAACAGATGTTCCAGCTTGTGACACCTTGACAAGTCCAGTCCTTCACATTTAACTTTTCTTAAACCCAGTCTTTTCAATTTTTTCAGAGCCACAAGTGCATTTGGTTGCACGGTGACATTATTTTTGAGGTTCAGCTGTTCTAGGTTCAGCTGTTCCAGGTGGTGGCACAATGACAGGTTAATAGAAACAGACGAACTGACTTCTGCCTGAGTTTCAAAATCAGCAGAACCCGGATTATCTCGTGCACACGTGAAAACAGATCTAAGTCCATTCCAACGAGCAGACGACGCGCTTTGTGAACGTATTGTTACATGTTTGTTTGAACGAAAATTGCAGACGGATAATGATCGCGCTCGCAAAGCGTTTATCACCCAGATGTGATAAACATCTTCCACATTATCATCATTGAAACAAAAGTGACTTAGATGCAGGTGCACCGGAGCGTTTTGTTGGCTTTATCCTCCTTATAGCCTGAGACAACACAACGCTGAAAAGAACTTTCCCAAAACAAGGATAATTCCTCAACAAAAATATGAGCTTCATGTCCCTGAGCAATATCCTGTACATTCATCTGTTCAGAGAGTTCGTTCGCTGCCGAGATGTTCATCCCACAGAGGAATACAAACACTTGAGATATATCGAGATATGAGTCATGATGGCGTTTAAGGTATCCAGAAATAATGCCATTAATAACGTCTACGTGGCCGGAGATATGAAAAGCTGCAAGGAATTCCTGCACACTTTTGTGCACAAACGCACATGTATTATCGATACGATTTGTACGTTTTCTTATAGATAATAATCCAGATTTGAGTGCGAACTCCTGTGTATTGTCAGACAAATATTCCGATAATTGTATTTCTTTGAATACTATTGACATCTCTCTCTCGTTTGAAAACAAAAATGAGAAAGCGGCGTTTGAAATGTCATTTTTATGTTTCATATTTGGTTTAATGTACTTCGATCGAGAAAAGTAGTTTACCGGCAAAGGCTCCGATTTGTTTAAATGACTTATGGGAGGGTTTGCTTTTTTACAAAGACTTTCAAGAAGGATTGTGTAAAGTTTACACAGTGACGATCCTGATAGACTCTCAGCTATCCCTTCTACCCAAGTACAGATAATAATCGTGTGGAGCATAGGCGAAACTGATATTGACTGGAGGTTGTGACTCCTCAGAAATTCTTCAAATTGCTTCACAGTTTCTTCAATATCATTTAATTCGCTAAGTAGACACAACAGTACATTTTCGTTAAATGCTCTAGAATCGCTATTCCCTCAAGATCTAACAGAATGTCAATTTTAGAATTTCTGATACGTTCATCAGCGAGTTTCCATGGTCGAGAAGTTGTGAGTACAAGGCAGTGGTCCTTAGGAATTCCAGCCATAGAAGGTACAGCATCTTCACCTGGCCACTCATCCAGACCATCTTGAATGATGAGACACGTAGCAGTTTTCATTATTTGTAAGACCAGTTTGTACGCGTCCTTCGCTTCACTATCCGCGAAGATTTTGTCGATGAGCTGTGTTTTTATCATCTGCGTTACACACGCCTGATTTCGCAACTCGCGCAATGGGATGAAAAAGAGAAACTTGAATTTCTGAAGGGTATCAACGTCAACTAACGTTGTATGCTCCTTGGTAGAATCCATTGAGGACGCCTGCACGTTACACCAATCGTTAACTAACTTAGCAATAAATGTCGTTTTGCCGCTGCCCGCGTCGCCTTGTAAATATGTACGCCTAGATCATTTATTATCTCTGTAAAAGAAGTCTCTGTACGCAAATGTTCCTGTTTCGTGCGTCTTCCATCATTCTCTATTTTCATCCGGTGTATTTTTGAACTGGCATAGATGTCATGTACTTGTTTATCGTGACTGAGATCCAATGTAGATAGAGGTACAAAGTTAACTGTGTCACGATAGTGGTCCTTTAATCGCATGAGTAGATCTGGAAGAATAACACAATTTGATAGAAAAATTAGCGGCGTGTTTCTGTGCACAAAGTTACATTTAAAGGGAGATTTACGATATACGATTTATATATGTGTTAAATTGTAATATATTGATAGAAATATGTTACAATAACACAAATAGGCATGAAAAAGTATACATTAAAGATGAATTTCATAAAATGCAGCAAAGACAAATTAGCGCCCCGAGCCGGTTGTGACGAAGATATTTCGTACATATTTTCCTACAATAACCGAAGCATTCGTCTTTTTATTAGGATCGGAGTTAGTGTTCGTGTTCCGTATGAATATATATCGTAACAGGAAATTAAAATGATCCGTAAAACTAAATTAAGATTCACTTCGTACATGCATGATATACATTATGGCGAATTTGACTCTACATACATTTTTTGATTTCAGAATTAAATATCTGGCTTATTTCGCATTTTTCGAAACATGTTCTTCTTAACTTCTGTTTTAATTTATATTGAACTATATGTATAATAAGTTTTTTACACATTTTATATAAATTCATAAATATTTGACAAACAAAAAAAGGCACGAAAAGTGATTGTCGACGAAAAATACGATATTCTATTTAAACAAATTGTATTATTTTCTATTATTGTTGAAACATACGTTTCTTTTTTATAAACGTTCAGTTAAATAGTTGTCTGGTATCCCGGTTACAAAAATTGCTGGCGTACGCAAGCAAAAAGTAGAAACGTCGTTTTTAATAAAATTTCACATCAAGTGTGTCTTTTATCATTCTGTCTACCATTTAAGTGTAGTGTCTATGATAATATACTAAAATGAAAAGTAAGATTATTTCTATACCTGAGTTAAAATCCAAAAAATGTGTTTTGCAGTTTTGTATTGTATTCGAAACGATTTGGCCAACACAAATTTATAAAGATATACGATGTGCCAGACGAACGGACGATCTGGCAAACATATCTAATATGAGTCTACGCCTAGTTCTATCAGGAGGATATCAAAACTAATGTGTACAAGTTTAAATGCTAATATGTATGTACATGTTTTGAAAGTTACTTCGTTTTTGCATTCATAATTTTTGTGACGAAGGTACACATATACTTTATGATTTAAAGCGCCACAACATCTCTGTTGTTTGGAGTTTTAAGACCCACACACATCCGACGGACGTTATGACAAACTAGCAACAGAACATGTTCTTGAACCCTTAAACGTGTGAAAGTGTGTTTTTTCGGAGAGGTTGGGAAAAATCTTTAAATTAGAAAATACATCATTGTCCTTTTGATATACTCACATCGCGCGTTAACGCAGCGGAACACAAATATTATTCTCTTGTATGCGACAAGGCTGTTTAAAGTAAACGTTTCCATTATACGAATGTTGAATTGTGTATTACATGAATCGACCAGAACACCGACTGAAGCTGTAAGCCCCTCGAGGAAAGTCCTTCTACAAGCAAAATTGGTCTTGGCAGTATGTAATTGGAAATTGTTACTTTAGGCCGTTGATGTAAATTTGATCCATAAGGCTCATGCAAGTGTTTGTTATACACGGATTCCGGGAGTGGTATTCGTGGTTTACTTTCGACCACATGGAAGTTTTACAGAATCTATCACAAAGTTAAATCTGAAAAGCTTCTCGAAACGCTTCTTTTCAAATTTATTAAGACTAGAAATGTGTCACAGACAATGATGCCCTCACAACACATGTTTTGATACAGACAACTCCCCTATATATTCTTCAGTGGACCAAACGACAAACGCTTTAATTCAACAAAAGCTGGTATCAGTTGAAATTCGTTTAGGTCATAACATAGTGACAGTTTGAGCGGGATTCACCCACAAATAAAGAGGACTTTTTATATTTGAAAAAAACTACATATTCTGTATTGGAAAAGCGGACAAAGAGCAATTATTTTGTCATAACTCGTCTTAGCTCAAATTTCATTATTCGCGATTATCTGCACATTGATATCATTCAAAGGTACAACATAAAGTTCAAGTTGAATGGAAGAAACAAACTTTCGGAACTTCATATATATATATATATATATATATATATATATATATATATATATATATATATATATATATATATATATATATATACAAAGGGCCATAATTCTGCCAAAACTCGCTGCAGCCTAGTTGTTAAAGAGAAGTTCAAGACACGCATTGCAGGGGACTATATATTATATAGAGGAAAAACAGAGGAAGGGACATAATGCTGCCTAAACTCATCGCTTCCTAAATTCCTTTCTTAACGATCATAAATATACAAATTAAGGTTATACCATTGTGATCGTGTGAGCGAAATCTACCAAGTAACTAAAGAAGAGTTTAAAAAAACAGCTTCGGGACATACGTTCGGCCTAACATGTGCGATGCTTAATGTCGTCTACTCCCTATGGGTTTCAAAATAAAGTAAAGCTGGGAGTTCGGAAATGTGATTACTCAAATTAAATGTCATGCAGTTCTATCTTAAAGTATATTGCTGTAATTAATTTAAAACAATAGTTTTCGTGGTTTATATTTTCCAAAATTAGTGACGTATCGTATTGAAATATCATGTTTGCATGTACAGCCTGCTTCAGTGTTTTGACTCTGTCGGTGTTTAGCTCTTCTTATGTTCGTCATTTCAAACCACGTGCAGATGACCCATTCAATTGTTTTATAAGGCATGGTCAGAATTGTATTTCTTTATATTACGTTTAGTTGGTTGAAAACAGATAAAATTGTTAAAGTATGGTGACAATCGCGTCAATTTCCATTAGATCAAAAGTTACAAACTTAAAATATTTAGATCTGGGCGGCCGTATTTGTGATAGCAATACATCTATTGTAGAGGTAACTAGAGGTACTACGCAGGCCGGTTCGAGTTTAATTGATTTTCGTCCTTGTATGTAAATTCCACAAATGGCATTTAACACGGTGCAAAATACGACACTCGACACTCGCAATATGACATGCGATGTTGAAAACCTTGTCCATTAACATGTACCGTCGCTAAATTTTACTTGTCGCACCGCAAAAAGTGCTCATATATATTCAATATATTGGCTGTGTCCTAAACGGACGAACGGTGTATAATGCCCGAGACTACAATATAGTCAATATGTATGTGTCAATATAACGGATGTGTCCGACATGATAGTATAGAGTCTGTGTCAGAATAAGATATTCGCCCGACATGGTGGTAAAGTGTCTGTTTGAGTATAACTTATGTGTTCGTTTGACACGGAGGCATGGCAACTGCTCCGGTAAAACTAATTGTAATGTGTCCGCCATGGCTGTATAATGTAATTGCGAGTACAACGGATGTGTCCGAAGCGTAAGTAAATTGGTAGTATCATAGCACATGTAACGGATATGAGCGACATTTCATTTTTGTGACCGACACGGCGCTATGATGTACGTGTCTTTTTCACTGATGCCTCCGAAATGGCATCACAATTTGTGTCAGTATTACGGATGTGTTCGATTTGATATTAAGGTTTTTGTCATAGTAAATCGGGTGTTAACAACATACCATCAAAGTTTCTACATTAGTTGGATGGATTTGTCTGATTGTTAATACAAATACAATCAGGTTATAACGAAGTGAAGATGTGTCGAAAGAATACGTTCACACACCTGCTACGCCTCGTTCATAATCATCTTGCCCCTTTTCATTCACTGCTTGTTTAATACGCTCTATGCTATCCCTTGCCTCGCTTTGAATGCGTTGTACTCCAGCCTGTATAGTAGCCTCTAACGTATGCATACCTTCTGTCAGAGTCCTTTCAGCCTCTTCAGATAAACGTCCTCCGACCTCTTTCGCGTGTGTAAGGGTCTGATTGACTTCTTTCAACAGCTCGCCCAGTTCGGTAAGTGAAAGTCGATCATTCTGCAACTAAGAAAAAATATTGACATGTTTAGACTTGTATCGAGGCAGATAATCGTGTTTGTGATATCCGAGTCCAGGATGGACTCTTGTTGTATATAAAAAACATACTAAAATAGCTTTGAAATTTGAGGAGCAATATAACATTTACATTCACTTTTTTACATATTGTTAGTTCTAATGTGCTTATAATTTTATATAGCGTCACATAGTCTGACTAATTATTAAAGTAACATTACAACTCAAAATCAACAAAAATGTTTAAAATAGAAACTTACTGGACAAGCACATACAAATTACCATTCACATCACCCGCCACATACTTAAATGATTAAATTATGTACTTTAAATGTTAAAGGATTAAACAATAAAGACAAACGAAAAAAAAACTTCAAATGGTTAGACGAAAAAAATTATAGCATATGCCTTTTACAAGAATGTCATTTGACACCTACTTTAGCACAAACCTTAAAAGATGAATGGGACGGAGAAATCTATCTCAGTGGAGAACATACTAATAAACAAGGCATTGCCTTTCTGATAAAAAATAATATAGGGGTCACAGTCGATAACTTTAAGGAAATAATAATTGGCAGAAAAGCAAGTATAGATATCAAAATACACGAAACACAAATAACATTAATCAACGTCTACGGCCCTAACATAGACGATTCCACATTTTACGAAACATTACAATCCTTTATAATTAATAACCAAGATATAAATATTATAATCGGTGGTGCTTTCAATACTGTCCTGAACCCATTATTGGATAAACAGAATGGAAACCTTTATACTCATACTAAAAATAGAAACATTTTAAATAACATAATTGAAAACTACAATATGATAGATATCTGGCGTACAGTATACCCAAACGAAAGCAAATTCACCTGGCACTCAAACACAAAACCAACAATATTTTGTAGATTAGACTATTTTTTAATATCTGAATCTCTTTGCAATATTATTGACACGTGTAAAATAAAACCAGGATTTATGACTGACCACTCTCTAGTTGAACTTAAACTGCACAATATACAACCTGAAAGAGGCCCATGATACTTTAAAATTAACAACAGCATCTTATTAGATACACAATATCAAACACAAATAAAACAGGAAATATTAAATACAGTTCAAAATAATAAAGATGCAAACCCAAACACCTTATGGGAAGTAATTAAAGGAAATATACGTAACACAACAATTAGATACACATCATTTAAACAAAAAGAAACACACAAACTTGAAACTGAAACCATCAAAACCATTGAAACACTTGAAAAACAATTGCATCAAACAAACACAAATGATACCACCGACATTGAAAATGAAATAACATTAAAAAAACAAATATTAGATGGAATCTATCATACACATCTCAATGAAATGATACTAAGAGCGCGTGCACAGCATGTTGAACATAATGAAAAAAATACAAAATATTTCGCAAACATTGAAAAACGTAGAAGTGAACAAAAAAAAGTACACAAATTAGTAGTCAATGGCAAAGACATAACAAACAGAACTCAAATACTAGAAGAACAACGTTTATTTTTCGAAACCCTCTATAAACGAAAAAATGTTGAAAATAACACCCTTTTTAAAAATACACATCACGCTTTAAACCAGGAAGAAAAACAACTGTGCGATGGATTGCTTAATGAATATGAATGTGGATTAGCCCTAAAAGAAATGCAAAATAACAAAAGCCCAGGATCTGATGGCATCACAATCGAATTTTATAAAATATTCTGGAATGACATAAAAACACATCTAATTAATTCACTTAACTATTCATTTAACAACGAAAACTTAACTACGCTACAAAAACAAGGTATTATATCACTTATTCCAAAACCTGGAAAAAACTTAGAATCCTTATCAAACTGGCGCCCGATTGGTTTACTAAACAATGATTATCAAATTACAACTAAAAGTATAGCAAACAGAATAAAGAAAATATTACCTTCAATCATTTCAAAATCTCAATCTGGTTTCATAAAAGGACGTTACATTGGTGAAAACGTTCGTCTTATCCAAGGATGCATAAACTATTTCAACAATTCAAATAATCCTGGTCTAATATTCTTTGCAGACTTTGAAAAGGCATTCGATTCGCTTGATCATTCATTTATGTTCTCTTGCTTAGAAAATATGAACTTTGGTGAAAGTCTCATTCAATGGGTCAAACTATTCTATACCGATATTAACAGTATAATCATTAACAATGGCTTCTTTTCAAACAGTTTTAACATCGAACGAGGGGTTCGACAAGGATGTCCACTCTCATCATCGCTATTTATTATTTGCATCGAGTATCTATCACATCACATCCAATCAAATAAACACATAAAAGGCATATCACTAGAACCTGAAGAAGAAATCAAACAATCCCTATTTGCTGACGATGCAACTTACTGTTTAAATGACAATTACGATTCTTTCCATAACCTAATAGAGTCGCTCACCCTTTACGGAATGACATCGGGTCTTAAACTCAACAAAAGTAAATGTACTGTGCTACGAGTAGGTAAATTAAAACAAAGTAATGTTCAATATAAAAAAGAAACGAAATTTAATTGGGCATCCGATGAAGCCACAACGTTAGGAATTACTTTCACAAATAATGAAAAGGACACAGTTCTTAAAAACATACTACCTAAATTACAGAACTTTAAAAACTGCTTAAAATCATGGCATCATCGTTAACTTACACTAATCGGAAAAAACACAGTATTGAAAACGTTTGCACTTCCTAAACTAATATATGTATTAACAGTTCTCCCAAATCCACCAAATGATGTTATTAACGATATAAAATCAGCAATATTTAATTTCATATGGGACGGTAAGCCTGATAAAATAAAAAGAACTCAGTTAATTCAATCTGTAGAAAATGGAGGTATCCAATTAACGAACATTGACTCATTCTTGAATGCAATCAAATGCAGCTGGGTTAAAAGATACCTAGATCATACCAACACGAGTAAATGGAAATTATTCTACCAGAAAATCCTAAAAAAATATGGTGACTCCTTACTCTTTGAATGTAACATCAGCAATACTATCTTACATGAAATTGCAAACGAACACATATTTCTGTCTGATGTTCTATCAGCGTGGAGTGATGTCACTCATAATCTAGAAACCCAAACCAGCAGTCAAACAATTTTATGGAATAATAAAGACATAACTTCAAACAATAAGACGTTTTTCTATAAAGACTGGTTTGAACGAAGCATTAAATATGTCGACCAATTACATGACTACAGAATTAAGGATTTCTACTCTTTTGATAATATATGCTACATATACGGAATACCATCAAATAATTTTCTGAAGTACTACACACTAATCAAAAGCATACCCATACACATTAAATCTGAAATCAATACAAATAATACACCATGTCACTGGGGGCTGACGAGGTAAAAGCGTAGTCCGTTTCGCTACGACGTCGGGTATATGTTTTACTACGAAAACATTGTGTAAATACACTACTTAATCAGGCGAGTTACATCTATCTGGTGTTTATGGATTAGAGAACGGAACATCCAGTAATGGTAGGTACTTATTTTCAATAATAAACTAATAACAAATGCGCGTAGTTGCAACCTTTAAGTTTATTTTGAGCTAAAATCGAAATATTTCGATTTGAAGCAATGCATAAGGTGGTTATTCTGTTAAATTAGCCAATTACGGTAACTTAAATTAAATAAAACTACATGTTACTTTGATTCAGTGTACATTTCACATTTTAAAGTACAAAACAGGTTACGAACATATTTTTTAATCATTCAAATGCTTTGTTTCGAAGGAAATTACAAGTCGCTTTATGTATAGGTTTCGCACAGAGTATGTATTGGTTGCGCAACGAAGTACAAATATAATGTATAGGTTGCTCAACGAAGATTCTGTATCTATTTCAGGACATATCACATGCAGTTTGCAGTTACTGCAGACTGCTATTTTCCAGTTCAAAAGATGCCGTGCTTCACTGTGCGCATTAACATCCAAACGAAAATGTTGAACCCGGTGAAAGCCGACAGAGTCCCGGCAGAGCCCCGGTATACCGTCACTCCGCCGGCACTCACCGGGGCTATAACGGCATCAAACCACGGCAGAGTTGCTGCAACGCACCGGTTTAACCGTGGACAACCGGGGCTCCACCGGGAAAGTATTCAAATGTTTAATAAATCCGTGATGAACCAGGAGTTACCGGGAAGGACCGGCAATGACCGGCTTTGCACTGGAAACAACCGGAACTTCATCGGAAACAACCGGGACGGCACCGTCAGAGCACCAGTTTACTTATGTAACGTAGCTATAAAGAGACTCTGCCGGCATTCACCGGGGCTCCACCGGGGCGTTGCCGTGGCTCTGCTGGGGTGTGTTTGGGCCCCGGTGGAGCTAAGGTGCCGTCCCGGTTGTTCCCGGTACAGTCCCGGTTGTTCCCGGTGCCACGCCGGTCGTTGCCGGTCCTACTTGGTGACTCCCTGTTCATCCCATAGGTATTAAACATTTCAATACTTTCCCGGTGGAGCCCCGGTTGTCCCCGGTCGTCCACGGTTTATCCCGGTGGAGCACCGGATTATCCCGGTAGGGCCCCGGTTCATCCCGGTAGATGCCTGATCACGCACTAGGGCTCCGCCGGCGTCATAGTGAGACTGGGCCTTTACCGCATTGTAACACGAGGTAAATTTACCAGCCGTCATGTACGCAGTAAACAATAACCTGTGACAGAAACCCACTGCCACACCTTTACAACAATATATTGGTTATGCAATTGCGGATTTGTGCTATTGGGGTCCTACTTTCCACACCTTACGGCTGTTACAGGTGTGGATTTTACAGGTGAAATCATGTATACGAACATAAAGTTCATCTCAAATAAGTTGACGATAACCGATTTTCAAGAAAATCGCTTTGATATTTACAATGTAAAAATCAAAATCTGTATGAGTTAAATAATGATAGAAGTTGGGACATGGGATTTACTTTGACATAAGCAGCGTTTCGAGATAAGCGAGTTGGGGATAACGAGAATCGAATGTTATTTGATAAAGAGTACCGTATGCTGAAAACCTATCGTCGCTCTCTATCAAAATAAACGTATAAGGGATTGTCACGAGGAGAAGATGAGTCATTTTTATTGAGACCGACGACATTAGGTTCTCGACTCTCAACTGTAATCTTATATATGGATTTTCGATATGAATCGTTTCCTTTGGCCTTGTCGTGAATTTAATTATATCATAATAGTGTGCATTACCATGTCGACTGTGCGCTTCGGATCATATTGTGCCGTTGTTACTACCTCGTCCTCAAAGGAAACATCCAGCCTCTCAATGACTCTGTATTAAAAAAACTTTTCTTTATTTTGCCTTCGAGAGATAACCAATACGTCTTCTGTGAGAAACGCATACACGCTAAAGCGTTGTCGTAGCGAGGCATATACGTATACTGTCAGAGACATAATCATGCCTAATAAAAGTAATAATAATAGCCTTTACTTCTGATAACTGGGTCACCCTACACATTTCTAAACACACCAGTGGCTTAACGATACATAGATAAATTTGGAAATTGTAAAATTGTGTCATTATACACAGTTGTAAACCTAAATTGCATTTTTTAAAGTGAAACTTGACTTTGGTTTGATAAATCAGCGGTATATTTCATGTTTAACCGCATAAACCAGACACATCTTGGATTATAATTTGATGAAACAGACCTATGAAATGTCATTGTGCTTAAATTCAGAGTTTTGTTAGAAGAAAAGCATAATCTAACATATTTTAAACACAATTTTCTACTACTCCGTTATCGATGTCATCAATGTCATCAAATTTCGTAGTAAAACATATACCCGACGTCGTAGCGAAACGGACTACGCTTTGACCTCGTCAGCCCCCAGTGAATACACTCGGTGCCCTTTTATCACTGGGGGCTGACGAGATCAAAGCGTAGTCCGTTTCGCTACGACGTCGGGTATATGTTTCACTACGAAAACATTGTTTTAATACACTACTTAATCAGGCGAGTTTCATCTTTTCTGGTGTTTATGGATTAGAGAACGGAACATCCAGTAATGGTAGGTACCTATTTTCAATAACAAACTAATAACAAATGCGCGTAGTTGCAACCTTTAAGTTTATTTTGAGCTAAAATCGAAATATTTTTTTTTTTGAAGCACTGCATAAGGTGGTTATTCTGTTAAAATAGCCAATTACGGTTACTTAAATTAAACAAAATTACATGTTACTTTGATTCGGTGTACATTACACATTTTAAAGTACAAAACAGGTTACGAACATGTATTTTAATTATTCAAATGCTTTGTTTCGAAGGAAATTACAAGTCGCTTTATGTATAGGTTTCGCACAGAGTATGTATTGGTTGCGCAACGAAGTACAAATATAATGTATAGGTTGCTCAACGAAGTTTCTGTATCCTTTTCAGGACATATCACATGCAGGTTGCAGTTAACCGGGGACAACCGGGGCTCCACCGGTAAAGTATTCAAATGTTTAATACCTCCGGGATGAACCAGGAGTTACCGCGAAGGACCGGCAATGACCGGCTTGGCACTGGAAACAACCGGGACTGCACCGGGAACAACCGGGACGGCACCGTCAGAGCACCGGTTTACTTATGTAACGTAACTATAAAGGGACTCTGCCGGCATTCACCGGGGCTCCACCACGGCGTTGCTGTAGCTCTTCCGGGGTGTGTTTTGGCCCCGATGGAGCTAAGGTGCCGTCCCGGTTGTTCCCGGTACAGTCCCGGTTGTTCCCGGTGCCACCCCGGTCGTTGCCGGTCCTACCCGGTGACTCCCGCAGGTATTAAACATTTTAATACTTTCCCGGTGGAGCCCCGGTTGAACCCGGTCGTCAACGGTTCAACCCGGTGGAGACCCTGTTCATCCCGGAAGGGCCCCGGTTCATCCCGGTAGATGCCTGATCACGCACTGGGGCTCCGCCGGCATCATAGTGAGACTGGGCCTTTACCGCATTGTAACACGAGGTAAATTTACCGGCCGTCATGTACGCAGTAAACAATAACCTGTGACAGAAACCCACTGCCACACCTTTACATCAATATATTGATTACCGGTATGCAATTGCGGATTTGTGCCATTGGGGTCCTACTTTCCACACCTTACGGCTGTTACAGGTGTGGATTTTACAGGTAAAATCATGTATACGAACATGAAATTCATCTCAAAAATACGATAACCGATTTTCAAGAAAATCGCTTTGATATATACAATGTAAAAATAAAAATCCGTATGAGATAAATAATGATCGAAGTTGGGACATGGGATTTACTTTAACATAAGCAGAGTTTCGAGATAAGCGAGTTGGGGATAACGAGAATCGAATGTTATTTGATAAAGAGTACCGTATGCTGAAAGGGATTGTCACAAGGTTAAGATGCGTCATTTTGATTGAGACCGACGACATTAGGTTCTCGACTCTCAACTGTCATTTTCGATTTTAATCGTTTCTTTTGGCCTAGTCGTGAATTTAATTATATCATAATAATGTGCATTGTCATGTCGACTGTGCGCTTCGGATCATGTTGTGCTGTTGTTACTACCTCTTCCTCAAAGGAAACATCCAGCCACTCCATGACTCTGTATTAAATTGTTTTTTCTTTATTTTGCCTTTGAGAGATAACCAATACGTATTCTGTGAGAAACGCATACACGCTAAAGCGTTGTCGTAGCGAGGCATATACGTATACTGTCAGAGACATGATCATGCCTAATATTAATATTTAGCCTTTATTTCTGATAACTGGGTCACCCTACACATTTCTAAACACACAAGTGGCTTAACGATACATAGATCAATATGGAAATTGTAAAATTGTGTCAATTAAACACAGTTGTAAACATTAATTGCATTTTTTTAAAGTGAAACTTGACTTCGGTTTGATAAATCAGCGGTATTTTTCTTGTTTAACCGCATAAACCAGACACATCTTGGATTATAATTTGATGTAACAGACCTATGAAATGTCATTGTGCTTAAATTTAGAGTTTTGTTATTAGAAAAGCATAATCTTAAATGTTTTAAACACAATTTTCGACTAATCCGTTTTCGATGTCATGTGTATTTAAACAATGTTTTCGTAGTAAAACATATACCCGACGTCGTAGCGAAACGGACTATGCTTTGACCTCGTCAGCCCCCAGTTCATGTACTCAAACAACATTTGTAGAAAAACAAACTTGGAAGAAAAAACCAAACAAATAAAATATTTTACACACTACAAATTAAAAACCCTACAGAAAACTCCAAAATCAAAAATAAATGGCAAGTCCTTTTTGGAGAAAATGAACTTAATTGAAAACACATATTTACCATGCCATATAAAGCAACTATTGAAAGCACACTGAGAAATTTTCAATATAAATACATCCATAGAATTATAGCTACAAATAAATATCTCTTTAAATGCAAATTATCTAACTCAAATCTGTGTGACTTCTGCAGTGAAAACATTGAAACTATAGAACATCTTTTTGGGGAGTGCAAACACATCCAGCCTATTTGGAATCAAAATTAATATCTTTTCTTTAACAACATCAACTAAACGTTAAACTATCTTTCTTAAATGTAAGTTTCGGAATTAACTCATTGAAATCAATAGACTGTAATAATATTGTGAATTTTATGGTTATATTGATGAAATATTTTATATTAAACATGAAGTAAAAAAAACAAGTACCAAATTTTAATTGTTTTGTCCATAGTCTTAAACTAAAAATCCAAATTGAGAAAGAAATAGCCCTCAGTAATGACACATTACAAATCTTTGAACAAAAATGGAATCGGATTAAATTCTCATAATGTTTTTGTCCACTTATATACATTTCACTCTAACTTTAGTTTAGCTCTCTAAAATAGTTTTGTTTATTTTTTTCTCATTTTTATTTTTCAATCTGACAAGATCATTGTGAATATACAACAAAACACACAAGTCCAGTATGTTTTCTTCCGACTTTATACAACTCATCATTTTTCATAAACTATTCCTCTGTTGTCCTTTTCTTTTCTCTCTAAAAAAATAAATATATTAGCATATCTTGTATAACATGTCTGAACTTTATTGCATTGTACAATCACTATGTTGTATGATCATATACATGTTTACATTGTATGTATGATATTGAATAAAAAAAAAATGTCGTACAATTGTTCGTAAATTAAACTTACCCAGTTAAAAATTAGTGTTCCTTATGGCAATTGTCGAATTTTCCATGCCAGATGTGGTCTGGTAAAATAGATGTTTGTAGATACAAATGCTCGTTTTTATTATAGTTTTGCATATATATTCATATGACACATGAACACTAAAATGGTGTTCGTGTGTCGTATAAATAGATATAATCGCGGGAATTAATTGTGGCCACAAATAAATAAAAACGAGCATTTTGTATCTACAAAAATCTATGTAATCATACCTCATTTAGCGTTGAAAATTTGGCTATTGCTATAAGGAACACTGATGTTTAAGGTGTTAACTTTATTTTACGAAATACTTACCGAAATTTTCGTAGATTTTGAGCGTTATAGAGACTTTAATTGTCGTTTAATAATGCTATTTTAATATCCGTGCCAAAGATTTTCGATTTTTTTAGATTCCCTCGTGCTTGATCATTTTGACATGTGACGATTGTATAAATGTGCGTTGTAAGAACAGTTGATTGTCCCTATTTTCATGAAAGACGCCTGTGATATAAATCGGAACAGTAATTAGACTTTCATAAAAATGATTTCAAACATAAAATTCATTGACACAACCAATAACATGTATAAACAAGACTATTGCCAAGCAATAAAAATCCCCTAACGGTGGCTTTTTAGAGAGATAATCTCCATATTGCCATCTGTCCATGTTTCAAGTTTCATGAAAAAATATGAAAAACTTTTAAAGTTATCGCAGGATCCACAATTTTTAGCACTATTTATAGTCTACTTGTTTCCATAGGAACCAGAATTTCTGAAGTAGGAACAAAATGACATAACGTGCATTATCACAATATTGCCATAAACACTTGTCCATGTTTCAAGTTTCATGAAAAAATATGAAGAACTTTAAATATAACCGCAGGATCCAGAAAAGTATGATGGACTGACAGACACACAGAGCGCAAACCATAAGTCCCTCACCGGTTTCACCAGTAGGGGACTAAATGTAAGAATTAAAAAACAATTATTTTCCTGCACATTTATTTTCCGCAGTGCAAGTATTTTACAATACGGAAATTCGTTGGTTGTTGTTGTTTTGTTGCTGTTGTTGTTGTTTTTCAAGATACCGACAATCACCAAAGTGTTTAGAATTTTCCAGAAAAAGGATCCAAACGAAAATAAAAAAATCATAAGTTTCGTTGAAATAAAATACCGTTGAAACAAAATCTTGAAACTTGATATAAAATGCCTAGGTATCAACATTATATACATGTTTTAATTAGTATTGATATAGACAAACAACACACACTCGAATAATTTCTTAAACTAAAAATGCATCAATTTACTTCACTGAGTTTCCTACGAGCGTCTGTTGCGGACGTTTCTTGTAATAAGCAGATTGGATCAGCAAGAAGGGAGGCCAGTGTCTTGAAATAGTGCTGCAGGTCAGCATCTGTCACCTTGCAGTCGGCTGTGTGACGTACATCTCGGCCTATTTGGCGGATCTAGAGGAAAATGTCATTGTGTAGTTTAACACAAGAGCAAACGTATTACGGTACATATATACACACATAAGATTTCAGTGTCAAAGCGTTAAAAATGATAAGATATAAATGACACCTATAAAACATGTTTGCGTATTTTATATCATAGAAATAACTGTAAACTATAAACCGCGTCATAGCACATGTACTTTTTCATGTGATAGCAATCATAGCATGCAGGACAAATAAACATGTGCTTTGTGCTATTTGATTGGTATATAAAGATTACCGTTTCAAGCGGGCATTGCTTATCAGGTGGTGGCGGAGATAGACATGCGGGAGACAGACATGTCTGGAAATGTGTTCAGTTCAACAAAATGCTTATAACACCGTTGACGTCTGATTCCTGGACAGAAGATACGTCGCTATAGCCATCCAGTGGGAGGTAGCATTTACCAATTTCCCATGGATCCGTTGCCCATCTTTCCGCTTTAGTGTTACGCCACGAAGGCCAATTAAATCTATGCAACGATTTGATATTTTGTTTCACTTGATCACATGGTTGGCACGACTTGGGTAGATATGACGTGTGGAATGTGCATTTAAATGGTTTCGTCTTTTTACATAGGCCCTGAGTAGGACACGGCATGAGGTTTGCAATAGAACATTGTCCGCAGCTTATACCAACCGCATTCATGACAGTTTGTAATTCGCTCACTACGAAGTTAGTCAGTCCTTCCTTTGCCATATTCAGGGCTATGCAAGCCTTGAACTAATTATTGGTCACCTTTTCGGTGAATATTTTGGTTGTGGTAGCCATCCTGATTTGATTTGAAAGCACCCATCGGTGGTGGTTTCGTTTGCAAACGGCCACAGAGTATTGTATGATTTTAATCCAAACATCTGTTCATTGGTTGGCCTTCATTTGTCATCTACTAGGCAATGGTGTTTTTTTTTTCAAACAGAATCGCATCAACGAAAACATCAAACTTGTCATTTTATCAAAACCATTATGAGTGTTAAACCACGTGATATCTCTTTACATTATAGACACAATTTAAACCATTGCTTGTTCGTGTTTGCATGGTATAATTTTACACATAAAATCATTATAATGCTTTTGTCAATAGCTGTTTTTTCATACGTCTTTTTCTTACGAAAGATGTATTTAAATAAGAAAACTTATAATTTGGACGAAATTTGTTGTTATGAAATAAAAACGAATATTCCAGATGATCGCGAAATATTGATTATATTAATCTGATTGCGTATTCGCTAAAATATCCAAGTATATGAATTGAAATAAAAGTATTTACAATTCACTTACTCCGGAATGTGCAATATGTTTTAAAAACCCTCTTATCTGGGATCATTTACCAGGCTGACTCATGTTATCATTTGAGCGAAACTACATTTGTTGAATAAATGAAACGCGTTGTAACTATCCGTGGATTATATTATGTTTCCCAAGACGTTGAAATCCCGATTACAACTTTTATGCAACCATAATGTCTGATTTAAAGCGTTCCGCTCACACAAAACTAACATTACCGCAAACATACAGCCACTGAGTAACATTACCACGATTTACAAAACCGCAGTGATTTAAGTATATCCACGCACTAAAGGAGTATGTTCACGGTCGTTAATCACGCGCGCCTCCTCTTTTGTGAGTTGCATTAATAAATGAGCCAATGCTATTTCCGAGGTGGCGCTCGGACCCGGATGTTAAGAAATTTAACGGATAACTTTACAGGGTGATTAGGTTTAATACAATGTATGTTTTTCAACACATTTCGCATTATTTTTAAAAATTGGCCAATATACCGCGATTCAGCCATTATAAATTCATCCAAAAATGTACAGAAACATACAATAACAACCCATTTGGAAACGTGAGGACCTTTATAAGTTGTGGCATGGTAGAATTCGTAAAAGCAAATCGATGTCTTTGCCTGTGTGACGAGAAAATTCCCAACTAATGAATTCTCTCATTACATAAAACGATTGCATTGAACCTCTACAAGTTAATCCGTGCATAAAAAATATCGGCTTCTAGCCGATCTAATAGATAAATTTGCATTTTTTACAAAAGGGATGGAGCCAAAACAAAAGAGGTGGCGCTCAGATTAAGAGGTGGCGCAATTGCACATTTATAGCTATTTTAAAGTGAAATATTTTATGTAATGGTTTTCATTATGTTCGCAGGACATTATTTTTTGTAAGTTGACTACTTCAGCACATTTGAGTCACGTGCGTTTTTAATTAGAACAAGTAGTTTTCTAATAATGTCTCGATGGATTTAAACGTTCGTCTTTGTAAGATAACAACATTTTGCATGTATTATACAAAAAAGTTAACGGACAAAGACCGAACTATCTTCATTTTTTGGAGTTGATAGTCGGAAAAACAACATACACCGGCCTAATTAAGATGCGTTGACCTTGGCCTTTAAGTAAATTAGGCATTTGGATTAAGGGCCACAAATCATCGTTTCAAGAAGAAGTATTATCTTATATTTGTTTCATAAATTATCATACAAATATTGCTGTCGATGAATTATTTTTATAATATTGAACATTAATTTAATTATTGGTTGTATTGAGTATTTCAAATTGCTGGTATATATCGTACAATACGTTTTATTCATGTTTGTGACTTCTTAATTGAGTTGATCACTTATATATTTAAAAAAGGACATCTTATTTATTACATTGTGTTTATTTTCTGTAAAGATTTTGGTCATTGTATGTACGTTGAAACATATATTAAATAAAACAAAAATCATTATCTATCAAACGTACGTCATGTGATAATCCATTGCGATACGACTGATAATTGATACACTGGCATTGGCGCCGACTCCTATCGTTAGCGCCATCTCCTAAGCATTGACTCCATATCTTTTGGAAAAATGCAAAATTATCTTCAACGTCGGCAAGAAGCCAATATGTGTGTGCATGCAGCATCTAATGTATCTTTTGATGCCGTTAGCGATTTAATTGGGTGGAAATTTACTGGTCACACAGGAAAAGAAATCATCGAAATACTTTTTAAAACTCCACCACGCTACAACTTATAAAGGTTCTCACGTTTCTAAATGGGTTGAGAATGTATGTTTCTGTACATTTTCGGGTGAATTAATCTTAACTGAATCGCTTTACACTTCCCGAAGTAAAAAATAATGCATAAAATAATATGTTCAAAAAACTACATAAAACCTTATCACCCTGAACAATTATCCATGAAATTTCAAGACATCCGGGCCCGAGCGCCACCTCGGAAGTTGCATTGGCTTATTTTTTAATGCATCTCAAAAAGAAGTGGCGCGCATGATTAACGGCCGTGATATTTAACAAGGTGCAGGATCAACGGGGTTATCAGGGGCTTACAGACTAGACAGAATGTAAACACAGCGTTAAGAATTTTATTTTTGCAAATATCTCAAGTTATTGAAATTTGCAAAATTCTTTCGTGCATAAAAGACAGTTTTCTTGCAGTTTGTGCGGATACCTTAAAGTATAAGAATGAATCATTGAATATGTCTGAAATCGGTGGCAAAATTTCACGATGCGTGAAGCATAACCGTATACATGATGCAGTAAAAATATAGTTTTTGAACAAGAACAAATGCTTATAAGATTAAGTACTTCTGGTGTATTTCACATTGCCATGAGCAGCAAAAACATCTGTATGTTATGCACTAGTTGAAATTCTTAAGAAAAATTGTTTTAAAAAGTCATTTGAAATTAAGCACCACTAATGTCGTGCAATCCATTAAAGTTAAAAGGTGGAACCCAACAAAGTCACGTGATCCTGCACCCAGTTAAAGGGGCCTTTTCGCGTTTGTTAAATTAATTTTAGAAAATTAAAAAAAAATGTTTCAGATTCACATATTTTCGTTGTAGTTATGATATATGTGAGTAAACAGTAATACTGAACATTAACCATGCTCAAACATATCCATTATATGAATCTTTTGACCGTTTAAAATCCTTAAAATTATAAAGCCTGGCAACCCGTAACGATTGAAAAATTTGGAGAGTTCTGTTGTTGTCGTTATGTCGTGTGATACTACGAGGATTTCTCATATATAGTATAAAATACATCGCTAATTGTATGAGAGCGGATGACCAAATGGTCTAAACGATATACTTTTACTCCAGGGGTCGGTGGTTCCAGCCCAGTTGAGGGTTACTTTTTTTCTTTAATTTTATTATTGTTTTTTAATTGAGCTTAAATGTTAACATTTATCAATATCAAGCATTTAATGAAAAACTTCAATACATGCCAAAAATATATAAAAAGGCCCCTTTAAAGAAGCCTACGTCTGATGTATAAAAGTATGAAAACATTTGCTAAATTGAAATTATCAGAAACCATTATATCACACTCATCTTAATATCATTAATAACATTACATTTTATAACTTGATATGAATTTATAAGGGATATCAAAATCTAGTTATAAAGCTTAGTTTTCATTGTTAGATTTTGTGGTCTAAAAATAGATCGGGGTAAAACGCTTGGGATTTCGAGCATATATTGCAGAAAAAGAACTTTCTTCTTTTCAAATAAGAATTATTATCGCAAGATTGAATTTATGTATTATTTACTTTGGACTTACAAAGAAAGTCAATAGAAATTTTCAACACACAGATACATATAAGTATGCTTTAAATAAAAACATAACAGTGAACATCATCAGATTCAGAAATTAATTAAACTAGAGACGTAGATAACTTCGTCTCTGATTAAACACACATAGCAATAGACTCGTTAACATATGTTCATTGTCTTTTTATAACTATCTAGCTAGACAACGTGTTAATGTAAACAGTGTATTAAACTTCTAACTGCTGGAAATTAATCTAATCCGCGAATGGTTGATTCACGTTCTGGTTTGTTGGATGTCTCATCACCGGAAAGGCTTGTAAACTAGCACACCGCTTTAATAGAAATTACATTGCACTGTAGGTGTCGAAGTTAAATACACGATTTAAGGTGCGTTCACTGCGGAGCGTCGTTTTCAGTATTCTTATATGTTTTTCGTTGTTGAAGAAACATTGTATAGCGTGTTAATACTTGAATATATATATGCAAATATGCGATGAAAATCACTAGATATGCCCAAAATTCCATATCTTTCAATAATATTTCCAATTATGACATTGTTTAAATGTCGACGTTCCTCTGGGCAAACATTTTTATCCCACTTTTACGGCGAATTCGGTTGATTAAAGCCGTGTTTATTAAATGTCATCTATAATCAACGGCAAGGCTGTAATCAACGGCACGAAATGACGTCATCAACTGCCGAACCGGGGCTACTTTTTCCCACGCACCTCGTCACCTGTATTTGCCAAGTGCATCAATAATAAAAACAATCCCAAATGTTTGTCAATCTTAATGACCTTAAAACAAAGAAAGGAAGAAAAGTAGTAAAAAAACGTGTTTGTTGTCATTTATTGACATTAAAACCTCTAGTATTAGGTAAATTTAACACTATGTTGCAAATAGGTTATGTTGTTGTTGCTCCCATTGAAGAAGTCAGTTCGAGTTGCACCCCTTTGACCGTAGAAAACAATCGTCTGGACCAAGAAAGAAATCCTGTGTCAATTTACAAGCTGTACTCAGATATGCGTCCATCTGATTTTTCTTCAAGTTAGCACCCTTTCTACCTGGCAATACGCACAAATGACACAGCATCCCAGTGGCTCTTGCGTCAACAATTGGGTGTCAACAACCTAGGTCAGATGCTGAAGGCCATGGCAACAGACGCCGGCTTTCCCAAGCACAAGAGAATAACGAACCACTCAGTTCGCAAATTCCTGGTCCAAAAACTTCGAAATACAAACATTCCACCCACTGAAACCATGGCCATAACAGGGCACACAAATGTCCAGTCCATAACCAATTATTCCAACATATCTGTTGAACAGCAGCAAAAGTGTTCTTGCTCAGTCCATTAAATGTAACATTCCAACAGCTTCCTCTTATTCACTTGCATGCACCCAAACCATGGCCGAATTGCAGCCTAGAAAACCACTGTATACCGTCGAACAACTTCAACAAAATGATCTTTATGTTCGCCACACCCAGTCACTTCACCAGCAAATGTCTTTCTCTAGTTCGAACAACTTTGCCTCACAATTCTTTGGTGCCACTTTCCACATTCAAATTGTTAATGTATATAATTAGCTTTAATCCAAGAATTTTTTGTTATTCCGTCACGAAATAACCACATATTATAACAAAGAAGCAAATATTGTGCACCTCGTGATCGACTTGATAGTTTGATATCGAAAGTGAATTGTGTGTGGTGTTAGGCTACGTTGTAAACAAATGTTGTTCCTTGTATATAAAAACTTAATGTCATATTGATATTAAACAACTTTAAGATTTGCAAATTCAATATGATTAAAATTGTAATTAATAACGCTTGACTCTTTGCTACAGAACGAAATTCTGATTAAAAAAAATGATTATTTGATCAGCGGTTATTTTTAGAACGCGGAGTAATACACTGACCTTGGTTACACTACAGTCATTATCAAAGTACGACAAACACTCATGAAAACTAATTGTGTTTATATAAAAAAAGTTTACTGAATAAAAAGTGGGATAAATAGAATAATAGGTTAGTGTTGATTACGCCAAGGCTCGTGCTTTTTGTTTTCTACGCCTCGCATGAGAAACCTGATTTATAATCAACACTAACCTATTATTCTCTAGATATGGTTCGTGTGTATGGACTGTAAAATAACGCAGAACAATCAAATATATACATTGTTTATTTTCAGGCGTTCTAGTGGCAAATTCCATATATTGATCACTATTATTTAACAACAATTACAGTAATAACATATATAAAAGCATAGCAATATTATAATAAAATAAATACAACTAATAACTTACGATGCATTTAATTAGAAAAGAGGTTATAACAATACAAATGTTCAATTTTATAAATTGAGTTATCACTAATCTGTAATAAAACACTTGAACCTTGTCACTTTTGAATATTTAAAATAAAGGGACGCTTAGAAAGTTAGCTACTTTCTGTATAATATGCTTTAAAAAAAGATATAATTGTATTTTTCGCTGACTCAACGTCAATTATTTCATGTATGTACATTTTATTATGAACTTAATGCATATGGTGTGTTGCCTGTTACCACTGGTTTCCGTACACATGTTGTTTAGATGAGAAAATAAGTGTAGTGTTAATATTAACACACAACATTCTCGTGCATACTTTTTCTTCCCTATCTTACACACACACGCACACGCTTGCGAGCGTGCGCGCACCCGCACACGCACGCGCACACACAATCTACACACACAGCAGATAATAAGTTAAATTTGTACATATACCTTGTATTATATAAATATGTTGTTAATAATCTGCTATTTCATTATAAATAGATTGATTACGAATAATTTACAGGCATGCATGTACAACAATTCATTATCACGCTGGGCTGTAATGTGCTTAAGTAAAATAAACTATCTGTTCTTTTATGTTCTGTAATAACGACGCAGAACAAAATATCAAATATATACGGTGTTTATGTCATGGCGGTCAAGTAGCCAATGTCTCTCTTCTCGGGCTAGATTGTTTTTGGATATAGAACATTTCGCTAAATATTATAACATAGAATATGGTGTTTGGTAGCTTATACCATAGAGAACCCTAACCCATTGACCCCAGTTGTTATCCCGCGCCGCAGTGAGAGAACCTGGTGTAGGTTCTTTCCCGGTTGCGCGGGATATATAACAACCACTGCGTATGCTTCTGTGGCATTCCAATTGCATAGCTCATTTTTTTCAAAACCATGGTATAAAATATATTTCAATTATGTTGGTGCGAATGGAGTTGATATGATGTTGTTGCATGACAGCGTCACCTTACAAAACGCGAATCCGCTTTCCATTTTCGTCGTCTGGCCATCGCAGGTCTTCTGAAAGCTGTCAATGCGAAGAAATTGGAAAGAGACTGAAGATAAATGAGGCCGAAAGTCTTAAGCGGTCTGTCCGACTCCACCACGACTCCGCTTTGAAGGACAAAAGAGTCTCGGTAATGATGCGATCAAGAGCATTGAGGCAATTCCTGAGCGGACGGACACCGACCTGAAGCGAAACATTCTCTCGATCAAGGTTAAAGGGACCACGATGAATACTAAGATGCGTGACATTCTACGCAGCCACAAGAGCTCGTCCCTTGAGTCAGAAGAACGCGAGCTAAGTGCTCTATATCGGGTGGCTGTTAAAGGGAAGTATGGGTTAGGGTTAGGGTTTAGGGCCTAGGGTTTAGGGTTCGTATTCGGGTTTTTAAAAACATCCATATTGTATCTGAATTAATAGCCTCTCCGATGGTATTTAACTTTTATGGATGTAGAGAACGGTTTTATCGCAATGCGGTCCGCGTCGATGGGCTTTGTTTTGGGAACAAGCGTAATCCCGCTCGCGTTTGAAATCGGTCGTCCGCGCCAATTAAGAGCCTACACAAGCGTTGAATTCCCAAAAGTCAACATACATATAACAAACGTTTCGAATGCCGAGTTGGCAATCAGGGGCTGATGTTTTTTCATCTTATTTTTTTATTTGTCTGTTGATTATTTTCAAATTGTCAACCCACATATTAAATTCTCGCACAACCTAACCACGTTGTAGGTTAATAAATTCCCTTTCCAATAATATAGTTGCAATAGTTGTAATTAACGGTTCTATCGCAATGGGATTTGGGTGAAACTATCAAAATCTGGCGCGGGTTCAAAATCGGTCGTCCCCGCCATCAATTTTACCCCCAAACACATTGAATTCGCAAAAAGGCAACTAGTAATAGATAGAGAATAGAGCATATACATCGCCATTATATCACGCATAAGATGCGGTCCTTACACCCTTATTGACTGCCGAGATTGCAGCCGGGTGCTGAATTATTGTTATTATTTTTTTGGGTTGTGTTTGTGTGTGTTTTCTAATGTTCAGCCCTAATTTCAGTTTTTGTACAACATACCCTAATCAAATTATAGGAAAATAATTTCCCTTTCCGATGATATACATATTGTAAGATTGTTATTAACGGTTATATCGCAATACGGTCCGCGCCGCTGGGATTAGGGGGAAAATAGCGAAAACAGGTTTAACACGGGTTACCCGCACCGCTCAAATGTCAGGTTTATATGGGTGAAATTGGATAAATTACATATTAGACGTTAATAAGAGAATTATTTTTAAGCTATATAACAATAAATTTGTTTCCATCATTGACACGGACCGCGAGGCAGGGAAGTGAACTGAACCAAAAGTGCACCATGACCAGCGCCAACCCCGCGCCGGGTTACCGGATTAGCGGTTGGGATTTCTTATGTTTTTTGTTTGGTTAATTCGGTCCTAAAACA
Organism: Dreissena polymorpha; assembly: GCF_020536995.1. NCBI lineage: Eukaryota > Metazoa > Mollusca > Bivalvia > Myida > Dreissenidae > Dreissena > Dreissena polymorpha. Next base: position 44,446,817 of record NC_068370.1, on the reverse strand, counting down.
AAAATAAAACTAAATTCCGCTCCCGAGGGAATGCCAGATCCGTTTCACGGGAATATAGAACTAACAATTTGGTAGAATAAACATTTTGATTCGTGCCTGCATAATTGTCTAGTCAGATTCTGGGCATAACATTAATGCATGCCATGCTTATCACAATTTATATCGAGACAATTAAGAATGTTTGTATAACTTTTAAACTCTTGTTTTGTTTCAATTTTATTTAACTCGTTACACCGAATGCCATTTGAACATCTGTATTCATTTAACGTGACGATTGTGTTATCAGACAACGATAGACAGTTGCACCTTCGAATTCGATAACAAATGTAAAATCAGTATGAGATGACATCTCATCGTATAATCTACAAAAAAACGCCCACTTGCGATCAGACTGAAACTTGGATACCAAGAAACTCATGGCTTGAATGATTTCACAATTTGATACAATGTGTCCCAGTACTTTGTATTTAAACACATACCACTGACGGAATTGCAAAACAATTATATAAATTTATATATTGGCATGCGTTAGGAAAACATTGAACTCTAGTCAGAAGACATAGCCGAAAAGACTTAAATACATTACTAAACCTCAAAACGTTTAACAAACATAAGAGAAGTTTATGGTTTAATGAAACATTACATTGAATATATGTGTATGTGTTTTTGATAAAAATCAAACCGATGATAACTTGACAATAAATAAATACACCATTAAATGTGTGAGACATGTTATGTTGTGATGTTGATTAAACATAATGCGAGTGATTGTGTATTTCAGAGGTAAGTTATTGAAGTGTTTCTGTTTTCCTATATACATAACTGAGTGTTTTAATAGTTAACTATAAGAACAATGTTTCAACAATCCCATTCCTCCACGTCAGGCCGATAAATGTTTAAACACACATGACGGAAAATCAAGGGTTTCTTTGTTATAAACACCTAGTTCGATATCAATGTTTATTTTTAAATGGTTCCGCGTGACACTTTTTGCAACACCAGTAGAATTGGTCAAATATTTTTTTATAAATGAAATAAACGAGAAACAAACATGCATTTGATTACGATGATGTAGTAGTGTAAAAGACCAATACATAAATACAATTATTCCATATCACTGAAATACAACAACGACATCAACCAATACATAGTATGCTGTCATTTGTTAATATATGATATACGTGTAAACGAAACGGGACGTATTTTCCAGTGATATTATATAGCAAATGCAACAAATGCCTTAGTTAAGTCTATGCATTTGTATTATGTGCTTGCAAGACAATGTAAACTTAAAGTTTCAATTAACGAAACTTTCCTTGACATTTCGTCAAACCTGTTGCTCAGATATGCCGTGAACGTTAAAATGATTGTTTTAACTTATGTTAGACTCAGTCTTCCGTAAGCACGACATTGGGGTATACACCATTTTGATTTGTTAACTTTTAAGTATTCATGAATGCTAACAAATTTAATAAGAATTTGTATGAAAAATATTTCGTCTACAAAAAGCATTTCTAAAAAAAATAAGCCATTGTTCATCGTTCATAAAATTGTGACGATAAGCTTATGCATTCGGTAAAATGTTTAAAAAATAAACATATAGTTTGTGCTATTTGATTGGTACCTTTCAAGATTACCTTTTCAAGCGGACATTGCTTATCAGTTGGTGGCGGCGATATCCATGCGGGAGACAGACCTGTCTTGAAATGTGTGCAGTTCAACAAAATGCTTATTACACCGTTGAAGTCAGAGTCCTGGACAGAAGATACGTCGCTATAGCCATCCGGTGGGAGATAGCATTTACCAAGTTCCCATGGATTCGTTGCCCATCTGTCCGCTTTAGTGTTTCGCCACGAAGGCCAATTAAATTTATGCAACGTTTTGATATTTTGTTTCACTAGATCACATGTTTGGCATGACTTGGGTACTTGTGATGTGTGGAACGTGCAGTTATTTTGTTTCCGTTTTTTTACACAGGCCCTGGGTTGGACACGGCATGAAGTTTTTAGTAGAACATAGTCCACAGCTTCTACCTACCGCTGTTTGGACATTTTGTAATTCGGTCACTACGAAGTAAGTTAGTCCTTCCTTTGTTACGTTAAGGACAATGTAAGCCTTGAACCAGTTTTTAGTCTCCTTGTCGGTGAATATATTGTTGGTGGCAGCCATCCTGATGAAACTACAAATCAACGTTCAGGGGCAAGTTCGTTAGCGGACGACCAAAGAATGGAAGAAAATGTTACATGACATCGATGTCCTAATCAGAAACAATCCTCTGATCGGTTTTAAATCCTAATATGTGTTCTTTTGGTCGTCCTTTATTTGCCATCGGCAAGTCAATATGAATATTTTACAAAGAAAGTTGCTTACAACGAATCACATCAACATAAATATAAAGCATGTCATTGTATCACAACACGTCTGTGTGTAAACCCGAAACATGTGTAAATATCGCTTTTATTAGTGTTTGCATATTCGATACAGTACTAGTATATGGCTATTAAATAAAAGTATAGATAATAATACTAATCACATCATATACCATATCAACCCTTTTTATTTGAACGAAACGACCATTGCTTAATAAAATGGACGCGTTGGTACTATACACGGACTATATAATTACATTGGGTTTCTCCAGATGCAGAGATCCGAAATTCAACTATTATGCAACTAAAATACCTAAATTAAAGCCACACACTTTGACTCTGATCTTGAAATGAAATATATGTTAATCAATACATATATAAAAGTATGCAAAACTGTCATAAAATCTATAGCCTAGTTAGCAAGTTATTTATTATTTTTCAAACGGTACCGCTTTTAAACCCGAAAGTAGGATTTCTATATACGTATACGTCCATTTCGACAAACGCGATTATTTTTAAGTTTTAAAGGGCAAAAAAGACGGATGTCTACACTGTAACTACCAGATATATTCTAATTGGCATAGATAAAATTAAATATATAGCCTAGTTAGCAAGTAATTTATTATTTTTCAAACGGTACCGCTTTGAAAACCGAAAGTAGGATTTCTAGACGTATACGTCCATTTCGACAAACGCGATTATTTTTATGTTTTAAAGCGCAAAACGACGGATTTCTAGCTTGTAACCACCAGATATATTCTAATTGGCATATATAAAATATGTTTCTTATTTATAATTAAATTTACTATGCCAAATAAGTTGTTTGGCTTTAAAGTGTTTCATTCACATAAATAAAGTAACCACAAACATGCGGTCATGTAGCGATACCACTACGGTTTACAAAAACGCAGTGATACAGATTTATCCACGCACTTAAGATGTATATTTTCAGTAAACTTAGTCTGATGTGTCAATTATCAATACATTTTGCAGAATGTTATGTCCAGAAACAAGGATGTTAATTTATAAGTAAAATAAATCTGCAATTAGTAAATAATGAACTTAATAATAATACTTGTCAAGACAGACTTCACATTATTCAGCAAATGCACTGTGTCTGAGTTTAAACATTTTAATAAAATAACACATGTTTGTTTGGCCAGAAGTTTATACTACAGTGTTCTGACTGATATACAAGTTTCGAACATGTTTGTTGTAATTCATGATAACGTCGCTTTTATTATTTAATTGTTAAATCAAAAGTTCAAAACCAAACTCAAACATAATATTGAGTAATAGTTAACTTTTAATCACGACCATTTTGAAATATAAAGCCCTACATTGCATGAATATACATTTGTAGATGGCATGTCTAATTATCTAACTAATAATTAAGTTCAATTATATTCACCGTATCTTAACATAAGTATTGGTAAATTATAAAAACACATTTGAACTGTGATAAGTGTATACTTTGATTTTATTTATAAGGAATTAGTGAAAAAAAATGGTTCCAAAATGGGAATTATAACTGAAAATTATCGACAATTAACCCTTTTTATCTCTGATAACTTATTTATTGCAAAACAAATAATGCATGCATATGCAACCGCTTACCCCTAAAAACTAATTCCAAAAGTTTATATTTTCTTTGCAACAACTGTTTAACTCTAAATTTGATTTACTTGAAAACGAAAGTATCAATTGTTCTTGAACCCGGCTTGGCAGCAAATTACACTTACAGAGCCTGGCACATAAACATCCAATCAACAACAACAACGACGCTTTGACAAATGTAAATTAATGATAAATACTTATAATTCTGATTGTATTGGAATGAGTTTTTGTGGCTTAGTGGTTGCATATGCATGCATTATGCGATATGCCTCGTTATTTTAAAAGAATAGGACGCGAGCTATCGATTAAGGGGAAAAAACTAAAAAATATTGTTTGAAAGTCTGTCGGAGACTTATTCGGGTTGACAAACGGGCTCGGAATATTGCTTGGTTATCGACCGACTGTGAGTTAACGGCTGGACAGATTTTTTTTTAATAAATGTTTTTGAAAGGTTGTCCAATTGCCCATAGGAGGATCAAGGGATGCTTTGGATTAAAGCTATTTTTGACATTTTTGCGGCCCGCAAAGACATGTCTATGATAAATTCAAGTTAATGGCCTTGTTATGATTCTAATATCAAAGGGTGGGGATATTTTTTTATGGCTCTTTGTCAATTTTTTTCTCATTAAACATGATTGTATATATTAATTTGAATATATTGGGCTCCTTAAAAAAAATACTATCCAGGGTACGTTACTTCCGCCTGTGTTCTAATATGTTTTTTTTAATAAACATTTTTTAAAGATGTTATTATATGATTATATATTAAAAGTAACATCGCTACTCAAAATTAACAAATATTTCGTACAATTTTTCGTAAAATAAACCTAACCTATTAAAATTCTGTGTTCCTTATGGCAACTGCCAAAATTTCAACGCCAGATGTGGTCTGGTAAAATAGATGTTTGTAGATACAAAATGCTCGTTTCTATTATTGTTTTGCATATTTAATTCCATTTTAATTTTCCCGCAACGATATCTATTCATACGACACATGAACACTAACATGGCGTTCGTGTGTCGTATGAATAAAAATATTCGCGGGAAATTAAAATTGAATTAATTGAGTCACAAATAAATAATCAAAGTACTGACAGTACTGGTGTTACGATGCTTTGAAGTGGATGGATATAAAAGCATCAATTAAAGTTTATCTACATCACCACAATTGTGTATGTGGGTACGAATATTTTGGGAACGAAAAAAAAAATTATGCAAAAAAATTAGGTACGAAAAAAAATTTGGTTACGATAAAAAAAAATGGGTAGGAAGAAAAATTGGGTAGGAAAAAAATTGGGTACGAAATAAAATTTTGGTACGAAAAAAAATTGGGTACGAAAAAAATTGAGGGGTACGGGGAAGTAGTATCCGAGGAGAACTTGACCCATTCAGCGAAACTGGGAGGCGGGTTACATTCTCGATCAAATATAACAAGAAATATCTTTAAAAAGATATTCGACGTGTATTTTCTGTACCACTTATCTAAAAAAACGATCTGTTACAGTAAAACGTTTGTGGGTTATAACATTACGTTTCAGAAGATATATTCAAAACTTGACATGCTCTTTAATTACACCATGCTCTTTAATTTCACATGTATATCATACGAAACTTTATATTTCGTTGTTTCCTTTCCTAGATTAATGATATTATGTGTACGGACGTGATTTCACATGCCCATGTGCATGAACATATATTTTTTCTCTTTTGATTAGTGTTTTTTTCTCTAATTTAATAAGCTTATGCATGTTTGTTCGTTAAGTACGGCAATAATTTCATGAAGATTCCCGAAAGTAGGTATGAGCACATAGTCGTAAGAGCACTTGAATACGTGAGTTCGCCAATGAACACATGGTTAGGTTAACTAAATCTCCGCGATATGACCTAATATGTGTTTGGAACAGCAAAGAATATCCAACAAACGAATGAACTGTCAAACATACTATGTGCACTGATGTGGCTCTGTAATTTCTGTTTGAAAAGTATATTAAAAAGGCAAAATGTGAAAGCACGCACAAGAGCGAGTTTCATAGATATCGTAGTGTGTGAATGTCAGAGTTTATTTACAGGTCTCGCTGCGTCTTCACGACTACCTTATGTGCTGACCTGCCCCTGTGACCTTTCAGGGGAAAATATTTTTATTTTGAACCAAAGTAGGTCAAATTTACCCCAATAGCTCGGGTTTTCGCCGAAGGTTTATTATAATTATTATAATTATTATACTTATTATTGTTATAGTTATTATTATTATTTTAAATACAAATACACCAGTGCACGGTGGCCAATGAGTCCTTATCGTTCACTGGTATTTAAAAAAATGAAATAAAAAAAGGAGAATTATATTACAATATTGAAAAACGTTAATCATAGTAGATCCGTTATAATATAAAATAGATAAATTATTAGGTATATCCTTCGTTAAGTGTATAAATGTTGACCTATTATAAGCATAATTAGTAGTGTTATCATCATCATCATTAATCCCAGCATCACCGAGCTATACTGCGCGCTTCACGGAATTTTCAAATCTCGCCCTGAGCGTTCATACTGAATAAACGCCCGAAAAATAAGAATCAATCCTTAATAAATTTAACGTTTTCAAACTATTATTACATGTTTTTCCCAGAATAGGCTTCCCTATTTATAGCTGAGCTTCCTTTACCTTTATCAATTATAATCAGCGAGGTATGCCGATTAGAAAAATCGAGCTATCTCAATCGGACTGGCTCGGTCTTTTACATTCGCCATTGTGAAGAATTCTTTCATGGTATGATAACTTAGACGAGCCGCTTCGCAGCATCGTCAAAAACGAGCATTTTGTATATACACAAACTTATGTAATCATACCACATCTAGCGTTGAAATTGTGGCTATTGCTATAAGGGATTGTTTAGCTGTTGACTTTATTTTACGAAATACTTCATGAAATTTTCGTTGATTTTGAGCGTTATAGAGACTTTAAATATGAGATGAAACTCCCTAGATATGTGGAACGTTTCATGTATTTCACCACAATTTCCAATTATTAATTGTTTAAAATATTACGCGAATCCTTAGAATATTGCTGTTAAATATCGAACTTGGCGTACGTGTTATTACAATAGTGTTGTAAACAATACGTTCTCGCAAACTAAGAAGATTTTCTATTTCGCTTCTATTGAAACTGCGTCCCAAATTTCGTAATAAGTATGATGTACTGCAGCGCGATGCTGACTTTTCGAGGCCACAACCGATCGCGGCACCGCATGAGCACTATGTGCTCATATAAGCTGAAAGTTAAGACTTTTATAATAATTTTGAGAACGCCGTTGTGTATTTCTTCTTAATATATGATTAATGAACATATAATTAAATCTTTTTCTTTCAGAAGAATGATTAACCGATTTAATTAACAGAAAATGCGAAAATGTTATTGTTATCCTTGAAAAAAACGGGACTGTATTCAAAGTTGTCTTAATTGATTAATGCGGGAAGGTAGAATGCATCCGTCTTAAGAAAGAAGTCGTCGGAAGCAAATAGAAAGAGATTTTCTTTTCTTAACGTTACAGGGATATAGGCCTGTCAATGTGGTAGAACAAGCGTATGGATTTGTGCGAGAATAATTGCCCCGTCAGATGCAGGTCATAACAGTTATGCATGCCAGATTGATCGAAATTTCATCTAGGCCACTAAGTATGTGTGTATACACTTAGTACGTGAATATATGATAAGTTATATACTCGTGTTTTATTCAAGTGTTTTTTTTTTGGTACGTTACATCACTTGCACTTTGAACATTTTTATATAAGGAAAGAGTAGTTCTGTGTAATTTTGATTTTTATTCATTAGCGTGACGATTTTGTTATCAGTCAGATAATTTTCTCGATAGTGAATTTATTAACACGTTTTATAACAATAAGAGATGGCTTTACTTTGATTAAAATAAATTTGCTAAGTGTTTATTGCGGACATCCAAAGTAAAGTGCTTATTAAAAGTAAGTCCTACTTAAAATATGCCAACGAATTTGACAAAACATTGTACACTGTTATGTATACGCTGAACAGTTAAAAAAAAAATTTAAAAAATGTACATAACAGAAAAGATGTACAGCTCATCGTATAAAAATAAAGCAAACATAAATTCACAAGGATCAAAATATCAACCAGTTGTTTTTCATTTGCAAAGAAATAGTGATTAAGTGTCATTTGCATCAATTTGCCATTTTGAAGTAAAAACATTGTGTAGTCGAAAAAAAAATGTTTACACTAACATATTCTGGATAAAATTTGCAAACCTGGTTCTTGAATAAAGTTTCAGAACGATTGATGCCACTGACTTGGAGTGAGGGCTATCACCTACTTATTTTTATTGTCCACGTATGATATTGCTTTAAAAAAGTTTGGACGATATTTCGTTTAACAATTTTATGAAATATTTAACTTCTCGTAAATATCGACGTATATAAATCGGGTATCTATCTTCTTCGGCATACACAAAACATTTGAATTTTGCAGAACCTATAACATTCAAAAGTCATTTACAGAATTTGCGTTGAACTCGCTCAATATTTTCAGCTTTAGTAACTCCACACACTTCGCTTCCATAATTTAGAATCGATGAAACATAGGAATTAAACAGATTAACCGGTACATTCACAAATTTATTAACATAAAATTATGAATTCTACGCCCTAAGCGCTTTTGCGGAGAAAGTATTTGTGGCTTATATAAATGCAACGCTTCTTGACATAACAATTACTAAATGATTAAAATTGTTTACGATTTCAATTAGATTATTGTCATATACCCAACTATGTACATTTTTATATCTGCCTTTATAAAAAATAACAATGTTTGTTTGTCGACATTGACCGTTATAGTTAACTTCGTTCAAGACTCTAAGAAATTGTTCTTATGGACATCGGTTCATCATTTTAATATGCTATTTGGTTTCGAAATGTTTTTCAAACATGTACGCGCAATCGATATCAAAATTGTTTACAATGAAGAATACTTATAAGTAAAAAACATATAAATAATAAATAAAATATTATATACCCCAATGTCATACGAACGAAAAACTGAGACGCACATGAGTTCACAAAACAATCTCTTTACCGATCACGGTTTATCATATTAGACATGAGTGTCTGAGTATATACGAACATATATTTGATTAAAAACTAAATTTGGCAACCCATGGCAGATTAGATTTGCCTAGACTAAAAGAAGGCATGAATTGAATTTGCTTCACATTTTCAATGAAAAATAGTTCCCTGTCCTGTCGTGTACACTTACATGTTTATCATATGTTTACAAACGGCAGCAGATTATATATGGGTTTGTGCCGTTGTCAGTGATGTTGTATAATGTATTTCTCTTTTGGCCATTGTTCATCATTACATAATTGCTATCAACAGTACGCATGTTTACTGTTTATTTCATTTATAACCAACCTGTAAACACTTTCAATGATGTTGTAAAACGTGTACCGCAGACGATCTTTAAAAAAACACATTAATAATGAACCATGTGCTCAAAACCTTTGATTTTTCGTCACCTATTGGTAGACATTCCCAGGCCTGACGTGGAGAAATGGATGGTTGAATCAAAACCTTTTTATTATCGTAAACTATTAAAACATTGAGTTAGGTATATAGGAAAACAGAAAATCGTAAATATCATATCACTTAAATACCAATGAAAAACGCAAAAACGTTATGAGATTTAGTAAGGTATTGAAGTCTATTTTGCTATCATTTCGGACTTGTGTTTGATTTTTTCAGAAAACATGTCAATCTTTGGATTAAAATAATTGTTTTTTTTAACATAAATGCAAACACAGTCAAATTAAATTAAATACCAAAATTAAATAGTATTTCTTCTGTGCTTCTGTCATTCTTTGCCTGGGTTTGTATGTGTTTAAATATAAACTACAGTCACCACTTTTATACATTGCGTGATCATCCAAGCCATTAGTTTCTTGGTATTCACGTTTCGATCTGATCAAATGTGGATGTATGATGCAAATATAACAATGATTAAGTGCACTGTTCGTTTGTTAATGATAAATTCAGTTTTTAATTGCAATTTTACTTTTGAAAATCTAGAAAACAATATGACCACACATATGACATAAGTTAACTTTAAATTATGTGAGGAAAACAATATATCGAGGTTAAAAAACAATATGACTTTACTTAAGCCGTCAAATTAGATAAATTGTGTGACATGTTTTACATTAATGAGAGCGTAATACGCGACAAAGTGGTTGCAACGTGACTTGTAACGTGCCCATACAATTATTCCTGTTTCGTGAGTCTCCAATCATTCTTTATTTACATCCGGTGTATTTTCGGACTGCAAAAGATGTCATGTACTTGTGTATCGCGTTTAGGATCCAATGTGGACAGTGGTAACACTAATGATCCTCTTATTGCCTGAGAAGATCCTAAATTAAAATATAGCTTCATAGGAACTCATTACCTGCACATTTCTATTTTAAAATATATTAATTTCTAGAGGAGCATAGTATTAGAAATGCATAAAGACAAATAATACGAGGTTTATGTTTTGCAAAATAAGACTGTATTTAATTATTTTGGAATACATTGGTTCCTTCTTATAAACTTTCAGTAAAATAGTTATTTGCTATCTTAGGTTTCGTTTTTGCTTGCTGATGCAAATGGGAAGTAACATAAACTTCGTTTGTAATAGAATTGCAGTTGAAGTACCGATATGCTCATGCCGGGGATCATATCAAATTAGCCAAAAGCTTGTTTCGAACATGCATTTTGCAGTTTTATATATAATATTCAAAACGATTTATATACTTGAAAAGAATGCACATAAATTATTTTAATATGTGTTTGTTTTTACCGGAAATACAGATATATAGAAACACATTAAATGAACTTAAACTCTGTGTATGCACTCCATCCTGATAGTAGATCACATATAAAAGGATGTCACAATGACATCCCTCCACAAACCAGCCACATAAGGAATCATGCCACAATGATATCCGAACGCTAACCATTCACCTCAGGGCTTATGTTACAATGACATCCTTCAAAGGCAAAGGCTATTAACTTAATGATAGAAGCGTTTCCATAGTATTTTTTACAGAAAGACAGATAAACAGATTGTCGACGGCCGAGCGTTCTGGCAGACAGGCCATCGTGAATCGACGATAACCATCCTCTTATTATGTGCGGAGGAGTTATAAACCTAGGTCAACAAGTTTAAATGGTTATGTATATGTATAGGTTTGGAAGGTTTTAGATTCGATAATTTTCATGCTATGTGTTAATTAGACACACACATATGCTTTAGTATTAAATGTTCCACAAACTGTATTATATAACGTGCAACAACTCATTGTCATTTGAAGTGTTGAGAAACACAAATATCTACTTGAAAGTGTATTAGTGTGGGGCATGGAATCTGTAAATTATGATATATATCTTCAGAATTGTTAAATGCTCGCATCACACGTTAACACAACGACACACAAATAATATTCGTTTGTATGCGCAAGGGCTTTTTTTTTTACTGAAATGTCCATTTGAACAAAAATGTGAAGTATTTGTAACTAGAACCGACCGGAACAAGGACTTATGATGAAAGCCCCTTGATGAAAGCCTTTCTAAACGCTAAATTTGTTTTTTCTGTATTTTTTGTATAAGATTGGAAATTTGTATTTTATGCGTTGTACGCAAATTCGATTCGAGTATAGCTCATGCAATTGTTTGTTAAACAGGGGACTCCGCAAGTGGAATTGATGGTTTAGTTTCGACAACATGGACATTTTAATACTTCAAACAAAGAGTCCAAATATGAAAAAGAAAAATGAACAGTTTCTCGGGACGTTTCTTTCAAATAATTTAAAACAAGAAATATTTCACAGACACTGATTCCCCACAGAACATATTGAGACATAGACCAATCCACTATATCTTTTGTTTTGAACAAAAACAGAAGGGGCCATAATTATTGCAAAATGGGTATTATATACCTCTCCTTTATTTAAGATCATAACAACATTTGGGTCATTAATATGTGAAAGTTTGAGTGGGATTCACCCATTATTTGTACGGTTATTAAAAGCATAACTACATATTCTATAGCAGAAAAACAAAAGCGCCATAATTCTGAAACTTGTCGCAGCTATATTTCCCGTCTTACAATCGAACAACAGAACTCTCCAAATTATTAAATCGTTTCGCGTTGCAACGCTTTATAATTTTTAGGTTTTTATATCGTCAAAAGATGCATATAATGGCTATATTAGACCATGGCAAATGTTCAGTAATACTGTTTCCTCACAAATATCACAACTAAACCGAAATTTTGCGAATCTGAAACAACGTTTTTCAATTTTGTCAATTTACCAAACCGTGAAAAGATCCCTTTAAATTATATACTTTCATATACAGCCTCATGCAGTGATTAGACTAGTTCCGTGTATAACTCTAACACGTTCATTTCAAACCAATTGCAAATGAAGAATTCAAGCATTTTTTGCCAACGCACTAAAAGCGAGAACAGGTATAGCACTGATCACAATATCACATCGAATACCTCGGTTATAACGACACAAACTATGTTGCCGAGTCGGAAGTATCAGTTTAACTAACACGTACATAGCGCCGTGTCAGACATATTTTGTATCATAAAATGTTGCGTATTTCCGTTACACTGGAACTGGCACTGTACTAACGTGTCGAACAAATTTGTTATACTGGCACCGAAAATTCGATATGTAACGCATTGATGTTCACGGTTATACTGCTCGCAACGTGAAATTTTGGCACCGGTTTCCGACGCATTCAATGATTTATTTTTAAATCTTAATAAATCTTAATACATCGACACAAAATGCAAGAAAACTTTCTTCTATGCACTAAAGATCTTTGCAAAAGTATTTCAAAAACTTATATATTTGCAAAAATAAAGTTCTGAACGGTGCGTTTACATCCTGTCAAACCCGTGTGTAAACCCTTGTGGATACCGTTGATCCTGCACCCTGATGAACACGCATGCAATGTCCGTGTCACTATTATTTACAAATGTCATGATATACGCGAAACGTATAAAATATATTTTAGTAGTTGATAGTGTGACGAAATTTAGTTAAAAACCATTACATACAGAAGTAGTGTCGCTTTATATTAGTTTTCCATAGCTACAAAGTAGTTCCAAAACGACTGTAATTAATGTAAATATAATTGATATATATTTGGACTCTTTTCAATTTAATTTATCTTCAGAACACATAAATTGATATTAGTAATTTGTTTCAGAGTAGATCATTCAATATATTACATGAAATTAAACCTGATATGTATCGAGATAGGAGCTGTAATGGCGTGTTCGCATATTATCTCAGAGTTTAATTTATATGAACAGAACAGAACAGAACACAACCGAACATAACAAAACAGAATAGTTTATAAACGTCTCTCTTGTGTACATGAAAACAGTAAAGCAGTAAAAAAATAAGTAAAAATGTATTTATGTACAAAACCACACTTAAAGAGTTACGAGAGACGATTATTCTAAAAACTTAATATATATCTTTAAGGAAATTAAATTTAAAATGCTTAATTTTCTTTAAAAAAAAACAACAACATATATATAATACATAATAGGAAACAAAGCAATGTGTAAATTATAAACCGTTAAGTTATGAATTATTAAGTATATAACTAATTGATACGCAATCGACTATGCGTACACATTAAATAGGTCATATATACATGTGGTTATGTCGTCTAATTAAGATGTCACGAAGGGCTCTGGAACTGCGTTTAATGATGGGTTTATTTGACAATTAGAAGTTCATTTTCTCTCTTGGGTTTAGTGCGTTTAAACTTGGATTTACAATATATTTGCGAATATTTGCAGGAATGCATGCTAATCCCTTTCGACACACGTCTTACAGAAAACAAAAATATTTTCAGGAACACCTTTATGACGTCCTGTTTCTATACGAAGTGTTGCACCACCACAACTGAAGTTTTCCATAGTGCTCATGACGCTGACTGTTCTACGTGTTTGTGGTTACAAAATAGCCCAATGTGTCTGTTAAAACGAGAACCAGGTAGCGAAATATATTTAGACTGACGCGTTAATAATTCCATGCTTGCACTTGAACACAAACTCCGTCGGCGATGTTTTTGCTGTTCTAAAATGTATGATTTTCGTTGCATTAATATTTATTATCATGGTCTTATCGTGCACCTGTGAGATCATATATCGATATGAAGCTGTATATTCTTCTTTTTTTGCTAACAACATGAGGTCATCCACGTAAAATAGGTAATTCATCAATTTTCTATCCAAGTCAATGACTTTACCAGGGTGCAGATTCAAAGGGGTGTTCTGGGAATTTCACACGGGCTTGACAGAATATAAACATACCGTTATAAACTTTATATTTGAAAATATCTCAAGACATTGAAATTCATTTTGCAAAACTCTAAAGAACATATAAGACAGTTTTTCTTGTAGTTTGTGCGGATATCTTAAGGTATAAGAATAAATCCTTGCATACGTCTGACAAAATTTCCCGTTGCGTCAAGCATAATCGTGCAGTCTACATGGGATTTTTTAACAAGAACACAGGCCTATTAAATAAAGTAATTATGATGTATTTCACATTGTCATAATCAGCAGAAAAATCTGTCTATTCTGCACAAGTTGAAATTCTTAATAAATATTGTTTTAAAAAATTATTTGGAAAATAGCAGCACTTACCGGCGTTTTTAAAACCATTAACTTTTAATTGGGAACTCAACAAAGTCACGTGATCATGCACCCTGTATACCACTATTGTTCAAGTGTTCACTCAAATCATTTATGTACATATTTAAAAACGTTGTTGGTAACAAACATTATTGTTTTAAGCCGATATGCACGTCGAACCAGACCATTAGATACGTATTCAGCTTTATTGCGCACCTAACCGTATTATGACTTGATTGCGTTTAGAAATTTACCTTCTGTAGCGAAACTCGATAGTTTATTAAAAAGGAGACTGGTGTATTCGGTCATTGGCTTTGGAGAAGTCCACACAAGCGACATATGTTGATAACCATTACATTTTCTGCATTCCAATATGCCGGTTAGCGTTCATAAATGATCAGTTGTACTACACTTGGATCTAAAACCGTGTTGGCTGTCACATATGTTATTGATATCCTCAGCCCATGTTGTCATTTGGTTTGTTCAGCACAGCGCAATATATTTTATAGAAGGCAGAAGTAACCGTTGTGTCTCGGTTGTTCATTGCGTCCCGTTCATCGGTTGTGGGATTTTTAATACCTTTGATATTATACCGTATTTCCATTATTTTTGAGCTTGTAATGTTCTAAACATACGCAGAATAAGATGTGTAAGTAATTAAAACAAGTTTGTTTTTTAACATTTCACTCGGTATCTGGTCAAAGCCTGGTGTTTTGTTTTTATAATACTATTTATTGCGTCCTAACATCCAGTAAACAAATACCGCTATTAGGTTGCGTAGATCCTATGCCTCATGGTTTTTGTTTAAATGGGTAATGTTCGTCGATTGTAAATAACATTTAGAAATAGGATTTCCACTCGTTAAACACTGTTGGTAAGTCACAGGAGTAAGTTTCATCGACCGCTTTAACTTCCATCGGTATTTTATTTTTGCGTCGTTTAGAACCTAGAACTACCTTACCGATTGTTTTAGAAAAACTTTGAGTTATTTGTTTCACACGATTTTAAGCAATTTACTTTGTTGTTCCTTAAAGTGGCGCCTCTTGAGCGTGTATCGGGAGGCGGAAAACGACAACGGGCGAGGCATGGACTGGTATTGCGCAAGGGGGGGTTAGAGGGTTAGGGTTAGGGTTTGGGTTAGTGTTAGGGGTCGGGTTAGGGTTTGGGTTAGCCTAAACCCAACCCTTACCCTAACCCGACCCCTAATCCTAACCCTTACCCTAACCCTTTTTTGGGGTTATCACCCCTGACCATGCCTCGCCCGTTGTAGTTTTCCGCCTCCCTGTTTTCCGCCTCCCGTGTACAGTCCTATCAAATATCGATCTTCATGAATATAAATGCGTCTAAGGCTGGTCAGCAGATATATGTTTTTACAGCAAGTAAAAAAAAAATCTGTTTTCCTCGATTTACTTGGTGTTTTGCATAACGGTAAATTTATGGAATAAAGTTGCATGTCAATCTGAATCCGAAGTATTTGAAGGAATTCATCATTTGCATTATCTCCATACTTCTGATCATGCTGATTTATTTCTAAATTATATGTTTTATTGTAAATCAATTCAATGACATTTATTTCTATCATGAACGTCTCCGGCATATTGTTCCTGTCGTATATTGTGCTTTTTGTGCTTTTATTACTACCGTCACCGTTTCTAAAACTGTAGTAAGACTGACATTTCATGTTAGGAGTGAATGGTCCGGACAATATTTTTATTGTGTCTGTTAATGTTTAATGATTCGGATTCTGAAGAATATAAGCGTAAAACTTGAAAATCCGTAAATGTGTTTAACTGTTCGTATGGCACTAACAGTAGTCGACTACCGCACATCTTCGCGTTGAAACGCTAGTGAAGACATGTGTCATAGTGTTTCTTCGGTTAAGCATACACATGTTTGAACGTAATAGAAAGTCTGTGAAAGGTTCACAATATCGATTTTTCACATAGTCAATTACGTCATGATGCACTAGAGAGTCAATTCCGGAAAGGAAATAAAAAGCATCTGTGTATCCGACACCTGCGTAGGATATAAGTGTTAAATTAATTGTGAAAACTCAAGAATTTGACTCAAAAATATATCAGAAAACAGTGTGAGGTGTATTGCACCAGTAAGTACACGTTATTATCATACACGATACCATGCGTAGCAAATGTTGCAAAATTAAAGGAATTTAAAATTATGTTACTGTCCGTTTATTTCTTACCATTCAAAAAATGTATGCTCTTTTTAAAACGAACAGAGCCTTATTTATTTTAATGGATTATTACAATTATTAGAATTATAGAAAAACTATCAGAATGGATATGTTTGTAGAAGATAAAACGATCATACTGGATCAGACATGATAAACCACTTCTCTGATTGGAGATCAATTTTATGAGTTGTGATATTCGTATAATTATGTTTCTAATGAATATCACATCAGAATCGATGGTCCAAGTCAATAACACTATTCTATTGATATTTTACATATTTTACGACATTGGTCCGATTAAAAAGAATACCCTTGTATATATTAATTCATGTAATAGTACGCCAGTTCTGTCGTGTAGAAATGTAGGCGGAAGTTTATCAAGTGGCAATACGCCAAGATTAACATTAGGGTAAGAACATAGTTTTGGGATGAAAGCCTATGAAACAGAAAACAAACAGATTGTTTTGTTAATTGTGAACGATCGCTTTGATGTCTTCTCATCATCATCAACAACAATAACAAAAACAACATAATAATAACAATAATAATAATAATAATCATTATCTTCATCACATCATCATCATCATCATCATCATCATCACCACCATCATCATCAGCAGCAGCAGCATCAGCATCATAATCTTCATCACAACCATCATCATCATCATCATCATTATCATCTTTATAATCAACAACAACATTATCATAATATTTTTCTTCTTTTTTTTCGTCATCATTACCATCATCATCTACTACAACATCATCATTATAAAAAGAGCACCGAATAACGGGTGCCAACGCTCGGCAGCGGGTGCAGTTTTGAATAAATGAAAGTCAGAATTTTTTTTAGAGGTCCTAATGACCTTGACCTTTGGCCTAGTGATCCCAAAATGGGTGTGGCTTGTACAACTCATCTACATATGATGTTTCAAAGATGTAGGTGGAAGCACGTTGATTTTAGAGCCGATGTTCAAAAGGTTAACAAAATGTAAAGGTTTTAGCACGACGCCGGACGACGAGCTGGCTACGACAATACCTCGGGTTTTCTCCGAAAACAGCCGAGCTAATAATCATGAATCATCAGCATCATGTTGTCAAGACTATTAGCATCATCACCATCAACTTCATCTAGATAATAATAATAATAATCTTCGTCTTCACCATCATCATCAGAAACAATAACAAAACGTATAACATATCAGTGTATCACACTTTAACAAACAACATAACCATAAAAATATAACATTAAGTAATCATAGAGTTGCGGGAATAAAAAAAAATCAAACACACGTTTAGAGTTTTAAACAAAGATAACAAACTACTTTTTCCATATAAAATTATATGTATGAATTGTATTTTTTACAAATTGAAAACTATTTCAGAAATATATCATATAAAAAAATGTAAATAGTATGTTTTGCAATCGCATGTATTAATTGTTAATGCTGGATCTTAAACACAGAAAATCTGAAGTCGCATTGATATGCGACTGAAGACATCATCTTTATATGAAATCCTTGATACGAACGTTTCATAATACTCATCATCAGCCATATCATCGCTATGATCACCATCATTAACAACACCGCGACGTAAGGACCATGCAGATGTAGTGCCATCATCAATCTCAACTGACCGGTCATATATTCGAAATCTTTTAACTTTAACATTCTCCAGCGCTTCCAGTTCCTGTTTGATGAGAAAATACTCTTCTGCTGGAAACTGATTATTCAAGTATTTATGTGGGTCTCCCTCGTTAACAGTTTTATTAGACCAACCAAATTCTGTTCTGCACTCAAGTGGTCCAGGCAAAGCAGACAGTTTGTTCACCAGGTCGCGTAGTTGGGATGAAAACAGTTTATCGTAAAACAAAGCCACGTGTTTCAAAGACTGAGGTAGTTGTAGGTCGATATATGTCGCAAAATAAATTTTTAGCGTTTCAAGCAGTTTGAGAGATCTAAGGGACTGCGAAAACGACGTTCCATGATTAATTTTCATTCTTCCATATCGATTACCCAAACTGAAACTCTTGATACGCAAACCGTACACAGATTCCCAGAGATCTGGTAAGTCATAACCATTATTGGTAATTTTGACAGTATTGTTTAAATCCGTATGTATGGCTGCGTATACACGCATTAATGATCTGCTGACTGCGCCTTCTACACTCGATGTTATTTGACAGTCATCCAGCTGGCAACACACCTTATGATCGAGAGTAAGCAGCGTACTAAACAGATTGCGTAGCCAGGTAGTGGAACATTTGACACGTGTCAATCTTATGTTTTTTATAGAGGCCAGTATTGGAGTAGAGTCTGCACACTGTGCTGGGTCGGCACTGTTTAGAAGACACCATGTATTATTGGCTATTTTGTCCGAACTGTTAAAATCAAAATCATACAAGCCAATTTGAGAAGGATTTTGTTTGTTACGAAGGAGAAGTCGTTTCGGTAAAACTTTCACTTTTTCGCTGATTTGTATCGATTCTACATTTTCAAGCAATGACAAATCCAGATCCTTATAAGTGCACATTATTTCAATTTGTTTTAAATTCTTATAGTTTTGAGTAGAAAGTGGCAATAAAATTACTTTGGAGCCGATATCAATTACTTCCATGTATTCAAAATACGACAAGTCAAGTCTTTTACATGTGCAATCTAAACGAAGATGTTTCAACTTCTTCAAATCATACAATGGTCGCACGCTAACACCATCACCTCTCAACTCCAGTTTTTTAAGGCTAACACACGATGACAAGTTAATGTCAAGTGCTTCCCTTTTATAATACCATAAATAGATATATTTCAAGTTTTTCAGACCCAGAAGTGAAGTTGATTTATAGGTTACATCAAAGAGTATCAGACGCTCGAGGTTTTTGCATGATGACAAGTCCAGTCTTTCACACTTAACGTCACTTAATTGCAGAAATTTCAAATTGTTCAGACCCACAAGTGCATTTGGTTTAAGGGTTACATTGCTTTGGATGTCCAGATGTTCCACCTTGTGACACCGCGACAAGTCCAGTCCTTCACATTTAACATTCATTAACCTCAGATGTTTCAAATTGTTCAGACCCACAAGTGAATTTGGTTGAACGGTGACATTGTCTTCGAGGTTCAGCTGTTCCAGGCGGTGGCATGATGTCAAGGTTATGTCCATAAAAGAAGCGGACGAATTGACTTCTTCCTGAGTTTCACGTGCAGAAAAAACAGGATAATCACGTGCAGGTATGAAAACAGATCCAGATCCCGGACGAGCAGACGACGCGTCTTGTGAACGTATTGTTATATGTTTTCTTGAACGAAATTGGTTTGAACGAAATTGGTTTACGGATAACGATCGCGCGCGCGAAACGTTCATCGCCCAGATGTGATAAAAATCTTCCATATTACAATTATCGAAACTATCGAAATTTAAGTGACTCAAATGCAGTTGCACCGGAGTGTTTTTGTTTGCTGCAGCTTCCTTATAGCCCGAGAAAACACAACGCTGGAAAGAACTTGTAAAACAGAGGAAATCTTGCTCACCAAAGTAAAATGATCCATATCCCTGAGCAATGGCCTGTAAATTCATCAGTTTAGAGAGTTTATTCGCTGCCGTGATGTTCAACCCACATAGAAATACAAACACTTGAGATATATCGAGAAAGGTGTTTCCATGGCGTTTAAAGTATTCGGAAATGACGCATTTAATAACGTCTACATTGCCGGAGATATGAAAAGCCGCAAGGAATTCCTGCACACTTTTGTGCGCAAACGAACATGTATTATCGATACGGCTTGTAGGTTTTCTTATAGATAATAATCCAGATTTGAGTGCGAACTTCTGTGTATTGTCAGACAAATATTCCGATAATTTTATTTCGTTAAATACTATTGACATCTCTCTTTCGTTTGAAAACAAAAGTGAGAAAGCGGCTTTTGAAATGACATTTATGTCTTGTATATTTGGTTTAATGTACTTCGATCGAGAAAAGCAGTTTACCGGCAATGGCTCCGATTCGTTGAAATGACTTATGCAAGGGTTTGCTTTTTTACATAGACTTTCAAGTAGGGTTGTGTAGAGTTCACACAGTGACGATCCTGACAGACGATCAGCTATCCCTTCTACCCAGGTACAGATAATAAGCGTGTTGAGCATAGGCGAAACTGGTATTGACTGGAGGTTGCGATTCCTAAAAAAATCTTCAAATTGTTTCACAATTTCTTTGAGATCAGTTGATTCATCAAGTAGACAACGCAATACCTTTTCGTTGAATGCTTTAGGATCGCTTATGCCCTCAAGATCTAACAGAATGTCGATTTGGGAATTTCTGATACGTTCATCAGCGAGTTTCCATGGTCGAGAAGTTGTGAGTATAATGCAATGGTCCTGAAGAATTCCTGCCATAGAAGGTAGAGCATCTTCACCAGGCCATTCATCAAGACCGTCTTGAATGACGAGACACGTAGAAGTTTTCATTATTTGTAAGACCAGTTTGTACGCGTCCTCCAATTCACCATCCGCGTAAATTTTGTCGATGAGCTGTGTTTTTATCATCTGCGTTACATACGTCTGATTTCGTGAATCGCGCAATGAAATGAAAAAAAGAAACTTGAATTTCTGAAGGATACCAACGTCAACCAACGCAGTTTGTTCCTTGGTAGAACCCATTGAGGGCAAATGAACATTACACCAATCGTTAACTAACTTAACGACAAAGGTTGTTTTGCCGCTGCCCGGCTCGCCCTGTAAATATGTACGTCTAGATAATTGATTATCTTTATAAAAGAAATCTGTGTACGTAAATATTTGTTCCTGTTTCGTGCGTCTCCCATCATTCTCTATTTTCATCCTGTGTATTTTTGGACTGGCATAGATGTCCTGTACGTGTTTATCGCGACTGAGATCTAATGTCGACAGTGGTACGAAGATAACTGTGTCACGATAGTGGTCCTCTAATCGCCTGAGAAGATCTGGAAAAATAACACAACTTGATAAAAACATTACCGGTGTGTATCTGTTCACAAATCTACTTTTAATTACTAGAAAACACAACACGATAAGTGCTTTTCGACGAAACAAACGAGATTATATTTAATCAAAAAAGAAATATTATCTGCCATTATTGTTGAAACACACGATTTTTTATTATAAACCTTTAGTAAAATATTTGTTTGGTATCCATGTTACAGGTTTTGCTGGCGTGCGCAAGCAAGAAGTAGCAGATACATCTAATTTCACATCAGGTATCTCTTTTAATATGCTGTCTACCATTTAAGTGTAGTGTCTATGATAATATACTTAAATGAAAAGTAAGATTAATTCTATAACTGAGTTCAAATCCAAAAATGTGTTTAGCATTTTTTTTTTATATTCGAAACAATCTTACCAATACAAAATTATAAAAGATATACGATGTGCCGGACGA
This sequence comes from Dreissena polymorpha, assembly GCF_020536995.1. NCBI lineage: Eukaryota > Metazoa > Mollusca > Bivalvia > Myida > Dreissenidae > Dreissena > Dreissena polymorpha. Next base: position 44,424,499 of record NC_068370.1, on the reverse strand, counting down.
ACTGACGATCTGGCAAACAGATATAATGTGAATCCAAAATATTCACGTCTAATTCTATGCGGAGGATTTAAAAACCAAGATTTACAAGTTTAAACCTAATATGTGTGTACATATGTATATGTTTTGAAAGTTACTTCTTTTTTGCATCAGTTTTAAGAACCACAAAAATCCGACGTATTAAATAACACTAGCAACGGAAAATATCCATGAACCCTTAAAAGTGTGATAGTGTGTTTTTTGGAGAGGGTTTGGAATTAAATCTTTAAATCATAAAGTATGTCATCATTGTCCTTTTGATATGCTCACATCGCGCGTTAACGCAGCGACACACAAATTGTATTCACTTGTATGCGACAAGGCTGTTTTAAGTAACATTTCCCGTTATACGAATGTTGAATTGTGTATTACATGATTCGACCGGGACACCGACTGATGTCGTTAACCCCCTCGAGGAATGCCCGTCTACAAATTAAATTGGTCTGTCCAGTATGTGATTTGAAATTTGATCCATAAAGCTCACGCAAGTGTTTGTTTTACATGGGATTCCGGAATTGGCATCGATGATCTACTTTCGACCACAATGGAAGTTTTACAACACCAATCAAAGAGGTAAAACTGAAAAGCTTCTCGAGACGCTTTTTTTTTAATTTAAAACTAAAACTGTGTCGCAGACATTAATGCAACCACAACACATGTTTAGACAACTCTCCTATATATTCTACAGTGGACCAAACGACAAACGCTATATTTCAACAAAAGATGGTATCAGTTGAAATTTGTTTCTTTATGATCTGTGACACATTGAAGTCATAGCATTGTGACATTTTGAGCGGAATTCTCCAAAAATAAAGGGAATTGTTTATATTAAAAAACCTACATATTCTCTAGTTGAAACAAACAGACAAAGAGCAATCATTATGCCAAAACTCGTCTTAGCTCAAATTTCATTCTTCACGTTTATCTACACGTTAATATCATTCAAAGGGAAACTTTTATCAAGATCCAATATGAAGTTCAAGATGAATAGAAAACACACGCTTTCGGTACTGTATATTCTATATTTTGGAAGAAAAGATTCTGCCAAAGCTTGATGCAGACAAAATTTGTTTCTTTAAGATCGTCTACACGTTACCGTAATTCAACTGTGAAAGCTTGATCGAAATGCAACCTTTAGATAAAGCGGGGACTTAATATTATATTGTGGAAAAACAGGCAAAGGGCCACAATTCTGCCAAAAATCGCTGCAGCCTAAACCTTTAAGATCATACCAATGTCTAAGTTAATGTCCGAGACTACAATATAGTCATTATGTAAGTATCAAAATAATGGATGTGTCCGACATGATAGTATAGAGTCTGTGTCAGTATAAGATATTCGCCCGACACGGTGGTAAAGTGTCTGTTTGAGTTTAACTGATGTGTTCGTTTGACACGGAGGCATGGCAACTGTTCCGGTATACCGACACGGTTGTATAAAATATGCACCAGAATAACGGATGTGTCCAAAACGTCAGTAAATTGGCAGTGCCAGAATAAAGGACAAGTGCGACATTTCATTATAAAATATGTGACCGACAGGGCGCTATGGTGTATATGTCTGTTCACTGATGCATTCGAAATGACATCATAATTTGCGTCAGTATAACGGATGTGTTCGATCTGATACTAAGACTTTTGCTATAGTAAATCGGATATTAAAAACATACCATCAAACATTCTATATCGGTTGAATGGATTTGTCTAATTGTTAATGCAAATACAATCAGGTTATAACGAAGTGAAGATATGTGTCGATAGAATACGTTCACAAACCTGCTACGCCTCGTTCATAATCGTCTTGTCCCTTTTCATTAGCTGCTTGTTGAATGCGCACATAAATTGTTTCGCTTTGAATGCACTGTTTTCCAGCCTGTAAAGTAGCCTCTAACGTATTGAGGCGTCCTGTCAGGGTCTTTTCAGCCTCAGATAAACGTTCTCCAACCTCTTTCGCGTGTGTAAGTGTCTGCTTGACGTATTCCAACAGCTCGCCCAGTTCGGTAAGTGAAAGTCGATCATTCTGCAACTGCGACAAAATATTGACATGTTTACATTTGTATCGATGAATATAATCATGTTTGTGATATCCGAGCCCAGGATGGAATCTTGTTGTATATAAAAAAACATACTAAAAATAGCTTTCAAATTTTAGGAAAAATATAACATTAACATTCTGTTTTTTACAAATTGTTAGTTCTTATGTGCGTACAATTTTATATAGCGTCAAATAGTTCGGTTTGTCTAAACATTGCACAGTATGTATTTTACAATACGGACATTCGTCTGCTGTTGTTGTTGTTTTGTTGCTGTTGTTGTTGTTTTTCAAGATACCGACAATCACCAAAGTGTTTTTGAAATTTGACTGTATACCGTTCTTATAATGTTCCAGAATTAGAATCCAAAAAAATCTTACGTTCAGTTGAAATAACATACTGATGTAAAACAATCTTGAAAGTTGATAGAAAATTGCTAGGTATCAACATTCTATACATTTATTATTTGTATACATTGAGACAAACAACACACACTCGACTAATTTTTGAAACTAAAAATGCATCAATTTACATCATTTAGTTTCCTGCGCGCTTCTATTGCTGCTGCATCTTGTAATAAGCAGATTGGATCAGCCAGCAGGGTGGCCAGTGTCTTGAAATAGCCCTGCAGGTCAGCATCTGTCACCTTGCAGTCGGCAGTGTGACGTACATCTCGGCCTATTTGACGGATCTAGAGGAACATGTAATTGTGTAGTTTAGGACCAAGAAAGAACCCTTTAAGGTAAATATATACACGCATAAGCCGTCGGTGTCACGGCGTCGGAAAAAACTTGGATATAAATGCCACGTATAAAACATGTTTGTGTAGTTGGTATCATAGAAATAGCTGTAAACCATAAACCGCGTTATAGCTCATGTACTTTTACATTAGATTGCAATCATAGCATACTGGAAAAATAACCATCAGCTTTGTGCTATTTGGTTGGTTTATTAAGATTACCTTTTCAAGCAAACATTGCTTATCAGGTGGTGGCGGTGATAGACATGCGGGAGACAGACATGTCTGGAAATGTGTGCAGTTCAACAAAATGCTTATTACACCGTTGAAGTCAGATTTCTGTACAGAAGATACGTCGCTATAGCCATCCGGTGGGAGGTAGCATTTACCAATTTCCCATGGATCCGTTGCCCATCTTTCCGCTTTAGAGTTTCGCCAAGATGGCCAGTTAAATCTGTGCAACGATTTGATATTTTGTTTCACTTGGTCACATGTTTGGCATGACTTAGGTAGTTGTGACGCATGGAAAGTGCATTTATATGGTTTCCTCTTTTGACACAGGCCCTGAGTAGGACACGGCATGAGGTTTGCAATAGAACATTGTCCGCAGCTTATACCAACCGCATTGAGAACAATGTGTAATTCGCTCAGTACGAAGTTAGTCAGTCCTTCCTTTGTTATATTCAGGGCTATGTACGCCTTGAACCAGTTATTGGTGTCCTTGTCGGTGAATGCGTTGGTTGTGGCAGCCATCCTGGTGAGACTGAAAAGCACCGTTCAGAGGCGAGTTCGTTCTCAGACTTCCAACAAGTATATCAGTAGAACTTCTCTGATCTGTGTTCACTCCGAACATATATCCATAAGGTTACCCTTAATTTCTCATCTATAAGTCAGTAATTGTATTTTACAAAACTCTTACGTCGCTCATAAAGAATCACATCAACGAAAACATAAAGCAAATCATTTTATCGCAACCAGTTTTTCTGTAACACCACGTGTCAATTCTAAAACATAAGAAACACCATTATTGAACGCATCTTATTGTCGTGTTTGCATGTTATAATTATACACATAACATCCTTATAATGCTGTTGCCATAGCTGTTGTGTTTTTATGCTTTTATGTATTTTTTAACGAAATAAGATTTATATAAATGATTCGGACAAAATATTGATGCAAAACTTACGGTCACTGAGTAACACTACTATGATTTACCAAAATCCTATGATTAAAGACTATCCACGCACTATGGAAGTGTTTTAAGTAGCCTAAGTTTCAAATTTATACATTTATTTTTTCTTATCTTAAATGTTCAAAAGCATTTATTTGAACAAAATAAGTGCATTTATAAGAAAAACAAACAGCACTATTAGCTGCAAATCTAAAACTCATTTGTGTTAAATTCTCATTTTTGTTCTTATACAATGTATATGATATTGATTTGACGTAAAATAGGTCCGCAAAAGCAAATCATATACTCAATAATAATACTTGTTAAAACAAACTTCACATTATTCAACAAAAGCACAAAAAATAAAAGTCAACATGTTTGTATGGTCTCCAATTGAAAACACTTTTATAAACATGAAACATGTTTGCTTGGCCTGTTATTGACACCACAGTGTCCCGAGTGCTACACTTATTTCGAATATGTGTGTTTTAATTATGCTTGCGTTGCTATTATCATTTTATTTAAAAAGGCGAATAATAAAAATGCTTCGGGTATCTATTAACACAGTATCTTCACTACTAAATATCGATATATAGACCCCAAGGGAAATACCATCAAATCCGTACGTTTAATGTTGATAAAAGCAGTAAATTGGATAAAAGACCTCTTGAACAAGACAAATTGAGACAAGATATGGATATATCAGGGGTGTCTTGAGTTGCATTTCGGTATTTAAGCGCTGCTATGTAATTAAATGTTTAGGTGTTCCGAAAATAAGAGTTCACGATATCTTATCAAATGAGATATCTGAGTTAAAGGTACAATTGCGTGTTTGCTTATTCATATTGTGTGTATCCACAATAACGTTTGTTTCAAGTCTGACCATGAAATACTTTGCATTTATGTATTAATCGTAATGAAAATTTTTGTAATTGTTACAAATACCCTTCCTTATAAACCGAAATAAACCGAATCATATACATGCTTATTTAGCAATTATGTTTGTATTGACTTCTATTGAGTAATCATACGCTAAAACAGGTTTACATTATCGAATGTATCGGCAGATAGAATAATCTTGAGACGGATACGACGCAGGTGAAACAAGGTCGGCTGTCCGCCTTTTCCTTCGCTTGGTGAACCGTTGACGAGATAACGCCGACAAGTGTCACATGCGAATGAAACAAACATGACAGCCTACATGCAAGATTGTTTTGTTTTGAAGACCCGAGTTATAAATAACGACTCGTTTAAATGTATGAAACAATCTTTAGCGTATTGAAGTCTTAGCACACGTATTTTTGAGAGAAAACTTTTTGAAAATATTTGAGTTTTCGTGTGATTAAGTAAGTTCTTTAAATGATTAGTCTATCAAGTTTGTGTATGTCTTTCATTTTCTCAATACAATGACAAATGTGTTTCATGCTTATTTGGGGTAATTAATGAACCTGTAATGCGCGAGTCATGGCGTAAGTGTTTGCGGCACAATGTCGGATGTATGTTGCTCAATATGCCCTGAACATGTTTCACATTGGCCATACGACAGGTATATACTGCAATCAAACGGTTATGCTGAATTTTGCCCTTTCCAAAATACTGCTTTTCTGTGGAATCGCCTGAATTAGCGGGATACGAATTCCGAGCTTTGTCAATCAAAGAAAGAAAGAGTTGTTTTTAAATCAAAAGGAAACGAATCGATGCAATTCTCGATCTGCATGACGCACGTTGAATGCTCCCTTATGCCAACTTGTGTAATGCAATAAACATGTGTTTCGGTTGCTCTTGGATTTGGTTCTTACTTGGCAAGGACCGATGTCTCCACTGCTGGATATAAGGGGTCCCATCATGAGTTGTGTACTTAAGATAATGTTTACCATAATATGTCAAACTGCAACATTTTTGTTTTTTTAAAAGTGTCCTCAATTTGCACTCCACATTGGTCGCACGAATTCTGTACGCAAAATGTAAACTACTTGTTGAAAACAGTGTAAAATGCATTCATAAGTTTAAGGTGCATAACGCTATACAGTTAATATCTAGATGTTCTCGGCGCTTCAACGTTTTTGATTTGAAATATTAACTTCAACGGTTGCCAAGGCAAAACGTTACGTAAAAAATATGTGTTTTCCTCATTTGAACACTAATACTCGGATAGGCATTCAACATTTTTAAATATTTATAAGAAGGCAATTAGAAATACCATTAATGATTTGTTTGCGTGTTAAATCTTTAATCGAACATGTATCATTAGGATAAAAGACGTTAAACTAGGAATCTGTTTAGAAACTGACAAATCGTAAATATAAGCGGTGGTCATGAATTCTCGGAATGGCAGATTGCTTAAAGCGTAACAAATGTACCTAAGCGAAAATAAGTGATTTCACAGGATTGTTTTTTGTGCTTCTATTTACTAGTGTGTAGTGGTAAACATGGTATAGCATCAAAACAGAATAAATATTACAAATGTACTTCGAATTCCTACCTTGTTCTTTTCTTGAATGTCGCATATAAAAATGTTTTAATTTAAAGTACACTACTCTTTATGATGTGTATCATCATCCAAATCCTATTCCTAATCACATGCAACCTCAAGTGGGCGTTAGTGAAGCTGATAAAAGGTCATATCCGGTTTACCTTTTTTCTAACCAATCAGAACCTGCCCGTGAAGATAAAAACAAATCAGCAATACCGCACATAAAATTATGCAATAAAAGAAATTTGAAAAAGAAAAGTGAAGATTAAGTAATTGTGTTTGAAACGTCTAAGCTATTTTATCGTACCAAGGGTAAATTATTGTATTTGCAACTCCAACAGGTTACAGTATACTAACTAATTGAGATGTGTAAAGATATGTTCTCATCAAATCATCTTGATTTCCTGACAGACATGATTTTAGTAAAGGATACTCGTTATGCTATTCTTTTTATCGAATTGTGTGAAGCTAAAGCATTGATGTTTGTTAAGAAATCACTTTTATGTTTTAAGATTGTAAACAACTTTCGCGACAGCGTATTCATATAAACGAATCCGAAAAAACTAAGAAAACAAGGTAAATGTTGATACGTGTCAAGTTCCGTCTAACAAGATAATATCACATGCAATACTCTGAAATTAATCACATGTTAATCAATACATCAAGATGCAATTTAAAAATATACAAAATTGTCATTAAATCTATAGCCGAGTTAGCAAGTAATTTATTATTTTTCAAACGGTACCGCTTTTAAAACTGAAAGTAGTATTTCTAGACATGGACGTCCATTCATTTTTATGTATTAAAGCGCAAAAAAGACGGCTTTCTACCTTGTAACCACCAGATATATTCTAATTGGCATAGATAAAATAAAATGCATAGCCTAGTTAGCAAGGAATTTAATTTATTATTTTTCAAACAGTACCGCTTTTAAAACCGAAAGTAGGATTTCAAGAGGTATACGTCAATTTCGACAAACGCGATTTTTTTTAAGTTTTAAAGCGCAAAAAAGACGTATTTCTACCTTGTAACCACCAGATATATTCTAATTGGGAAAGATAAAATATGTTTCTTATATATACTTAAATTAACTTTGCCAAATAAGATGTGTGGCTTTAAGCAAATGTGTTGTTATGCGTTTGCTATGTGCAAAATGTTGACTTTATGTTTACTGATGTTGAAAGTTTTACATTAAAACGTAAGCATTGGAATGAGTATATTAGGAACTAAATAATAACAAGAGGGCCTGAAAGGCCTAAAGTCACTCACCTGAGATAACAAGATATTATTGGGACAAATCTTCTGACCAAGTTTCATGAAGATCGGAAAATAAATGTGGCCTCTAGAGTGTTAACAAGGTTTAACTATAGCCATATAAGGAAAAATGCCCCGCCCCCTGGCAGCCATGTTTTTCAACCAACCGGCATCATTTTTGAACTTGTCCAAAATATTATCGGGATAAATCTTCTGACCAAGTTTCATGAAGATCGGACAGTAAATGTGGCCTCTAGAATGTTAACCAGATTTTACTATAGCCATATAAGGAAAAATGCCCCGCCCCTTGGAAGCCATGTTTTTCAAGCAAACATAATTATTTTCGAACTGATCCAAGATATCATTGAGACCAATCTTTTGACAAAATTTCATGAAGATTGGACAATGAATGTGGCCTCGAGAGTGTTATCAAGGTTTTACTATAGCCATATATAGCCATATACGGAAAAATACCCCGCCCCTAGTGGCCATGTTTTTAAAGCAAACAAAACCATTTTCGAAATCATCCAAGATATCATTGGGACAAATCTTCTGAGCAAGTTTCATGATCATCGGAAAATAAATGTGACCTCTAGAGTGTAAACAAAGTTTTACTATAGTCATATAAGGAAAAATGCCTGCCCCCGTGGTGGCCATGTTTTTCAACCAACCGGCATCATGTTTGACCTCGTCCAAGATATTATTGGGATGAATCTTCTGACCGAGTTTCATGAAGATCGGACTCTAAATGTGGCCTCTAGAGTGTTAACAAAATTCTACTATAGCCATATATAGCCATATAAGGAAAAATGCCCAGCCCCTTGGCAGCCATGTTTTTCAAGCAAACGTAATCATTTTGGAACTCATCCAAGATATCAATAAGACAAATCTTCTGGCCATATTTCATGAAGATTAGACAATAAATGTGGCCTTTAGAGTGTTAACAAGGTTTTACAAAAGCCATATAATTATAGCCTTATAAGGAAAAATGCCCCGTCCCCTGGTGGCAATGTTTTTCAAAAAACCAAAACAATTTTCGAACTCATCTGAGCCATCATTGGGACAAATCTTCTGACCAAGTTTCATGAAGATCGGAAAATAAATGTGGCCTCTAGAGTGTTAACAAGGTTTGACTATAGCCATATAAGGAAAAATGCCCCGCCCCCTGGTGGCCATGTTTTTCAATAAACCGGCATCATTTTCGAACTCGTCCAAGATATTATATGGATGAATCTTCTGACCAAGTTTCATGAAGATCAGACAACAAATGTGGCCTCTAGAGTGTATACAAGATTTTATTATAGCCATATATAGCCATATGAGGAAAAATTTGTATAGGTCCCTGAGATTGGACAATAAATGTGGCTTCTAGAGAGTTTACAAGGCAAATGTTGACGCTGCACAACGCACAACGGACGAAGGACAAAAGGCGATCACAAAAGCTCACCATGAGCACGTTGTGCTCAGGTGAGCTAAAAAAACATCGATAGCAAATGGTCAATTTTTACATATTTACCATGAAATGGCCTGGATTAGTTGAGTTTCACGAAAAAGCGATTTGTAGTAAAACAAAAGCCGTGTTAACATGGCCATCCCCGCCGAAATGCGTTTGCTTGTACGAGAACATTTATTTTAGAGAGTAGAATAATATTTGTAAATCATGGCACCTGTGTTATCTATTAATAGTTCAAGGGTCAATATGTTATATAGTGTTGGAGTCCTGCTGTAGAGAATAAAATATATGGAAATGAAAGAAAGGGAGGTTATTTACAAAGAAGACTATAAACAGTTACTGTTCTCGGTCACTGTATTTTTCCTTAAACTCATCTATTCATTTTACAGTGAATACTTCAGAGTGCAAATTAAGATTAGAGTTAGTCCCTTCAGTAATTTAGAGTAAAGCTCCGGACAAAACGGATACAAATTTACTATGAAATTAAATAAAGGGAGATAATTTAAAAAAACTATGGCCGATAGAGTTATGGTTTATGTGCATTGCACTTCTAGTTGCCATCTGTTCATATTTCTAGTTTCTAGTAAATCCCATAAGTAGATTTAGAGCTATGCTCCGGACAAAAATTTACTTTGAAATTAAATAAAGGGAGATAATAAAAAACTAAGGTAGATATAGTTATGGTTCTTAGTCACTGCACTTCTCCTAGTTGTCACCTGTTTATATTTAAAGTTTCAAGTAAATCCCTTCATTAGATTTAGAGTTATGTTGCTGACAAAAAAATACTTAGAAATTAAATAAAGGAAGATAAATCAAAAACTAAGGTAGATAGAGTTATGGTTCTTAGTCAATAGACTTCCTCTACTTGCCATCTGTTTATATTTCAAGTTTCAAGTAAATCCTTTCAGTAGATTTAGAGTTATGATTCGGACAAAAATTTACTTTGAAATTAAATAAAGGAAGATAATTCAAAAACTAAGGTAGATAGAGTTATGGTTCTTGGTCACTGCACTTCTCCTATATGCCATCTGTTTATAGTTCAAGTTTCAAGTAATTCCCTTCTGTAGATTTAGAGTTATGCTTCGGACAAAAATTTAATATGAAATTAAATAAAGGGAGATCATTCAAAAACAAAGGTAAAGTTATGGTTCTTGGTCACTGCACTTCTCCTTGTTGCCATATGTTTATATTCTAAGTTCAAAGTAAACCCATTAAATAAATTTGGAGTTATGCTCTGGACAAAGTTTGGGACAGACGGATGGAGGTTATTACTATATACCCTCCAAAATTTTGGCGGGGATAAAAAAAAAGGGATAAAAAAACATGGCATGCTTGGTTAGTTCTTATTAGTTTAAACAGTATTTATTTACGTTGATTTAAATGAACATTACTTTATCATTATGATAAGATTATTTAGCTCTGGTAACCTTCATATAAAGCAGACCAAAACTATTTGAACAATTTTAAAAATGGTCGCCGAATAATCATTCCTGTGAAGTTTCATGAAAATTCATCAGCTATCTAGCAAATTTGGTTTTTAGAAAATTGTAGAAGACCATTCACTGATGACACATGGCTACTGACGTTGGACGGTCACCTAACTCAACAGCTCACCATAGTCATTTCAGGCTCAGGTGAGCTCAGAATATGGCCTCGAAAGTATTAACATGCTAAACGTGTATGATGCGCACTGCATGCCGGATATAGTGTGACCACAAAAGCTCAAATTGCGCACTTTGCGTTATGGTAAGTTAATACTGACTAGCTGAAAGCAGAAATAATTTTTCTGCTAAAAACGTTTCAGGAGTTTATTTATTATTTTATTTGACAGTCGTCCAGCATAGTACAGTTAAAGCCACGCCTGTTCAGATATGGCATTTCTTCACATTTCAAGAATGGCATGCAATAACAAAAGTATACATACATATGCACTAGTACATGTATTTACATGTACAAAGTCTAAATTACATAATTTTTTCTCATATCTGACCTTGACCTTTGTCATAGGAACCTGTTTTTACTAGTTATTTTGCACCTCAAAATGTGTTAAACATCTATATGGCTAAAGTTACGCCCTTATCAAAGTTTTAAATGTGTGATATATATCTAACTGCGATAAATACAATATCAGTAAAATTAAATCGAGTTTATTTGATACGATAACAGAATCTGTAAGCATTTAATTTACATATTTACAACTACATTAACCTGCACAAATGCAAAATTAGTGTACATTCTGCTTGACATTGCAACTGACAGAATACAAACAACAAGCCCCTGCATGTTTGATTATATAAAAATCATCAGTGTTAAGTCATGCATTTGTGAATGTACAATACAGTTCAACAATATTGACATTAACATTCCTGTAAGCAGAAATATAATGTTAACTAACATATATATTAAACAAAAACTTAATTGCTGGCTTTACTTTAATAATGATGGTGAATTTGCCTGAAAAAAAAAGTAATTTACCCACTTAAATAACTGCTTTAGATGTTTTACACATATATACTATGCAGTACACAACATGCACAGGAAAGCACATTGCTTCAATTAAATTAAATTATACTTATAGTTTAATTTGATTAATCAGTTAGGTACAATTTATGTGTGCATTCTCTTGATGCCACAACAATAACATGTAACTATAACGTATTAAATGGCAATTCAAATACAAATATTATTAATTCAAAATCAACATTACTATGCAGCATAGTCTTTGATACAATCATGTTAAAGTCATGCCTGGTTACAGTCTAGCCTCATAACACACAACTGTTTTGGTGAACAGTGATAGACAGGGTTTGTTGTGTTTTTCTTGAGGCTTTCTGCAATATCATGGAGACCTACTGCAGTGTCATGAGAAATGAAATCCTGCTGAATTGAAACAGTTCAGCAACCTGGAACACAATAATATCATGTTTAAAACCGAGCACAGAAAACATTACAGGGTTACTGCACTTTCTGAGGTTGTTAGTAAGAATATGGTTCAAAATTACCTTTACAATAACATTTATGAATATTTTATGTTATACTGTATTCAGTAATCTTAAATATTTTGGTTATTTTTTGTATTTTTGTATGAGTTCCTTGTTATGTTAGGTGTGTTTTAACTTTTAATATAGTTATTATATGGATTTCTAAATGTGGAACAATCGGGACGACACCGTTATTTCCTCAGCGATCTACGAATTTGTTTACAAATTCCATAGCTTCGTTTGCATTGTCTCATTACAAAACACAAATTACAACAATGGCTCATGCAATGGTTTTCTAAACATCTCCAATATTTAATCATTAATAATTACTGTTTATCAATAGTTATTACATTAGAACATAAACATTTAAATACATGAGCGTCCTTTAAAAACAGTAAGAAGTGAAGCAGATACAAATTTCCTAACAACATTTTCATATAATATTCTCTTAAAAATGAAGCAGAAATTTTAACTAAGATCAACTGATAATTACAGTTGACAGTTTAACCAAATCCCAACAGTAACGTTGGCAAAGGCTCCAAAAGGCTACCGTCTTTTATGGACCTTTGCAGACATTAACAAACAAAGTTGCATACATATAACATTATTATTACACAACTTTTGTTATTTGTTATTGAATAATACCAGTAATTTTAAAATAGAGTAACACAACATAAATAATTTAATATGTACAATATTATTCATTTATAGCACTTAGTAACCAAAATCACAGCCTTTGTAGGAATTATAATTTCACATCATAAGGTCAACATTCAACCACGCTAAAAATGCTCTCCTTTGGTTCATGCATTAAAGAAACTCTTAGGAATATGCAGGCATTATTAATTCTTTTCCATAAAAGTACACAGAATTTAATACAATAACATACTAAAACAAGAGTGCCAAACTGTCACAAGATACGCCCGTTCAAAGGTTATGGACAACTTGATAACTTTACCATGACCCTTATTTGAAATTGACCTATATATTATCTAGACACAACTTCTGATCAAATTTGTTGAAGATTGGATGAAAACTACTTCAATTAGAGAGCGAACACCATGCTAAATCCTTAAAATGCACCAAGTGACCCCGTGACCTATTTTTTGATCCGGCATGACCCATATTCGCACTTGACCTAGATATTGTCTAGATACAACGTCTGACGAAGTTTGGTGAAGATCGGATGAAAACTACTTTAACAAGAGTGCCAAACTGTCACAAGATATGCCCGTTAGAAGGTTTTGGACACCATGCTTGAAATGCACTAAGTGACCTCGAGACCCATGATAACTTTACCATTACCCTTATTTGAAATTGACCTATATATTATCTAGACACAACTTCTGACCAAATTAGGTGAAGATCTGATGAAAGCTACTTCAATTAGAGAGCGGACAACATGCTAAATGCTTGAAATGTACTAAGTAACTTCGTGACCTCGGTTTTGACCCGGAATGACCCATATTCGAACTTAACCTACATATCATCCAGAAACAACTTCTGACCAAATTAGGTCAAGATCGGATGTAAACTACTTCAATTAGAGAGCGGACACCATGCTAAATGCTTGAAATGCACTAAGTGACCTCGTGACCTAGATTTTTGACCCAGGATGACCCATATTTGAACTTGACCTACATATTATCTAGACACAACTTCTGACCAAATTTGGTGAAGATCGGGTGAAAACTACTTCAATTAGAGAGCGGACACCATGCTTAATCCTTAAAATGCACTTAGTGACCCCCTGACCTAGTTTTTGACCCAGCATGACCCATATTCGAACTTGACTTAGATATTGTCTAGACACAACTTCTGACCAAGTTTGGTGAAGATCGGATGAAAACTATTTGAATTAGAGAGCGGACACTGCTGTGGACGCCGCCCGCCCGCCAAGGGTTTAACTATTATACAGGCGTATAATAAGAGAGCGGACACCATGCTAAATCCTTGAATGCACATAGTGACCTCGTGACCTAGTTTTTGATCCGGCATGACCCATATTCGAACTTGACCTAGTTATTGTCTTGATACAACTTCGGATGAAAACTATTTGAATTAGAGAGGGGACGCTGCTGTGGATGCTGCCGACGCCCACCCGCTGCGCCTGCCTGCCCGCCGCACGCCAAGGGTGATCTTATAATACTTCCCGTTTTGAAAACGGGCGTATAATAATAACACATTTTTTTACAACTGATCATTAATTTCTTGAATACATCTCTAAAACATAATGAAAACATTCTAATGAATGTGTGTGTACACGCGTGTATAATATTATGGAATAATACTGGAAGGACAATGTCCATGTTTAATAATAAGGATTCAATCATTCTAAGCCGTTTGGTGAATAGCCAATCAGCTTACCCCAAGAAGTCATCAATGTCCATCTGTCTCGGCCGCTTGGAATCATACTCTTTGCTGGTAAGTATCTCATTCACCTTGGTTTTCACATCAAACTCTGGAGGAATGGGCTGAAACGAAGCATAAGGTTGTAAACTAAATCTGACTGCGATAATGTTGAAATATAATTGAAGATGGAAAAAACCTAACAATCAAACAAATAATAACACAAACTACAGGAAGACCTTGTAAGTTGATAGTTGACAGCATTAACAAATAATACATTGACAAATACATTAAAGCACTGTAATATGAATAGTAAGCACTGGCTCCATATGACATGGGGTGTATATAAAGGGTTCAGTTTGTGGTGTTTTTTGTGAAAATACATAGAATATATATTTTTAAGATAAATATTAGCCAATCCAAAAACTGATAACCACTAAAAAAAAGAATAATTATGCAAACAGTTCGAATTCTCCAGTAAACTGCATCAAAAGAAAACATCTTGATCTATTATTTTTACTGATATAGTAGTACGGGTGCTTAACCCCTCAATTGCACCAGATAACTATTTTGACAAAATGTTTTGAGAAACAACATTTACAATTTTAGCACATAATGTTATACACAGCATATTTAAACAAGACTATTGCCGAGCAATATATGTCCCCTACCGGATCCACCATTGTTAGAAATTCCACCATTGTCAGTTTTTTTTAAATTTGTTGCCAGAATTTTTGACATAGGAACAAAATGAAATGACGAGCATAATGCCCATATTGCAATCTATCCATGTTTTAAGTTTCATGAAAAATATTAAGAACTTTAAAGTTATCGCAGGATCCAGAAAACCACCATTTTCAGCAGTATTTCGAGTCTATTTGTTGCCATAGCAACCATAATTTTTGACGTAGGAAAAAAATGAAATGACGTGCATAATGTCCATATTGCCATCTATCCATGTGTCAAGTTTCTTGAAAAAATAGTGAGAACTTTTTAAGTTATCGCAGGATCCAGAAAAGTGTGACTGTCTGACAGACTGACAGACCGACAGAGCGCAAACCATAAGTCCACTCCGGTAAAACCGGTAGGGGACAATAATGTCCACTTTTAAATTAAACAATTGAACACCCTTCACCTGTTACTTTGAATACATTACATACAACACTACAAGTTGTGTAAGTACTTACAATATTGTTCAAAGAGCAGTGAACTCTGTAATTCTTTTCCAGCATGTCTAATACTTTAGTAAATCTGAAAAGCATAAATCAGTACACACGTACAGTTAAGCTAAAAACTCAAACTGGAAAAATAAGTTCAAACTAGAGCTTTGTCACAGACGTGACGAATACCCCCACATGCCGAATTGACACAGAATATTTTGCATGTTGTCTTCACACACAAAAACGGACACCATGCTCTAAACTACTTGAATTAGAGAGCAGATACCATGCTGAATGTGTAAAACGTACTAAGTGACCCAGTGACCTAGATTTTGAACCAGCATGACCCATATTCGAACTTGACCTAGACATCATCTAGATACAACTTCTGACCAAGTTTGGTGAAGATCGGATGCAACTACTTGAATTATAGAACGGACACCATGCTCAATGTTTAAAACGCACTAAGTGACCTCGTGACCTAGTTTTTGAACTGCCATGACCCATGTTCAAACTTGGCCAAAACATCATCTAGATACAACTTCTGACAAAATTTGGTGAAGCTCTGATTAAAACTACTTTAATAAGAGAGCCGACAACATTCTGAATGTCTAAAACGCACTAAGTGACCCTGTGACCTAGTTTTTGACCCAGCAAGGCCAATGTTCGAACTTGGCCTAAACATCATCTAGAGATATAACTTCTGAGCAAATTTTGTGAAGATCGGATAAAAACTACTTGAATTAGAGAGCAGACAAATTGCTGAATGTTTAAAATGCACTAAGTGACCCTGTGACCTAGTTTTTGACCCGGCAAGGCCCATGTTTGAATTTGGCCTAGACATCATCTAGATACAACTTCTGACCATGTTTGGTGAAGATCGGATGAAAACTACTTGAATTAGAGATCAGACACGGACCTACCGACAGACCGACCGACAGAGAGACAGACAAGTTCTCTCCTATATACCCCCTAAACTTCGTTTAGTGGTGGTATAATAAGTTAGAACATTTTAGTTAATTGGTCACTGGAAACTTTCCAGAAACTATTTGTAGCTTTGATTACACACAACTAGTCAGTGTACCTATAAGCTAAATATGCAGTCAGCACAGGCCTATCAGGGACGACACTTTTGGCTTTTATGGAATTTTTCGTTAAAGGCAGGCCCTTCTAAAAAAAATCCAGTTTAGACAGAAAGTGTCGTTCCTTATTAGCCTGTGCCGACTTCACAGGCTTATCTGGGACGACACTTTACACACATGTAGCAAGCCCAGTTTTCACAGAACAAGGCATATATGATGCGAATGTACATAAAGATGAATGATAAAAAGGCATTCATGTTTTGTTGCAAGTGCACAAGAGACGACATTACCTGAAGGAGGCACCAATGGTTTTATTCTTTCTGGAGAAACAGATTCGTACCAAGCCATCCCATTCCTAGAAAAACGATTTAAATGCAGGCTTTTGTTAACAATTTAAGACCCCAAATATATTTAACATACATTATGTATTATTTTGTTTATTATGTTGCTTTTTGGTTAAAACAGACTTTTGTAATAGAAAAACAGCTTCACTAAAATGATATATGATGGCAGAAATGAACTGTACTATGACATAGTAAGTTATACATTAACTGATAATTCATGATTATTATCAAAATAATTTAAATATAAAGGTAACTTTAATTGACACAGTATATTTATAGCATCATATGAGAACATAGTTATAGTTCTAAGTTTGCTTCATTTATCTGTAAAAAAAAATACACACTTTAAAAAATTACGAGTTTTCTTCTAAAATGGTAGCAAATAAGCATTATAAAAATTAAAAAATTGCTTTAAATGATTTTTAATACACATTATTCACATTGAGTCACACAAATTGCATCAACACTTCTAATAGGCTGAGTGTCTTTGATGATAATGTAATAAGTTTCCTACCCTTTATCTGATATAAGTTTACCATTATTGACCAATTACAGAAAAATAAACAACCTTGTATATTGTGTCACAGAAGTGGCTTAAAACAATAAGAAAAGGCATAAAACAATAAGAGAAAGTATGTCCAAAACAAAAACTCTTTTATGCCACAGAAAATTCAAATGTTTCATAATAATTGCACAAAAATCTCCTAGCACCGAATAGAATACCAGTGCTGGTGCCACACAAGAAACCCTATTGAAAAGCAATACAAGGAGTCGATGACATGTTAAGGCATACACTTTTGACAAAAGCATGGATTATAACAATAATTCCTATGTAATCTTATAAATAAGAAAAACAAGTTTTTATGGCAATGCCCTGAACAATTATTGGTAACGTTTTCAAGAGAATTTAAGCTGAGGGAAGATTGCATTATGAGGCCTCATTTATCTTTGGCTGAACATGTGATAGTTAAACGAGAACGGTATTAATGTTTGAGGCAAACTTATCATTTATTCTGTTGAAATTTGAAAGAAAATGAGGCAACATGCACTGAATTATTACTGTCTTCAAAGTTCATGTTTTTATTTCTGCTAGAAGTGTCCTGAATTGTGTTATCTTCCTGTATTTTTCTACTGACCACATTGAACAGAAATATAGATATTCATTTAAATGGGTATGGCATTAAAAAAACAAGAGCGTTCCCAGCTGTTAAAAGCATTTCTTCTTCCAAATTTGGAAATGGTACAGGAATTACTTAAAATGCTTTTTTAAAAAGCCTTGTATAAAAAAATGGGATTTTTTTTATTTTATAAGAAAAAATTAATATTAACAAAAGCCATTAAAATGCCACAAAACCATGATTAACTTATACACTTTCTTAAATTTTAATAATTGTGCAACATGCAATTACAATCCAGGTCTGCATGTAAGCTAAAAATGAACAGAATTTCAGCACAGCATCAACATACAAATAATTGAGTACATATTTTTTATATTTGAGTCACAACACCTTGACGCAACTGGCCAAAAATGCAATCCCCATCTAGTTTTGCATGTAAGCGCATGCACACACAAAGTTCAGTGCAATTACTCCATCAAAACTCTAGTTATTGTGCAGAAACAGCTTTGCTTTTTAGTAAAAGTGACCTTGACCAGAAAATCAGTTTGAGCTACCCAGACCACATGCCTGCCCATCTACAAATCAGATAACCAGGATTTTAAACTTCATTGAACTCCTTGTTGATAAAAAAGTTATATATACGCTTAATTTATTGATAATGTACTTGAAATTGAGTTTCAAGAAGGTTTAATGAAAGTATAAATATATACATATAGAAATATCCAATGAAATGGCTGCCTTTAAAATGATGTGTTGTAACTTCATTAATAAGCCAGCATCAGGAGTTCGTACCATAAAATGCTCCATGATGTTTATATCAGCACATGTTACATTTTCTCTAAAACATTTTGTCATCTGAAGATCACCTTTAATTATTAAATGTTTTCAGATACTACCACTGAAACTATTAACAGAAACCAACAGCATTGAAATTTAATGAGAGGACAAGCCAATTATCAAATTCGTTAGAATGGCAAACAACAACAGGCAGTAACAACAACATCATGCCTACTTACCTGAAAATTGATGGGTGGAGGAGGGTTACGTGGCTCTATTCTGACTACACTGGACTCCACTTTAGGAGGAGGGCGGAAATTATTTTTTCCAACCTTAAAAATAATTTATACATAAATAAAGCAATATCAGTGTTCTTGAAAAGATATCATAAACCTTAGAAGGCACAACTGAAGGTGGTTTTTTTAAACTGCTCATATTGCTTTGACACATTTGTACATGTAGAGCTTTGAGAACAGGTGCTTTAAATAACATGTAATGTAACAGTATGTAAAAATGATTTCATATACAGAAGAAAAAATATTTAAGACTACATATCTTGTTTGTTTAGAATTAATTTTGAAATTGTTTGCACAAATAAAAAAAATATATCATGCCTACTGCAAATTTAAGAAGAATCACATTAACACCAGGCATTATTGAAATTGGGAGGTTACAAACTAGAAAAAGTGCAGAGACCTCATGCCCCATGGGCATTTAGAATCTCGATATAATATCAATGGATGCAAATAATATCAATAATTTGATAAAATTATTAAATTTCAACTGTTGATCATTACAGTGTCCTAAACATCAGATGAACCTTAACTTAAAAATTATGCTGGACCAAGCGAAAGTTTGATTGACTCTATCCATGACCCACTGCTTAATGATGAAAACTTAAGTTGTTAAAACGTTACCTTCATTAAATGGTCAACTCGGGCCAGTAGCTGTGTGTTCACAGACAGTCGACAGTACAACTTGTCCCCTGGTTTAGCCACGAGACGCTGTGCAAACTCTCGTTGAAACATCAGAACAGCACACCTGTAAGGTGTATACATGTAAATTACCAAACATTGTTGAATGGGTATAATATATAGATACACAATAATAATTAACGCAATTCTTATTTGTATTGTCACAAATATTTTTGAGCCGCACTTTGGGAAACCAGGGCTTAATGCACATGCATAAAGTATCCTCTAATATTAGCCAGTTAAGTCTGCAAAAGCTTATTAGGGACGACAGTTTTTTGGCGCATCTACATTTCATGGTGAGGAGAGTTTTGAAGCTTTGCAATGAACTGACAAACCAAGAGATTGAACATTCTAGTGCCTCTAGTTCTCCTTTCACAATGTTGGGCTACATAATAAAACTCACATAAACCACAAAGCCTAAAAAATTAAAGTTCTGCTATAAAGTTATAAATATTGTTGGGTTTACCTGAAAAATGGTCTATGGAGTAGCAGTTTGAAGACAAAAGGTGAGGATATCTGAAAGTAAAAAATATTTTTTATATACAGTTACCAGTAACTATTCCAACATTATACAATTAATTAGTTCCAATATATACTTGATGTACACTTATCATGATAGTGACGAATACCCGTTGTTCTAAGTAGAACAAGAGCACCGCCTTGCGGGTGCAGACCGCTCATCTATTTTCTTTTTAAAGGTGAAGGGACTCTCATTTTCAATCACAAAGGAGGGAGGAGTGGAGTGAAGAGGGGTGTATAGTGTGGGGTTGTGGACATTTATTACACTATCTTCCAAAAAAGCGAAAAAAAAAAAAAAAAAAAAAAAAAAAAAAATGGGGGGGGGGGGGGGGTATAGTGTGAGGGTGTGGTGATAATTTGTGAGATGATCTTAAAAAAAAAAAAAAAAAAAAAAAATCAAAAAAAAAAAATTTGGGGGGTGGGGTGGGGTGGGGGGGGTGTGGTGGGGGTATAGTGTGAGGGTGTGGTGGTCATTTGTGAGATGATCTTAAAAAAAAAAAAAAAAAAAAAAAATTAAAAAAAATTGGGGGGGGGGGAGGGGGGAGGGGGGGAGGGGGGGGAGGGCACGGGGGATGGTTTGGGTGAAGTCTATAGTGGTATGTCAGGTAAGAGTAGTTTCATCAAAGTATCAATCAAATCTAATCATAAATAAAGAAGTTATGGCAATTTTAGCAAAATTTAATAATTTGACCTTGAGAGTCAAGGTCATTCAAAGGTCAAAGTAAAATTCAAGTTGCCAGGTACAGTAACCTCATGATAGCATGTAAGTATTTGAAGTTTGAAAGCAATAGCCTTGATACTTCGAGTGGATCGAAACACAAAATTTAACCATATATTAAAAGTTACTAAGTCAAAAAAGGGCCATAATTCCGTAACAATGACAACCAGAGTTATGCAACTTGTCCTTTTACTGTACCCTTATGATAGTTTGTGAGTGTTCCAAGTATGAAAGCAGTATCTATGATACTTTAGGGGTAAAGTGACCAAAACATAAATCTTAACCAAATTTTCAATTTTCTAAGTATAAAGGGCCCATAATTCCGTCCAAATGCCAGTATGAGTTACATAACTTTGCCTGCACCGTCCCCTTATGATAGTTCATAAATCTTGCAAGTATGAAAGCAATAGCTTTGATACTGTAGGAATAAAGTGGACCTAAACACAAAACTTAATCATATTTTCGATTTTCTAAGTATAAAAAGGGCACATAATTCTGTCAAAATGCCAGTCAGAGTTACATTACTTTGCCTGCACAGTCCCCTTATGATAGTTAGTAAGTGTTGCAAGTATGAAAGCAATAGCTTTGATGCTTAAGGAATAAAATGGACCTAAACACAAAACTTAACCAAAATTGTCAATTTTCTAAGTATAAAAAGGGCACATAATTCTGTCAAAATGCATGCCAGAGTTATCTAACTTTGCCTGCCCAGTCCCCTCATGATAGTTAGTAAGTGTACCAAGTTTGAATGCAATAGCATTGATACTTACTGAGAAAAGTGGAACTAAACGCAAAACTTAACCAAAATTTTCCATTTTTTAAGTATAAAAAGGGCACATAATTCTGTCAAAATGCACGCCAGAGTTATCTAACTTTGCCTGCCTAGTCCCCTCATGATAGTAAGTAAGTGTACCAAGTTTGAATGCAATAGCATTGATACTTTCTGAGAAAAGTGGACCTAAACGCAAAACTTAACCGGACGCCGACGCCAACGCCAACGCCAACGCCAACGCCAACGCCGACGCCGACGCCAAGGTGATGACAATAGCTCATAATTTTTTTTCAAAAAATAGATGAGCTAACAAGAGATGTGTTTGTCAGAAACACAATGCCCCCTATTGCGCCGCTTTGAAGCCATACATTTGACCTTTGACCTTGAACGATGACCTTGACCTTCAGCCACTCAAAATGTGCAGCTCCATGAGATGCACATGCATGCCAAATATCAAGTTGCTATCTTCAATATTCAAAAAGTTATGACCAAACTTTAACAACTGTTAAAGTTTTAGGAATGAAAAAAAAAGATATTTGACCTTTGACCTTGAAGGATAACCTTGACTTTTATTTTTCACCACTCAAAATGTGCAGCTCCATGAGATACACATGCATGCCAAATATGAAGTTGCTATCTTAAATATTGCAAAAGTTATTAAAGTTTAACCAAGGTTAAAGTTTTGTGGCACACACATACAATGACTGACACAATGACAGACAGACAGACAGACAGGCCAAAAACAATATACCCCCCATCTTTCGATCCAGGGGCATAAAAAGAGGCATAACGTTGGTATTGTTTAATTACAGGTAATAAAATTGCACACGTTCAACTTTACATCACAAGGTAAAATGTCATATATTGAAAGTTTAAATTGTGTATGTTGAAGAGCGTACAAGTACATGTTTATTTCTAAGGACTGACCGACTGACAAACAGACACTCATGGAAAATCCACTATACCCCCATCTGCTTTTTTTGAGGGGGGTGGGGTACAACAATAATTTTTTGGTATGTTTAACTTTCTCAAAAAAATGAAGATTGAGAGGGAAAGGTAAACTAACTTAAAGAGTTTGTAAAAGTACATTATTTATTATCTACTTTCTTTGAAAGTTACCCCAATGCCCATTTCAAATTGCCTTAGTTTATGACTATACTTGTACCTGGTAAGGCATGTTAGCCACACAGACATCAAAGAAAGGCAGGTCTGTTTTGATAACATCTCCAACAATAACGTGCAACTTGGACTGATATGGCCTGCAACAAGAACAAGAGCTGTCAGAGGACAGCGCGCTCGCCTATTCCAGTGCTTGACAGTATAACGTAAGCCATCATGGGGAAATTGTTCATATTCAATAATTTATTAGAAGATCTTTCAAAAATAAAAAAAAAGGAAAACAAGAGTTCCGCGGTCGGAGATGACCGCATTGAAGCCGGATTTTTTATTTAAATGACAGGAAAGTACCTTTCGTGTTTTTGTCAATGCAATACTTAAATTACTGAAATATTGTTCAAAGGTCAAAATGAAATGTAAGTACTTTTCAAGGCATGAGCAAACCTTGTGTTATGTTTTGAATGCATGCATATACATGAACAACAATAACATTTAAGGTCACAAATATGAACTTGAATTGACAATTAAGAAAGTTTGATCTCAATTTTTTTATTAGCAAATTAGTAAGATATTGTTTGAAGTTTCCATCAATTTCATTATCAAATGTAAGAAAATAAACTTAGATGAAATAATACTATTTATTGTTTTGCTTTCACATACCTACACAGAAATCCAGACAGCCTTATGATCACTCCAAAAGGTTTCTATCACACCAGTTATAAGAACTTTAACATTTTTACATTCAAGGTCACAGTGACCTTGACCTTAGAATGAATGACCTTGAAATGACCAGTGGTCATCTAAGTGTGCTTGCAAACCTTCATGTCAAGTTTGAAGACTCTATGTCCAAGCATACCAAAGTTATAACAATTTTAACATTTTAACATTTAAGGTCACAGTGACCTTGACCTTCAAATGAATGACATTGAAATGACCAGTGGTCATCTTCTAGTACTGGCCAATCTTTATTTCAAGTTTGAAGACTCTAGGTACAAGCATACCAAAGTTATAACATGAAATAAGAACTTTAACATTTTTACATTCAAGGTCACAGTGACCTTGACCTTCAAATGAATGACCTTGAAATGTCCAGTGGTTACTTACTAGTTCTGGCCAACCTTCATGTCAAGTTTGAAGACTCTAGGTCCAAGCATACCAAAGTTATAACAACTTTAACATTTTTACATTCAAGGTCACAGTGACCTTGACCTTCAAATGAATGACCTTGAAATGTCCAGTGGTTACTTACTAGTTCTGGCCAACCTTCATGTCAAGTTTCAAGACTCTAGGTCCAAGCATACCAAAGTTATAACAACTTTAACATTTTTATATTGAAGGTCACAGTGACCTTCACCTTCAAATGAATGACCTTGAAATGACCAGTGGTCATCTGTTAATCCTGGCCAACCTTCATGTCAAGTTTGAAGACTCTAGGTCCAAGCATACCAAAGTTATACCATGAAATAAGAACTTTAACATTTTTACATTCAAGGTCACAGTGACCTTGACCTTTAAATGAATGACCTTGAAATGACCAGTGGTTACTAACTAGTTATGGCCAACCTTCATGTCAAGTTTCAAGACTTTGTCCAAGCATACCAAAGTTATAAGAACTTTAACATTTTTTATATTGAAGGTCACAGTGACCTTGACCTTCAAATGAATGACCTTGAAATGACCAGTGGTCATCTGTTAATCCTGGCCAACCTTCATGTCAAGTTTGAAGACTCTAGGTCCAAGCATACCAAAGTTATACCATGAAATAAGAACTTTAACATTTTCGAGCACGCCGCCACCCCGCCCGCCCGCCCGCCCGCCCCCCCGGCCGCCCGACAACATCAATCTATAAGCCGAGATTTTTTCGAAAAAAATCCGGCTAAAAATCAAAAAAAAATCTGGGGGGGGGGGTTGAGAAGTGGTATAATGTGGGGTGTGATCATTTATTAGACGATCGTTCAAAAAAAAAAAATTGGGGGGGGGGAGGGGGTGGGGGTAGGGGGGTGAGAGGGGGGTATAATGTGGGGCGGGGTAATTTATTAGATGATGTTTAAAAAAAAAATGGGGAATGGGGGGGGGGGGTGGGGGGGGGGTAGGGGTGGGGGGTAGGGGGTGAGCGGGGGTAGGGGTTGAGAGGGGGGTATAATGTGGTGTGTGGTAATTTATTAGATGATGTTTAAAAAAAAAATTGGAGGGAGGGTTGGGGGGGGAGGGATTCTGGGTAGGGGCGTGGGGTATTGTTTGGGTGGAATCCATTGTGGTATTCAGGTAAGTGTTGTTTTGTCAAAGTAATAGCAAAATGTGATCATAAATAAAGAAGTTATGGCAATTTAAGCAAAATGTTCAATTATCTAAGTGTAAAAGGGGCCATAATTATGTCAAAATGCTTGATACAGTGGTCTGCTTTTGTTTATAGGTTGGGGTCATGTTGGTAAACAAGTATGCAACATATAAAAGCAACATGTCAAAGGATATAGGAAATATTTGGGGTAGTACTCAAACTTTAACATAGATTTATCAATAATATGCATATTCTTAGTATAAAAGGGGCAAAAATTATGACAAAATGCTCTTATTGGTTGGGGTCATGATGGTTAACAAGTATGCAAAATATGAAAGCAATATGTCAAGGGACATTGAAAATAGTTGGGGTAGTACACAAACTTTAACATTTGCTGCATATTCTAAGTGGAAAAGGGGCCATAATTATGACAAAATGCTTGATAGACTAGAGTTGTCTGCTCTTGTTTATAGGTTGGGGTCATGTTGGTAAACTAGTACGCAAAATATGAAAGCAATATGTCAAGGGACAAAAAAAATATTTGGGGTAGTACGAAAACTTAAATATTTGCACGCTAACGCTAACGCAGACGCTAACGCAGACGCCGGGGTGAGGAGGATAGCTCGACTATATATATTTTATATATAATAGTCAAGCTAAAAATGCAATAACAGTATTAACTATACCAATAACAAATCCTATTACCAGTAATATTATCTTGTATTTAGGGCTTCCTTTATTAACTAGTTTACATATCTACTTTATTAAATTATAAACATTCATTTTATGTTTGAGATGAAACATGTTAAAGGAAAATGAATCTATTTAAAATTTTAAGTCATCAACTCATAATGAGATCAGTTCCTTAAGCTTCAAACATTTAAGCAACATCTGAAAGTGGAAGAGGAGTTGAATCAAACATTTCATCTCAAAAAATATATTTCATAGTGCAAGATGGTTGAAGTCAAAATGGCAATTTGAG
The DNA here is from genome assembly GCF_020536995.1 of Dreissena polymorpha. Taxonomy (NCBI): domain Eukaryota; kingdom Metazoa; phylum Mollusca; class Bivalvia; order Myida; family Dreissenidae; genus Dreissena; species Dreissena polymorpha. The sequence goes on along the minus strand of NC_068370.1, from coordinate 44,398,171 downwards.
ATCACCAAACATTTATATAAGTTCAGCTGTGAAAGTTTGAATTCTGCCCAACAATTAAAAAACAGAGGCAGCGGAAATGTTTTAGACATACAATACTGCAGTCATATAGACATTTTAGGACAGAAGGACAAATGTTTTAAGAGGGGAATAATATTGAGACTATAATTCAAAATATAAGTTAACCTGCATATAGTTTGTAACCCAACTTACGTGCCCATGACTCGCTTCTGAAGTTCTGCAACAAGTCTGGGGTCTATTTCACAAGCGTTCACCTGAAACAACATCACATATGGTACAAGTCTAGGATCTATTTCATAAGCATTCACCTGAAACAACATGTGATATGGTACAAGTGGGGGGTCTATTGAACAAGCATTCACAGGAAGTAACATTAGAAAACGTAAAGGTCCAGGGTCTATGTCACAAGCATTCATATGAGGCAACATTAGAAATGGTACAGGCGTAAGTGAGCAAAATGTTATTTTCATGCTTTTTGGAAGCTGTTGTCATTTACCCTTTTTTCAGGTGCATTCTCAAGAAATTGATAGAAAATGTAACAAAAATCAGACAAAGTAGTTTTAATATACATGTATAGTAAATACAGAATACATGGGAAGGGCAGTTGTAATAATGATCAATTCTAAATGTTCAGTCTTAAAGGTCACCCTTGAAGGTCCAGTTTAAGGAATGACTCGCCACTTCATGCCATATTCCACTCCATATATTGGTCAACAATAAAATCTCACATATTCACTATCAGCTGACTAAGAAATGGTTGGGTGGACTGGTTCAATTTCAGCTGTTTACTGGGGACTGATCTCGCTGAAAAGGATCAATGCACTGTGACCAGATCAGCCTTGTCATCATTATAATTTGTAACATTTTAATATAAACCTTACTGACTTGGCAAGAGATCTACATGTAGCAAGCTCCTATGTTATACAACACATCACAATTCCAGAAAATTCGACAGATTTTCTAATGAATTGAAATAATAATTTTCATTAGCAATCTGTAACTTATGACAACGCTGCAGTAAAGTGACAGTAACAAGAGTATTTGAAATGAGCAAGAGGTCAAATACGGGACTTAACAATGCCTTAAGAAGAATAAGAGCTTCCCATAACATAAGACAGACCTATAGATGCTTTTTCCAGCTTTGGAGGGAAGTCATAGACAGAAGGACAACACAAGATCTTTTCAGTGAAAATTTTTTCCCATCCTACTGCACCTACCTTCTCCACTTTCTAGAGCAGTTTCACTGTCGTGTTCACCTACCTTCTTCACTTTCTCGAGCAGTTTCACAGTCGTGTTCACCTACCTTCTCCACTTTCTAGAGCAGTTTCACAGTCGTGTTCACCTACCTTCTCCACTTTCTAGAGCAGTTTCAAAGTCTTGTTAACCTACCTTCTTCACTTTCTCGAGCAGTTTCAAAGTCGTGTTCACCTACCTTCTTCACTTTCTCCAGCGTTTCACAGTCGTGTTCACCTACCTTCTTCACTTTCTCGAGCAGTTTCACTGCACTACCATCTCCACTTTCTAGAGCAGTTTCACAGTCGTGTTCACCTACCTTCTTACCTTTCTAGAACAGTATCACAGTAGTGTTCACCTACCTTCTACACTTTCTAGAGCAGTTTCACAGTCGTGTTCACCTACCTTCTCCACTTTCTAGAGCAGTTTCACTGTCATGTTCACCTACCTTCTTCACTTTCTCGAGCAGTTTCAGTCATGTTCACCTACGGTAGTACCTTCTTCACTTTCTCGAGCAGTTTCACAGTCGTGTTCACCTACCTTCTTCACTTTCTCGAGCAGTTTCAAAGTCGTGTTCACCTACCTTCTCCACTTTCTAGAGCAGTTTCAAAGTCGTGTTCACCTACCTTCTTCACTTTCTCGAGCAGTTTCACAGTCGTGTTCACCTACCTTCTTCACTTTCTCGAGCAGTTTCATAGTCATGTTCACCTACCTTCTTCACTTTCTCAAGCAGTTTCACAGTCGTGTTCACCTACCTTCTCCACTTTCTCGAGCAGTTTCACAGTCGTGTTCACCTACCTTCTTCACTTTCTAGAGCAGTTTCACAGTCGTGTTCACCTACCTTCTTCACTTTCTCGAGCAGTTTCACAGTTGTGTTCACCTACCTTCTCCACTTTCTCAAGCAGTTTCACAGTCGTGTTCACCTACCTTCTCCACTTTCTAGTGCAGTTTCAGTCGTGTTCACCTACCTTCTCCACTTTCTCGAGCAGTTTCACAGTCGTGTTCACCTACCGTCTTCACTTTCTAGAGCAGTTTCAAAGTCGTGTTCACCTACCTTCTTCACTTTCTAGAGCAGTTTCACAGTTGTGTTCACCTACCTTCTGCACTTTCTCTAGCAGTTTCAAAGTCGTGTTCACCTACCTTCTCCACTTTCTCGAGCAATTTCACAGTCGTGTTCACCTACCTTCTTCACTTTCTCGAGCAGTTTCACAGTTGTGTTCACCTACCTTCTCCACTTTCTAGAGCAGTTTCACAGTCGTGTTCACCTACCTTCTTCACTTTCTCGAGTAGTTTCAAAGTCGTGTTCACCTACGTTCTTCACTTTCTCGAGCAGTTTCAAAGTCTTGTTAACCTACCTTCTTCACTTTCTCGAGCAGTTTCACAGTCGTGTTCACCTACCTTCTCCACTTTCTAGAGCAGTTTCACAGTCGTGTTCACCTACCTTCTTCACTTTCTCGAGTAGTTTCAAAGTCGTGTTCACCTACGTTCTTCACTTTCTCGAGCAGTTTCAAAGTCTTGTTAACCTACCTTCTTCACTTTCTCCAGCGTTTCACAGTCGTGTTCACCTACCTTCTTCACTTTCTCGAGCAGTTTCACTGCACTACCATCTCCACTTTCTAGAGCAGTTTCACAGTCGTGTTCACCTACCTTCTTACCTTTCTAGAACAGTATCACAGTAGTGTTCACCTACCTTCTACACTTTCTAGAGCAGTTTCACAGTCGTGTTCACCTACCTTCTCCACTTTCTAGAGCAGTTTCACTGTCATGTTAACCTACCTTCTTCACTTTCTCGAGCAGTTTCAGTCGTGTTCACCTACCTTCTTCACTTTCTCGAGCAGTTTCACAGTCGTGTTCACCTACCTTCTTCACTTTCTCGAGCAGTTTCAAAGTCGTGTTCACCTACTTTCTCCACTTTCTAGAGCAGTTTCAAAGTCGTGTTCACCTACCTTCTTCACTTTCTCGAGCAGTTTCACAGTCGTGTTCACCTACCTTCTTCACTTTCTCGAGCAGTTTCATAGTCATGTTCACCTACCTTCTTCACTTTCTCAAGCAGTTTCACAGTCGTGTTCACCTACCTTCTCCACTTTCTCGAGCAGTTTCACAGTCGTGTTCACCTACCTTCTTCACTTTCTAGAGCAGTTTCACAGTCGTGTTCACCTACCTTCTTCACTTTCTCGAGCAGTTTCACAGTTGTGTTCACCTACCTTCTCCACTTTCTCAAGCAGTTTCACAGTCGTGTTCACCTACCTTCTCCACTTTCTAGTGCAGTTTCAGTCGTGTTCACCTACCTTCTCCACTTTCTCGAGCAGTTTCACAGTCGTGTTCACCTACCGTCTTCACTTTCTAGAGCAGTTTCAAAGTCGTGTTCACCTACCTTCTTCACTTTCTAGAGCAGTTTCACAGTTGTGTTCACCTACCTTCTGCACTTTCTCGAGCAGTTTCAAAGTCGTGTTCACCTACCTTCTCCACTTTCTCGAGCAATTTCACAGTCGTGTTCACCTACCTTCTTCACTTTCTCGAGCAGTTTCACAGTCGTGTTCACCTACCTTCTCCACTTTCTAGAGCAGTTTCACAGTCGTGTTCACCTACCTTCTTCACTTTCTCGAGTAGTTTCAAAGTCGTGTTCACCTACGTTCTTCACTTTCTCGAGCAGTTTCAAAGTCTTGTTAACCTACCTTCTTCACTTTCTCGAGCAGTTTCACAGTCGTGTTCACCTACCTTCTCCACTTTCTAGAGCAGTTTCACAGTCGTGTTCACCTACCTTCTTCACTTTCTCGAGCAGTTTCATAGTCATGTTCACCTACCTTCTTCACTTTCTCGAGCAGTTTCAAAGTCGTGTTCACCTACGTTCTTCACTTTCTCGAGCAGTTTCAAAGTCTTGTTAACCTACCTTCTTCACTTTCTCGAGCAGTTTCACAGTCGTGTTCACCTACCTTCTCCACTTTCTAGAGCAGTTTCACAGTCGTGTTCACCTACCTTCTTCACTTTCTCGAGCAGTTTCATAGTCATGTTCACCTACCTTCTTCACTTTCTCGAGCAGTTTCAAAGTCGTGTTCACCTACCTTCTCCACTTTCTAGAGCAGTTTCATAGTCGTGTTCACCTACCTTCTTCACTTTCTCGAGCAGTTTCACTGTCGTGTTCACCTACCTTCTTCACTTTCTTGAGCAGTTTCACAGTCATGTTCACCTACCTTTTTTTACTTTCTGGAGCAGTTTTAATGTCGTGTTCATCTACCTTCTTCACTTTCTCCAGCAGTTTTACAGTCGTGTTCACCGACCTTCTTCACTTTCTCAAGCAGTTTCACTGTCATGTTCACCTACCTTCTTCACTTTCTCCAGCAGTTTCACAGTCATGTTTCCGGTACCCGGCCCGATCTCTAGCACAACATCCGTGGGTCGCAGAGCTGCCTTTTCCACCATGCTGTTCACAACTAGCGGGTTCTTCAGGATGTGCTGACCAAACTCCTTGTTGAAGTTGATTCCTAAATAAAACAGAAGTTATTATTCATAAATATGTTTTCTAGGAGCACATCATTAATACATTTAGAAGAAATTACAATAGCGCAAAAAAAGGTCCGTTTCGGGTCGCCCGACCATGTCTCCCCAATCCACGCCGACCCTCAACTTTTTATTGGGGTCGCAAAAAAAAAAAACAAGAGCAGCGCCATTGCGGTTGAAGACCGCTCATCTTTTTCTTTTTAAAGGTGAAGGGACTCTCAATTCTTGGGTGCGATGGTTGGACGGTATTTCAAAAATAAAACAAGAGTTCCGCGGTCGGAGATGACCGCATTGAAGCCGGATTTTTTATTTAAATGACAGGAAAGTACCTTTCGTGTTTTTGTCAATGCAATACTTAAATTACTGAAATATTGTTCAAAGGTCAAAATGAAATGTAAGTACTTTTCAAGGCATGAGCAAACCTTGTGTTATGTTTTGAATGCATGCATATACATGAACAACAATAACATTTAAGGTCACAAATATGAACTTGAATTGACAATTAGGAAAGTTTGATCTCAATTTTTTTATTAGCAAATTAGTAACATATTGTTTGAAGTTTCCATCAATTTCATTATCAAAATCAGTGACCTTGACCTTCAAATGAATGACATTGAAATGACTAGTGGTCATCTTCTAGTACTGGCCAATCTTTATTTCAAGTTTGAAGACTCTAGGTACAAGCATACCAAAGTTATAACATGAAATAAGAACTTTAACATTTTTACATTCAAGGTCACAGTGACCTTGACCTTCAAATGAATGACCTTGAAATGTCCAGTGGTTACTTACTAGTTCTGGCCAACCTTCATGTCAAGTTTCAAGACTCTAACTCTAGGTCCAAGCATACCAAAGTTATAACAACTTTAACATTTTTACATTCAAGGTCACAGTGACCTTGACCTTCAAATGAATGACCTTGAAATGTCCAGTGGTTACTTACTAGTTCTGGCCAACCTTCATGTCAAGTTTCAAGACTCTAGGTCCAAGCATACCAAAGTTATAACAACTTTAACATTTTTATATTGAAGGTCACAGTGACCTTCACCTTCAAATGAATGACCTTGAAATGACCAGTGGTCATCTGTTAATCCTGGCCAACCTTCATGTCAAGTTTGAAGACTCTAGGTCCAAGCATACCAAAGTTATACCATGAAATAAGAACTTTAACATTTTTACATTCAAGGTCACAGTGACCTTGACCTTCAAATGAATGACCTTGAAATGACCAGTGGTTACTAACTAGTTATGGCCAACCTTCATGTCAAGTTTCAAGACTCTAGGTCCAAGCATACCAAAGTTATAACAACTTTAACATTTTTTATATTGAAGGTCACAGTGACCTTGACCTTCAAATGAATGACCTTGAAATGACCAGTGGTCATCTGTTAATCCTGGCCAACCTTCATGTCAAGTTTGAAGACTCTAGGTCCAAGCATACCAAAGTTATACCATGAAAGGTCCAAGCATACCAAAGTTATAACAACTTTAACATTTTTTATATTGAAGGTCACAGTGACCTTGACCTTCAAATGAATGACCTTGAAATGACCAGTGGTCATCTGTTAATCCTGGCCAACCTTCATGTCAAGTTTGAAGACTCTAGGTCCAAGCATACCAAAGTTATACCATGAAATAAGAACTTTAACATTTTCGAGCACGCCGCCCGCCCGCCCGCCCCCCCGCCCGCCCGACAACATCAATCTATAAGCCGAGATTTTTTCGAAAAAAATCCGGCTAATAATAACAAGCAAATTCGTAAAATTGATATCCCCCGCAACATATGCTTTGTTTGAGGATGGGTGCAAATCATCCTCTTATTCATATATATACTCATAGCAAGTTTCAATGAAATCCGCCAAAGCACTTCCAAGATATGGCTCCGGACACAAAAGTGCCTATAGTAAAAAGCATTTTTTCAAGATACAAAGGGTCATAACTCTGTTTTTAACAAATGGTGTACAATGCCATTTGGCGTGCATCATCCCCTTATGCATATATATACTCATACCAAGTTTCAATGAAATCCACCAAAGCATTTCCAAGATATGGCTCCGGACACAAAAGTGCCTATAGTAAAAAGCATTTTTTCAAGATACAAAGGGCCATAACTCTGTTTTGACAGATGGTGTACAATGCCATTTGGCGTGCATCATCCTCTTATGCATATATATACTCATACGAAGTTTCAATGAAATCCGCCAAAGCAGTTCCAAGATATGGCTCTGGACACAAAAGTGCCGGACGGACGGACAGCCGGACGGACGGACAACGCCAAAACAATATCCCTCCGCCTCTGGCGGGGGATAAAAATACATATTTGTGTTTTTTTAACTGTTTAAAAAAAATAAAAAAATTGGGGGTGGGGGGGGTGGGGGGGGTGGGTGGGTGGGTTTTGGGGTATAGTGTGAGGGTGTGGTGGTCATTTGTGAGATGATCTTAAAAAAAATATTAGGGGGGGGGGGGATTCGGGGGTTGGGGGATTCGGGGGAGGGGGGGAGGGGCACAGGGGATGGTTTGGGTGGAGTCTATTGTGGTTTGTCAGGTAAGAGTAGTTTTGACAAAGTATCAATCAAATCGTATCATAAATAAAGAAGTTATGGCAATTTTAGCAAAATTTAATTATTTGACCTTGAGAGTCAAGGTCATTCAAAGGTCAAGGTAAAATTCAACTTGCCAGGTACAGTAACCTCATGATAGCATGAAAGTACAACATGTATTTGAAGTTTGAAAGCAATAGCCTTAATACTTTAGAAGTAAAGTGGATCGAAACACAAAATTTAACCATATATTCAAAGTTTCTTAGTCAAAAAAGGACCATAATTCCGTAAAAATGACAACCAGAGTTATGCAACTTGTCCTTTTACTGTACCCTTATGATAGTTTGCGAATGTTCCAAGTATGAAAGCAATATCTATGATACTTTAGGGATAAGGTGGACCAAAACACAAAACTTAAACAAATTTTCAATTTTCTAAGTATAAAGGGCCCATAATTCCTTCCAAATGCTAGTCAGAGTTACATAACTTTGCCTGCACAGTCCCCTTATGATAGTTAATAAGTGTTGCAAGTATGAAAGCAATAGCTTTGATACTGTAGGAATAAAGTGGACCTAAACACAAAACTTAACCAAATTTTCAATTTTCTTAGTATAAAAAGGGCACATAATTCTGTCAAAATGCCAGTCAGAGTTACATAACTTTGCCTGCACAGTCCCCTCATGATAGTTAGTAAGAATTGCAAGTATGAAAGCAATAGCTTTGATACTTAAGGAATAAAATGGACCTAAACACAAAACTTAACCAAAATTTTCAATTTTCTAAGTATAAAAAGGGCTCATAATTCTGTCAAAATGCACGCCTGAGTTATCTAACTTTGCCTGCCCTGTCCCCTCATGATGTAAGTAAGTGTACCAAGTTTGAATGCAATATCATTGATACTTTCTGAGAAAAGTGAACCTAAACGCAAAACTTAACCGGACGCCGACGCCAACGCCAACGCCGAGGCTGATGCCGACACCAACGCTGACGCCGACGCCAAGGTGATGACAATAGCTCATTTTTTTTTTTTCAAAAAATAGATGAGCTGAAAATTCGTTCACTTTCGTTCATATAAGATGAACAAACCAAACAAAGCATATATATACATGTACTTCTTATTACTAGCTTTAGTACCCATCCATTCTAGTACCCGAAAAAAAAATCCCTACCTACCGTCCCTGTTTTTTTTCCCAAGGAGACCAGAAACGGATCTTTTTTGTTTTTGGGCTTACTTGAATTTCATGACATTGCATATGTGCCATGATTAACAAGTATTTATTTTGTGTGGTTTTCCACATATTATGGTATCAACACATATATGAATAAGACATATCATAATAGCTGATATTTTTACCCCGTATTATTATTCAATACAATAATTCCAATATGGCAAAGATTTGGAGCATCGAAAATCCCACAATCAGTAGAGTACACAGTAAAAACTGAAAAAACTGAGAATCCCACTGTTTGACACCATTTATTCACCTTTAACAACTGGCATTCTAACAGTGACCTTTGACACTCTGGGGTTGGCATGGGCTGCATGAATATGTCCAAACACTTACTACAGAAAGCAACCTTACAGCAACAACTTTGGACATGCAGGATTGCTGGGGACTTGCCGTAAGGACGCCATAGAAGCAAAGCAGTGAAAGCAGAGAACAGAAATAATCACATGTATCAAATGGTCATGTGTACAGCTAGAAGACTAACAGTTTTCATCGTTTAATGTTGATGTACATTGGGTACATTGTCTTAGTGAGTCATTGGTTATTGACTCCTAATGAACACAGTGCAACACCAGAAACAACAAGAATGTTACTTCATCAGATATGTATACAGAATCACATTGCCCTACTACCAGAGGTAAGAACAAGTTCAAATGAAGGCACACACAAAATTGGAAACAAACAGCAGGGTGAGTTGGCCCCTTCTGAGGTCTTAACGAAATGCTAGCACTTTAAGCTCATGCGATCTCTTTTAACAGTAACCAGTGGGGTGCGTTTGTCTTCAAGTCAATCCAAATAGCAGCGATCAACTGGTCTAAAGTATAGGCACAACATAGCTTAAAGAACTTCGGCAAACAGGTTTTAAGGCACTGACTACTGGTAGACACGTTTGCTTAAAATAACACGGTATCCAAAGTCTACCATAGATGTGACAGATAAATGTCACGCTTTAAAGCAATAATGTTGAACTTTATGACAGATATCAATATGTACAAAGTCAAAGTGGTATTCATTCTTGACAAGTGGCATGTTTGGTAACATGAAAAAGTTCATGCATCAAATACTACTGAAAAATTTCTCTCATGGCCATTCATTATATAATTAGGCTGCAATTGTTTTTCACATGACAAGAATTTGTATGAATATTTTCTGACCTTGACAGCGTTAATTGTTAACCAATTTTTTGGTTTCCGATATCATGGTCATTATTTGTTCAATGACTCAACTGTGACCCACATAATAATATTGATGTTTAATTTATTATTCCTTTTCTATAATAAAAGTATTAACTGTTCAAATAGCACACATTCACAAGGTTAAATTCCATAGAATTATGTTTTGCTTCAAAACAGGAAGAGCATAATTATGTTATAATTTAATTAAAATAAGTTAAAAGTGCCATGACCATAAAATACCATGAGATTTTCATTTAACAAATGGATTTGATTAAGACAATAACTACTGCATTGTTTTAGATATCAGTTAAGGTGCTGAGACAGTAATTTGTCTCAAAAGTATCCTATATACGAGTTTAAGGGCTATAGATAACAAGCGTTTTTTGCGTTATCACGCAATTAAAATAACCCAAAACGTAATTAAATTCAAAATAAAGCGTACAAAAACGCAAATACAAATTTAATAACGTAATTACCGTAAAAAAACTTTCGTCAAAAAACGCAAGTCTTACGAACACCAGGCGTATTTTTTAGACTGGTTATTTTCCGTACAAAAATGTACTGGATAGTTTATATGCCGTCCTATGAAGAAAAGAAGGCAGTATTTCCAGCGATTATCAATCTTTGGGGTATTATTGTAATTATTCGTAGACCCGTCCAATTTCTACTTTCATTTTCAAGGTATTCAACTCAAAACGACCCGAAAACGGGTTGCATCGCTTTGAACAGCCATAACTTCATCAATTGTGTAGCGATTTTCACGAACTCGGTCTTATTCAACACAAAAAATGAATGTACTTTGAACAGAAATATAGTAATTGTTGTTATGTATAGGTACCATTTGTATAGATAATATAGTTACCTTTGTAGACTTTTATTATATCATATATGTCCTTCCCTAAATTACCCAATTAAGTTAAAAAAACGGGGTTGAGAACCCAATCAAGCAGTAGCTCAATAGTAGGGGGTGAAAATTGTTGCTAAAACTCTATTGAATTTACAAAGACCCTATTGTAGTCAAAAACAGGGGGTGAATTACCCAATATACCCCAAAAGTTATCTATAGCCCTGTCTACCCAATTATGCTGCCTATTTTGTATTAAAAAGCAGTGTTCGAGACTTGGTATGATGCCTGTTGATTTTTGGTTGACTTTGATACATGTTTTGGGTTTTGCCCCAAGCTTTTCACCCTTATATTATATATAACAGAGGCCGAAATTTGGCTCCTTCCAAATTGAAAATAAGGTCATTTTTTTCGCAAAATTGATAGAGGCGGGGGCGGGGGGGGGGGTGGTCCGGGGGGGGGGGGGGGCAATTTTTTTTTTTTTTTATGATACTGCTGCCTGTGGGTCTTCCCAAAATGAGCAGTTATCGTGACTGAAATTCCCAATTTGAAAGGCAAGGGCCTCTTCCCAATTTCCTGATGAAAAGCCCAGTGACCAAAACGTTATGTCACTCCAAGTAATAAAATATAAAGGTGACATTCTAAGTTTTGAAAGCCAGAACTACACACAAAAGTGTGACAACTACTGAAAGATAGATCATAGATGATCCCTGTGGAAATACCCCCATTTACTTGATAAAGGATCTTTTTCTATGTTATCATCCATGTTTTGGTTGATCCCCATAATTTCTGACTGTTTTGGCAAGGCAAAAAGCTGAGCCTAGCTATCCCAGTGACATGATGACAAATTTCCTGTCTTGCTAGGATTTTTATAATTTCATTGGGAAGCAATAACGAGAAAAATGAGGTCATCAAGAATGGAGAAAATTTTGAAAGGGTAAGTAAAACTAAAAGGAAATACCTTGTTTTTGAACTTCAGCATGTTGCCGAGATTTTTTCTGAACCCTTTCTTTTGGCATTTTTAAAGAGCGACAGAAGCAACCAAAATTGCCAAGTATTCACGTGTATCTTGTCAATTTCACAACAACAACAACAAACCCCTAGACGCTTGCGTTATCAACGTAAGCGCTCGATTGATGTTGCAACAATCGGCTAAAAGCTTGTAAAAATAGTTTCTTACAACGTAGCGGTAATTGTAAGCGCTTACGTGATACAGAACTGAAAACTTCCGGATTTTTCGTCCACATCATGAAAGACATTTCTATACGATAAAATCGAGTTTCTTAAGTAAATTAGCATTGATTTTGAAACAGATTTTTATAAACTACAATGTTTTCTGATCTTATTATATTTGGGTAAGTTTTGTTCAAATGTCATGATTTCTTTTAAATTAAATTAAATTGAACGTGATTTATCGATAATATCCCAGTGTGACCCAAATTCGACGATGTAACGGTTACATGAAGCAATATTTAGCAAATAATGAAAGAAATAATGAAATGTTTAATAGCACAAAATAATATGATTATAGGTGCTACCTAATTTACGGGCAAAAGCTTTTTAAGTTTTTTTGATAACCATGTATTTTTAATAAATATATGGACATGATTGTGTTCAAAATATGATAATTGTTGCAATAATTTAGTAATGCATCCAAAAAAATCATCTTAAAACGAGTTACATGTTCCAAGCTTAAAGATCTAGCATCTTATATATTTTTTTGTTTTCTAGCCACAGGAATTTATAGCTGGTTCGGTGTCTGTGGTATAGTGGATGGGGTGTCTGCTAACTGGCTTAGTCACTGGGAGGTCTCTGTATTGATCCTTTAAGTGGGAGCATTCTTTAGATAACCCTAAAGACATACTATGGCGTACCATTTGGGTTGATAGTCAAGAAGACCTACACGTTAAAAAGAGAAATGTACGTCGAAGTACAATAATTGTACGTCGACATGAATATAAAATACACTTCGAAGTGTATATTTGTACGACAAAGTACAATTTGTACTTCAACATACATGTTCGTACTTCTACGTACACATTTTCTGAACAGCCAATCAAAACACTAGTCTCTTGAGCCGCTTTTCCTTCAGATTTATTCATAATAAATGTTTAAAATCTCTTTAGTTGAGGACAAAATGAATAAAAATATCAGAATGGCAAAATAACAACACATAGAAGTTTCAAGTATTTAACCCTTTCCCCGATAGATGCGTATAATCTTGAGTCTATCGATTCCCCGATACATGCGTTTATTACCGTCTCTATCGATTACCGCATACATGCGAATTTGGCCGTGTCTATCCATTACCCGATAATCCCGTATATTCCCAATGTCCATTTTCAAATGCAAATTCTGATTGATATTAACGACAAAAGTGCTCAAGAAAACTCATGAACACAAACATCCGACATTTTTCTAAAGTGTCAAATAAATTTCAGCATATGTTTCTATTTAAAGAATTGATGAAATAGGTGTCCAATCGGGACAATGGTATTCAAATTAGCGTAAATAACATAATGTGGTGTGCGCGCATCGTGTACAGTTATTGTTCTGTTACAAATTGTAGCCAGAAATAAATACATGTATATGCCCATGATATTTTCGTGTCAGGTCTTTGTTTGGACAAAAAGAGCGCGAAAATAGGCGTGGGTGTATTTATTTATAACAAAAACTGCGTAGCGCAGACAGCAACGTAAAAGCTTCGTAGTGAATTTCCATTTAAGTATTGGGGCATCTCGCAAATGATTTTGACATTTTCCTGAATAAAATAAAAGTAATAAACGCTGTATCATTTTCATATGTTAGTTCCTTCAATATTGCAACAATTATTGTACTGTATCTGATTGCACGCAAAGTGCCGTGTACAGTTCATGAATATTCTTTTACAACGACCAATTAACAGCGTCATCTATATTTAGATTTTATGCAATATGTACAAGTCATTTTCTGGAAATTGGGAGAAAGTAAAAGTGATTTTCGAAAATAGACCAACGTTTTTTTCCATTTAATTTGTCATAATTATTTATATTTTATGTTGTCTGTGTATGTTTGTTTGGTTCTCATTTATCTTATTAAAATTAATATCGTGATGATAAATGTTTAAAGCAAGTCCCGTTTCCGAGATCATTTACGAGAATTACTTCAATATATTTACTGACATAAAATCATGGTTTTGACAGACGACACGTGCTAATCTAAAGTTGGTGTTTTTGTAATACACAGGATATTGGATTATCGCTGCTTGATTGAGCAATAAAACAAAGACGCAGTCGGCGGTTTTCAGTAGGCCTTTTGTACTGACCAACATAATAATTAATAATGCATGTGCTTATCTAACATTTAGGGATAAAACACACGGGATACTAGACACTTTGGGCTTGTTTGAGCCATAAAACGCAATCCCGGTGGCTTTTTTCAGTAGCACACGTGTCCAGAAACTAACGAGTTCGGGTAATAAAGCACAGAGATTATGATCTGAAAACTGCATGGAGTCTGAAATAAAAACAAAATGCTGACAAATCAAAAGATTAATCTCTTAATGTTACAATTCAATATTTTAAGGTGGGGTTCTCACTGCACTTGTTGCATTCGCATACGCTTGCAGTGCCTTCCCCAGGAATTTGTTCAGGCGCCCCGGGGGTGGGTTCGGGAGGGGTGTCCCTTGCCGACGTTGATTTTTTTTTTTTAATTTAACGTGTCAATTCACGTTCTGTGGTGCGTTATAACTCAAAGAAAAACAGCGTCAAAAGACGTCATTTGGTGCGCTATGACACTTCAAAAATATCCCCCAGTCATTTAAAAATATATTATTTTTTTGTTTAATTGTTTTAAAACTTTTCCGCACAGATAGTAAAATCCCGACTCGAACGATTCCCCAATACATCCGTTTCAACCCGACTCTATTACTGTATACTTACTATATTTCAGGTTTCTATTTATTACCCGATAATCCCGTTTATTCCGTTTTTATCAATCTCTTTCTGGTAAATATTTACGATAAAAGCTTTCAGTTATTTCTTTAACACAAACCGTGCCATTTTTTAAGTGACTATTTATAGATTTGATGAAATATTGCCTCTGAATATGCGTCAATCCACTGACCTGAGTTGTGTGCTTGTTAAAACGCTCAATTCACGCCATTTGTATGCAATAGACGCGACGTTGTACATGCTGCATAATTTTCGCGCTCTTTTTAATTGAGAAAAAGATTCGACACAAAATAAATTTGCACTGCTAATTTGAAGCAAAAATATTTAACGTTGCGGTAACATTTACATTCGGAAGTGTGTTTCGGATTTAAAACGCGTTAACATCGACTTACGGTAATGGGTTTCGGATTACAAATTTAATTATTCCCATTTGAGATTTCAACAAATATTAACCGTTGCGTTATAAATTCAACGATTATTTGTTTACACACTTTACGAGTCGAATAAATGTTTTGACGGAATTATGCATGAAATTCACGTTGTCCACGAGGATCACGGCCGGTTGCCATCATCAGTCTTCTAACTATCGATTATCGGACGAAACATTTACAAGTGTGCGTAATTAATTTAACAAAAATTTGTTAAAGCGCATTACGTGTCGAATAAATGTCAGAAAAACGAGGTGAATCAGTTCTATAAATGGACATGTTGAAATATACATGTACTGGAATTAAATAAATTGTTTTCACATAATTGTAACCGCTATAATAATTAATTGTTTACCACTTGCAATTAATTTCTCGTATTAATTATGAGTCATAGGTAACACTTGTTTACAGTAAAAAGGTGTGATGATGATGCCCGAAACCGTCTTTAATGTTCTGTACTGTACAAATTACCGGTTTTATATTGCTCAAATGGTACAACTACTTGCTAATCAACCTGCGATAAACTCTTACTTCATGCCCGACGTCAATCAAAAATAATGGTCGATAGTTAACCCCGCCCTCATAAGCATTCGCGTAACCGATTGGACGATGACCTTCACAGTTTGACGACTGGAAAGTTACTAGATACATCCTTGTCAGCATTTAAATGACCGTGTAATGTGGCTAGAATAATCGATACGTGCGTCATGCTATTCTCTTATCAGTGGATTATCCATTACCCCATGTGGTGTTTATGGCGATTACTTGTGAAAGTAGGTACCGAGTGCTCTTTTAAAACAGGGAATATTGATACACTGATAGGGAAACCTTGATTTGTTTGGACAATCTCAAAAAAAAATTTACTGAAAAATACACTGATCGGAAAATTTCAAGCGCCCCGGGGACTCTGATTTCGAAATTCAAGCGCCCCGGCAAGGGGCGCTTAAATGGCCTGGGGAAGGCACTGGCTTGTATTACTTGTTATAACTTATATCCTCGTATTATTTATAAGAATACAGACTTAAAATTTATATGGTTGGAATGAGAATTTATTTCTCTACAATATTTACATTGACACAAATGATGTGAAATGCAAGAAACTAAGTGAAAATTAAGCCTAAACAAGACAGGTGTAACAGTTGAGAATGTTTCCATTATTTTCCCAATAACCCTATTGAGATGGTGTAGTCAGGCTTATCAGCTGTATATGGAGTCACTGTTATCAGAACAGCAGGACTGGTATTGGCCTGGAGTAGCAGATCAGATAAGAGGTCTATCAGGGAAAGGGTTAATGCATTGAAATAGATTATATACAAATTTGAAGAAGATTCACTTGTTACCTTTTTAAAATTAAAATTATTCAGCATATTGTGTGTCTGAAATGATCATGCGTGGCAGAGTATCACGACCGTCCAGCGCATTACTGTGTAGGAAATTCCCAACGGTTACCAGTTACCAAGCATTAATGGGATAAATAATGTATTATAAACTCCCCGTTGGTGGTATTTTGTGATAACCATAACTTGCATAAGTCAGAGGTTAATTCCGCCACGCCAGGTCAATAAATACGCACAATATCTATGAGTTAGCGGTCGATAGTCGCATAATTTGGTATAAATTATAATAATAATAATGTTTAATAAATACGCACAATATCTATGAGTAAGCGGTCGATAGTGGCATAATTCGGTATAAATAATAATAATAATAATGTTCAATGTCAAAAATCTCTAAAAGCAACAGACGTAAGGTGTCTTCTGATTGGCTAACACTCAAGGGTCGGTGAAAATTGTACCTTGAAGTACATTTCTCGATCTACTTAGTAGGTCTTGTAGACTTTCGACGTCATGGTACGTCATATAGACACTAAGTACCTACCCAGGAAACAGTTTGTTTCATCAAATGTCTCAATTCAACTTGACAGCTTGAAAAAGCAGTTGCATTTAGCATACAGTACACTGATTTAACATAATCAAAATCATGTGATGTGTCAAATCAATTTTGATTGACAAATTTGACAGGATTTTTGTTTAATCCAATAAGTTTTAGACTGTCAAATAACACACACTACGTATTGAAAGCCATACTTGGAGCTTTCGTCTGTATATCACTGACTTCATCAGAAGAATGATTTCTACTGTTGGGAAACATTAACACCACTAATTGTCTTCTTATTTATTATCAATGTATAATTATGTGTAACAGCATAACAACATACTTGATTCGCAATTAAAATATTTAATAAATACAGGTATCTTGCAGGTTTCTAATTTTCTTTCGCAAACTATTGTTGAATAGTTTAAATTTTGTCGCCACTAAAAAAACTAGCCATTTTGTAGCAATTCTAAAATCACAGTCTAAACTGCATACACTTAGCTCTATAGTTACAATTTGAATGCAAATATTAGAATGCATCATGTTATATCATCCATTTTTTTATATTTAAACAATCAAATAACACATAACACAGTACATATATAAAAAGGTATGTGGTATTGTGTGGAGATACAAAACACTTCACATCATTTATTTGCACATAAAATAATAGTTACAAAATAAGTAAAACTAAAACACAATCATCAACCTACGTTTCAAGAATATTTACGTATATGAAATTACAAAGTGGTGTTATTGTATTACCTTTTACAAAATTAACATTGCTGGTTTTGTACTAGCCATAAAACATTTATCATGGATTAACAAGTAACAACCAATTTATTAATTACACAATAGAACGGAAATCATATTAATTACATTATGCATTTACTAAACAAGCTATTTGCTACTGTTTAGAATTACACTATCTTACTAAAAATGATCACAGGTACTTAGTGCTTTTACATACTTGTGGTAAGTTTTGTATTACTAGTTTGACAATTATCGGCGGACACTTGTCAATATACAGACAAAATTTGCATGGGAACTTTCTTTTTTTTCCAGCATAATTGCCTTCAAATTGTTAATTTAACAACCCTTTGACATTGTTCGCACATCTGATCTTATTATACAATAGCTGATTTTTGTTTATAGATAGACATATATAGACTTTTCAAAGTTCTATAAAAGTTCACACATGTACCATCCAAGTAAACCAGCAGAACCAATAAAGATCACCACAGATAATAACTGTGTGTATAGCTTGGAAATTTGATAGTTCAGGAATCCCTCCTTTGTTGATTTCTTTAAACCAAAACTGTCAGTTTTGCTGGATAGAATGGCTTGTATGATGCTCAGCTCTTGCTTAATTTTAAACTCAGCTGTATTACTTTGAAATGATTCCAAGACAATAATCATCAATTTAATCAATACAAATAGAACATCGTCGAATTTAGGTGTCGTCGAATATGGGTTGCGGTAGGATATTTTGATGTCTGTGTCGCTTTGCTAAATTGCTTATTTATACCTTAGAAAGTTTGGTTACCTTAGCCTTGCCTGTTTTCCATAGGTGCTCGATGGCAATGTTTTATTTATTTATTTTTATTTTTTTATATTGTTTTTTAGTTACCTGTTGTTTATTATAATGCATACACATACTAAATTAATAAAAATCTTCCGACAAAACGTCTTCTTGAAAAAAGATAGTTTGACTATGTACAGAGATATTGACAAGGTAAGCCACTCGCCATTTTTTCAAACAACGGAAGTGCGTCCTTACCCATAATTAAATCGCTGTCACCCCACTCGCTTATTGAAATGCCAGCGCAGGCCAGGAACCTCGCTACCATGTTAAAGTAATTAGGCCAGAGTTTTTTAATTAAAAGATTTTCGGATTTTTTTCCAAAACATGTCCAGTAGGAGGACGGAAAAAAAAAAAAAAAAAAAGATGGTGACCAAAAATGCACTATGCTAAAAATGTTATAGTATGAAGTTCTTTGTATATTTCATGACCAAAATAATAAATGTCAATGAAATTTATTATGTTCTAAACATTCTCATACAAATCTTTAGCAATAAACACATTTATTAAAGGACCTGCATTTCATTCATACGAATATAATTATAGTTGCATAATTTTCTTTTATCCGAAACAGTTTCTGTTACAAATGAAAATGCACAAACACGCAAATATGTCTTTTGCAAGTAATTCCTTTTAAGACAAAATGAACATCTGAATTAAAAAAAACTCTGGCAAAGTCAATCTTCAAATTAAAAAAATCTTAATCTGTCGTCCAATCCCCCATGTCACTGCCTAGGCACTTTAATATTCCTCTATTAAATCAACATCTTTTATATGTAATTCAAAAATGAAACACGCCAAGTGTTGCTCGAGTATTAAAAGAAAATACAAACCAAAATCTATTAGTTACAAAATTAACAAGATTAAGCTTGTGATGGTTTAATATTTAAAATTGTAAAACACAAAGCTGTACAAGTTTTCCACTACAATCTTATAGCAAAGAGGAATTATGTAGAGATAGAATAACACATTTTTAATACATTGCACCTTGAAAAAAGTGGCTACAGTATGTCCTTCAATGTTACATTTTGATAAAAAACAGATCTTTTAAAAGTCACTATAAAAGTCACATATACCACCTTGCCAAGACTATCAAAACAGATTTGTATTTTATCAATTATAAAGCAATTAACCCTTTGCATGCTTGGAAATTTGCGGTCTGCTAAAATGGCGTCTGCTGAATTGCAACAATTTATTAGCATTTTCTTTGATTTTTTTTCAAAGAATACTATCAGAATAGCAAACAGTTTTGATCCTGATAAGACGCCACGTTCTGTGGCGTCTCATCTGGATCCAAAACTGTTTGCAAAGGCCTTCAAAATTCGGTTCTCACACTGAAAGGGTTAATATAAAAAATAAATAAAATCATTATTTTTGGTCAGCCTGCTAATTGCAATGACAGGTTTGCCAAATAATGAATATATTGCATATATTAAATTGTAAAATTTCTTAAATAATTTACAAATGGTTTACCTGGCGGATGGAAGGTAGCAGTAATTCCTCCTCATAGCCATTAGGGCATCAAATGCATTTTCTTTATAATACTACGATCCTGTGGGGTTTGGTACTTTAAAATAGCATGTATGCATTTCAATTCGCTCTCGACCAAAACATTCACTGGCATAGATGGGTCACACTTAACCTTATCTGTGTCAATCATTGTCTTAGACGCTTCAAGTGAAGCGATTTCGTCGTGTTCATTAACATGTTTGCGCACAACATCGCCAATTGATTGGTCACTAGTGGCTTTGATAAATTGTTTTGTTGTTTTAGCATCCTGGTAAATAATAAGTCCAAACCAGTATAAAGTCATCGGGGTCTCGCCACCATTTTGAATGTTTTCAGTAAAAATGATCGATGTTACAGAAGCGCTTATGATACATTTACACGCGATATCGGTAAACGCTTTAAATAAATTACTTCTCTAAAACCCGACACGCGTTTTGTGTCTAAAACCCGGCTTTTGGCAACCGAAAAAAAAATCCGAGATTGAAATTATATAATTTTTTTTTTTTTGGTTTCGTCAAAAATAAGAGTCGGCGGGTCCGAAAATCTATTTATTAAAAAACTCTGGCCTTATATTAACAACAGAATTTTTATTGAGAATTTTTATTGAGAGTTGCTTAAACTGCCTCCGCCCCCTTATCTTTTACATTTATTCTTCACTTTTCGGCCAGTTTGTCCCCCTGGCAAGTTTATCGCCCCTACCTTGTAAAAGTAGTTTCGACAACAGAATTTGATTGAGAGTTGCTAAAACTGCCTCCACCCCCTTATCTTTTATTTTACTAATCTTTTACATGTTTTCTTCCAAAAGCTTGCTAAAAATTAGAGTTTCCTCAAATAGCCTTCCTAAGCATGACATTTTAGCAGTTGTTTCCACAAATGACAGGACAAACTTCAATTTGTACCATTAGAAATTAGATACAAGCAAGAGTGGCCAAGGGGTGAAAAAATGACTGAGAGTAATATTGCATTAAATGGGCTTTTCACAGATTTTGGCATGTTTTGAAGTTTGTCATTAAATGCTTTATATTAATAAATGTAAACATTGGATATAAAACGCCCCAGTAAAAAATCAAGACTTAAATTTAAAAAAGGAAAAAAAAGTAGCCCGCATCAGGGCTCGAACCAGTGACCCCCGAAGTCCTGGAGTAAAAAACAATTAGACCGCTCGGCCATCCTGTATGATAAAAGTATTTTATACTTTATATAAGCAATCTTCGTAGTTTCAAAAAATTAAATGACAACAACAGAACTCTCCAAATTATTCAACCGTTTCGCGTTACAACGCTTTATAATTTTAAGGTTTTTAAATCGTCAAAAGATGCATGTAATGGCTCTATTAGACCATGGTAAATGTTCAGTATTACTGTTTCCTCACAAATATCATAACTAATACGAAAATTTGCGATTCTGAAACAACTTTTTTTAATTTTGTCAATTTACCAAAACGTGAAAAGATCCCTTTAAGATACCTCAATTAGTGAAGGGGAGAAAAAATGGCCAAGTTTGTTTTGTACCGTCTGCTACAAAGTAGCTGCAACATACATTGTAAAGGGATCACTTCTCTGTCTGTCTGACTGTCTGTCTGTCTGTCACGACCGCCACACCTTTGTCCAATGCATATTTTTAAAAGTACTAAAGATATTTTAACCCGATTTGACATTTGACCTTGATTGCCCTTTTATTAACTTGATACTTGTATTATTCTATCAAGCACATCTGTACGGAGGGGGCGAATTGCTCAAGGGGAGAATAAATGGCAAAGAGTCATGTTGCAATTAATTCTTTAAGTAGGGGGGGAAAATGGCTAATGGCAGAAAAAATGGCTGAGGGGAGAAAATATGGCTGAGAGTCATGTTAAAATTAATTCTTAGTAAGGGGGTGGGGGAATTGGCTGAGGGGAGAAAAAATGGCCAAGAGTCATGTTTAAATAAATTCATATGTAGGGGGGGGGAATTGGCCGAGGGGAGAAAAAATGGCCAAAAGTCATGATGCAATTGATTCTTTAAGTTTGGGGGAAATTTTGGCTAAGGGGGAGAAAGATTGGCCTGGGCCATTTTTTCCACGGGAGAAAAACGGTCTAGGCCAATTTTTCCCCGGGGAAAAAATGGACCGCTACACCGGTATACATGTATATGTTTGGCTTACAAGTGTGCAGATCCAAAATCTGTCAAATAATACGCATGTAATATAATTCATGGTTCTGTTTTGTATTTCAGAACTTTATTAGTGAATGCTGGAGCCATTCTTAATTTCAAATTGTAAGTATTATTTTTGTGTGGGAAGAATTTATTGAGTTATGTAGACATGATTGATTATTAGTTGTTGACAGTGTATGGTGCCCATGGTTACAAAAATGGGTTAAAGTGGCAGGGGTTTTTTTTAGAGAAAGGGGAAGACGCTGGACGCTGGGTGAAAGGGGAAAAAAAAGAGTGCGAAATAGAGATATTAGGGGAAAAAATAAAAACTGTTCATTTCAATGTCTATAACTCATCAAAAGAGACTTGTCTCTGTCCTTTTTGTTCTTAAACACATTTAACAGGTATTAAAGTCAAAGTCCTTAATAAAGTTGCAGGTGTAGATCTAATAATGGGAAATGTTTTCAACTATATTTTTGTACTGGGGCCGGGGGACGATGTCAATTTTGTGATTTTAATTTCATGATGAATGGGTTGACGATCTTGATTTGCTACAGTATTGGAAGGGAAAGGAGCGGCAGCTGCCGATTGTCTTCTTTCACTTTCACAATGTTCGATGTTGATTACCTCGGAATCCTGCTGGATTATAACGGTTTTCGATGATTCTTTCTTATAAAATGCCTCGATGCGTTCAGTATCTTCCGAGTTCGAATGTTTTATTTTGTTTGTGTAAGAACGCTAATTGTGAGACATTTTTTTCTATTTTCACGTTTATACCTCGGCTTGCACATAGCCCGGATGAAAATTCGACTGGTTTCCGGTAATTAATTGACGAAACACCCTTCTTGCGCAAGACCGGTATCCAGTAAAATAGTCACATGATTATTACGATTAGTTGCCCAGTTTACATGACATTATTTAAGAGCTATATTTAGAATAACTGGGATTCCCAGATGTTGTGTGTTCGTCTGGAGAGAGAGAGCGCGAATTCGTTGTACATGGTGCAACTTGGATAATTGTCGAATGCCCCAAGGAAAAAAATAAACATTTCTTTGAGAGAAAATATTATATTTTGGTGAAAAATGATATTTTTGGTGGGGAAATTGTATTTTAAGGGGAAAAATTCTGGTAGGGGAAGACGCCGAATATCGGCGTCACTTTCTTAGTAAAAAAAAACCCTGAGTGGTAAATATTTTACCCGTAGTAATCTTTTGCATCCCTTTAATTAAGTCATTTTTCAAACAGTTCATCATGTTTCTTGGGGATTGGTGTATGGATTTTAAAAGGAAATTAGTTTTATTAAACAAATATTAAAACAAAGTATTTAAAAGTACGGTATTAAAGATGCTTGAAATTTTTAATTGTATACCCTGCTAGCCTCATTACTTTCTTATTGTATGCTTTCCTTTCATTATACAGAAGGACTTAGTAATCTGAAAAAGTATCAAGTATCTCTCTTCTTACATGTGTTTAAAATGTTGGTTTTCATTTCGGACCTCATCTTGCATAATGCAGCTCTATTCGAAAAATGGCCAAATTATAAATCCATGTAAAAGACTCTGCAAAAATGGCAGCCAGTGTTTGCTAATAAATTCAATCAGTTTATTGTCCCCTACCGGTTTCACCGGATGTGACTTATGGTTTGCGCTTTGTGCGTCTGTGAGTCTGTCTGTGAGTCTGTCGGTCTGTTTGTCTGTCACACTTTTCTGGATCCTGCGATAACTTTAAAAGTTCTTAATATTTTTTCATGAAACTTGCAACATTGATAGATGGCAATATGGACATTATGCACGTCATTTCATTTTGTTCCAATGTAAAAAATTGTGGTTGCTATGGCAACAATTTTTTAATTCTGAAAATGGTGGAATTTCTAACAATGGTGGAGCCAGAAGGGGACCATATTGCTTGACAATAGCCTTGTTTACACTGCTTGTTTTATTTATAAACTTTGTACTGAAATAAAACATTTCAATAATGATTTTCACAATAGTATTTCCCTTGTTATTAGCTTGAGAGAAGGCATGTAATAAGCACACTATCCATCAGTCGATGGTGGTATCCTGGCCAGGATTTTGGAGTTTTACAGGGTTATTAGTCAGTTGAACAAAAACTCTTAAATTATCTTTTTTATGAGCATATTGAGCAAAACAAAACTCATGTACATGTAATCACATTTTATGCCCCCAGTATGGTGGCATATAGCAGTTGAACTGTCCGTCAGTCAGTTCGTCCGTCTGTTTGAAAACGTTAACATTACCCATAACTTTTGCAATATTGAATATAGATTGGCATGCATGTTTATCTCATGGAGCTGCACATTTTGAGTGGTGAAAGGTCAAGATCATCCTTTAAGGTCAAATATATGGTGTCTGTCCGACTGTCTGAAAACTTTAACACTGCCAATAACTTTTGCAATATTGAAGATAGCAACTCGATATTTGGCAAGCATGTGAACCTTGTGGAGTTGCACATTTTGAGTGGTGAAAGGTCAAGAGTTAAAGGTCAAATATATGGCTTCAAAGCGGCGCAGTAGGGGGCATTGTGTTTCTGACAAACGCATCTCTTGTTTATGAACGGTTTTACCTAGGATAATTGTCAAACAATTTTATTTTTTTAATTTGGTCAATAATGCTTTAAGCTACAAATGCTGACTTGTCCGTGCACCCATTGGGATGTTGATGTTTGTTATGTGCAATACAGACCACATGCTGTTTTAAATGCAGAAAACGAGGCAGAGAGGATGAGGCCTTTGATGTGAAAGCAGAGCCCAGTGTTGGTAAGAGGAAGTATCTGCTGTGAATTATTAGAAAATCACTTAATTTAATATTTTTATGAGACATCAAATATATTCAAAATTATTTTTAATATTTTATTATTAAAGTTTAATTTTCAGAAATTGTCTTAATGTAACACACTCAAACACATTGTTGAGGGATGTTATCCCTAAATAAAAATATGGAATATTAAAAAAGTAGTTTAACTTTCTTACCTCTCACTTTTACTTACGAAACACTTGAATTGTCTTTTATCATTTACATGAGGCAGATAAACAAATAAGTTATTTAACTATCATCATCTAAATTCCAACAAATTTTGTTGACCCATTAAGAAGGGGCTGATACTTCAATAAGTCATCTTAATGTGGAGACTACAAATTTAAATGAGTCTCGCTTTGGGCAAAACAGGGACGACACTTGCTGATATTATTAAAAAAAATTGTTTAAAGGAAGTCTCTTCTGTGCAAAAATCCAGTTTAGGTGGAAAGTGTCTTTTGCCTGATTAGCCTTTGTTGATTACACTTGAGCATTAAGCCTGGTTTCCCAAGTGCATGAATCAAAGCATTCTTAATTTCTTGTTTGTTTTCCAGGAGACAAAGTGCGTGAGTTTCTGCTGAGCCTGCGCTACTTCAGGATCTTCATCGCCCTCTGGAATATCTTCGTGATGTTTTGTATGCTTGTGTAAGTCTCAAATCTTCATGTTCCCATGCAAACTTGTTTCCACTATTCTTATTTTGTTTGAAGAATATACTATCGTTTAAGCTTCCCGCTTTCTTCATAAAAGTGACAATACTTGAAATCGTGGGATATGTTTATTTAAATGCCCCTATATAAGTGATCGATCTTTAAAACACGGGGTGAGCATCATTAAATGTGATCCAGCTCATACTCATTCACTTACAAGACAGGCAACCTTCATTTGAATGCCCCATTATTAGTGAACATGCAATTAACCAACAATTAAGTGGGCATCATAATATGTATTATGCTATATGTGGTCTGTAACTCAATTCGTACAGTCTGTTATGGTGCTGCTTTCTCCTCTATGAAATGATAATTTGAAATTTGCATAATATTTGTTTACACTTGAGTGTGTGTGTTTTTTCCAGGTTTTTCAGTCATTAGCAGTACCCAGAATTTAGAAATGTGACTTCAGATGTCTTTAAAAAATATTGGAGAAAAAATATATCATATAAACAAAATGGAAACAAAGATTTACCTAGATTACAATGCCACGACTCCTCTTGACAAAAATGTAAGGGAGACAATCAATGATGCCTTGGAACATTGCTGGGGCAATCCCAGTAGTTCCCATAACACTGGGAAGTCAGCCAAGCGTGTTATTGACGAAGCCAGGCGTAATGTGGCCACCATGATTGGTGGAAGCTCGTCTGATGTCATCTTTACTTCTGGAGGTACTGAGGCCAATAACATGATTATCCTGTCTGCTGTCCATCATTTTAGGAAGTTATATGGTTTGACAAATTCAAATGGTCTACCATCAGAAAAAGCTAAAACGCACAATAGTTTAGCAAGTGATCTATCAAGACTTGATAAAAGCCCAAAGAAAAGGAAATTGTCTGATGGTGATGGTGATGAAATTCAGCATGGAGTTTTCTATGGCGACGGTGATCATAAAATTAGGAGACTGCCACATATTATTTCATCCTATTTAGAGCATCCAGCTGTAAATGTTTTCTTGGAGCATTTGAAAAGCACAGGACAAGCTGATGTAACATATGCTGAAATATCTCAAACAACAGGTCGGGTTGAGGTGGAAGGCATAACGAAAGCTATCAGACCCAATACCATCCTTGTGACTGTCATGCTTGCTAATAATGAAACAGGTATCATACAGCCTGTAAGAGAGATTTGTGAGGCCATTAGAAATCTGGACAGGTCAGAACTTGAGACTGAGCAAATTTATGTTCATACAGATGCTGCTCAGGCTATTGGTAAAATATCTGTAGACGTTCAAAGTCTAGGGGTAGATTACTTGACTATTGTTGGACACAAGTTTTATGGGCCTCGAATAGGAGCTGTGTATACCAGGGGCTTAGCAAAGAGCGAGACCCCTTTGTTTCCAGTGTTTTATGGAGGTGGGCAGGAAAAGGGTCTCAGAGCGGGAACAGAGAACACTGGCATGATAGCTGGGTTAGGGAAAGCCAGTGAAATAGTGAACGCAAACTTGACAGAGTTTCAGACCCATATGAAAATGTGTAGAGACTATTTGGAATCACGATTGACTGAACATTTCAAGGAAAGGGTCCATTTTAATGGGAAATTTCCAGGCATAGAAAGCCTTCCTAATACATGCAATGTTTCCATACTGGGTAAAAACTTGCAAGGTCACCGTGTACTGGAAAAGTGTAAAACGATAGAGGCAAGCGTAGGGGCAGCCTGTCATGCACAGAATAAACCCTCCGCCATTCTGTTGGCTGTTGGGATACCTGAAGATATCGCACGTAACGCTCTACGTCTGTCACTAGGCAGGGAGACCACTCTGGCAGATGTGGACCTTGTGGTGGAAGATTTGGTGCAGGCTGTGCAAGAGCTAGATGCCGAGTAAAGATGAGACGTCTGTGCTTCAGAATTCCTTGTTGTTTGAAATTTAAATTGTGTACCATGAATGATTCTTACTGTTGGTTTCGCATTAGTCTTCACTATAATGTATTAATATTTGATCTGGACATTGTTAATAATTTTAATTATGTACTCAAATTGCATTATATAGCAGAGGCAATTCTTACAATTATTTAATGGCATAATTTTATTGTTATTTATTAAAGCTTGAATTGTTTATGTTGAATCTATTCATGTTGATAGGATTTGATAGATGTTCTTGTAAAGTGCACTGTATGAATGAATTTTGAATTGCTCATAAATATTACAATAAATAATGTAACTTTGAATAAAAAAAGTAGCCAATAAATTATTGAAAAGTTTTTTTTATTAAAATAAATTACTTTACAATGCAATTAAGGAATTTAAAAGTACGTGATCATCTATTGGAGATGGTATGTTGTGCACAAGAACCTTGCAGCAACCAGTAACCTTCATACAAAATGTGGAGCTTTAAGATCAAAATAAGGAATTTTTAAAATAGGTTTTGTCCAGTTTTAAGCTGAACTTGGAAATCTTGTGCTAGAGTTTGACCATTGACCTCAATTTATGAACTTGAAGATGTTTATTGGGCCAAACACTGTCTAATATAGGTGAACATTTTGTTCATTTTTTTTAACGATGCAAAGCCTGGTCAAGTATTAGAGGAGATATGCCTTCTTATATTGTACACATTTTTTAAAGTACTATCAAACCACACTATGTTTGCAAATTAAAACCCAAACATTCATGCCTGTATGAAACTTTTTATAAACAAAGTGCGGATTGATTACATTGTTTTGCACAAATCATCATTTCCTAACAGAAGTCTGTAGTGAAAAATTTCAGGGTTGGGTACGAAGGTAAACAATATGCAGTTTCACTAGAGTTAAATTAAACAAGGGACAAAATTATCACAAAACCAGGTTTTTAATGTGAAAAAAGTCTGATAAAGGGAGACAACTCAAACTTAACTGATTGTTTACAATTAACTCCCTTTGTTTCAAAATAAATCCTATTTTGTTGTGGCAACCTTGACCTTGGATATATTGACATAATTCTTTCGTGCGACACACTATCCCATGATGGGGAACAAATGTGCCAAATGATTTTAAAATCTCACAATGAATGACATAGTTATGGCCAGGACAAGCTCATTTATGGCCATTTTTTACCTTTGAACTCAAAGTGTGACCTTGACCTTGGAGATATGGACGTAATTCTTTCGCGCGACATACCATCTAATGATGGTGAACAAATGATTATAAAATCTCACAATGAACGACAAAGTTATGGCCCGGACAAGCTTGTTCCGCCTGCCCGCCGACATTGGCCAATCTAATAACCAGTTTTTTCCTTCGGAAAACCTGGTTAAAAATCATTTGTTTTTTGCTTTAAGTAGTGAAATAAAAAGTAATATCCACATCTTGTTTAATGAAATAATTTGATAGGTTTGTTCTGCATTTCATTGGTATAGGGAAAATAACGCTGTAATTATGCATACAATTTTGTCAACACTCGTGCTAATTTGGCATAATTTCCCTGACAGTTCCTTCAATCCAGCAAACAGCATGAAAGCGAACAGTTGAATCTTAATACATATCACAAGATATCAACGTGAGTGTTAAGTTTTGCATCATGTATTAGTGTTGCCGGACTTACATCTTTTATTCCATGCATGTCAATGTATAAGGAGTTTCAGACCGTACAATTGTCTGATTTACATGACATTATTGTGGTCGCCCTAAATAAGGCATGGTGTGTTGTTAGTCATCAAATATTAGCTTGTCAACACTCTAGAAACCACATTTTTCATCTAAGCTTGATCAAACTTGGTCTGAATGTTAACATAAATTTTGACATAATCTAGGCTGAGTTGGAATCTGGGTCACATGTGTCCACAAACTAGGTCAAAAATCTAACTATAAAACAATGTTACCACTCTTGAGGCCACATTCATGAATCTCTTCATGAAACCTTATCAGAATACTTGTGTGTGACAATATCCTATGATAACTGTCTCTCTACCTTAAAGGTCAAGAGTAAAGGTCTAAAGCCAAAGTTTTCCACAAAAAAACAAATATTCCTGCCATAAATTTGCCTTACATTAATGGATTTTAAAATAACTTGAGACAATCTGCTTTAGCATCTTCATCAAACTCTCACAAATTATTTTTGTTAGCCCAAAATGTAAGTCAAGTTCGATAACCAGGTTGTCTCTCCATGCATGTAGTGCCGCTAATTTAAAACAAGAGATGTGTTCGTCAGAAACACAATGCCCCCTATTGCGCTGCTTTGAAATAATATTTAAATATATCATTTGGCAGGTTTAGAAATTATCTCCCTTTTATAGCTTATTACTTCCCTTGGATTGTATTTTTTGACTTGACCTTGAAGGATGACCTTGACCTTAAAATTTGTTTTTATTATATCCTTTAAAAAAATATTACTTCCCTTGTGAAATTGATCTGTACCTGCCAAATGATATAAAATAGAAATTATCTCCCTTTAAAGCTTGTTACTTCCCTTGGATTATGTTCTTTGACCTTTAAGGATGACCTTAACCTTTCACCACTCAAAATGTGCAGCTTCATGAGATACACATGCATGCCAAATATCAAGTTGCTATCTTCAATATTGCAAAAGTTATGGCCAATGTTAAGTTTTCGGACCAACACACAGACGTACAGACGGACTGACAGTTCCACTGCTATATGCTACCAGGGGCATTAAAAGAGAAATTTTCAGGTTCCATTATTTTACACCTACTTATTTTCACCAAACCCTGTTTGTTGCTATAACATGGAGACAAACATTAATAACCAGCCAATCAGCACCAGGTACCTAAGATTCATTTCCGATCGTTTATAATGTGAACTTTGTCGTTTCTAATCTCAAACAATTACAGTTTTCATTTACTTAGATTAAGGTAAAGTACTATAACGTGTTGAAGTGCCCCTGGAACATCAGAGTTATTGCCACAAGTTATTTCAAAATTTGCAGTTTAAGCTCACTTCACTCATTCACTTTTCACCAAATCTGCATTCAACTTTACAAGACATTCACTTTTCACCAAATCTTCATCAAACTTTACAGACCCGTTTGTTTCCATAAAATGGAAGTAAAGTTTGATAACCAGCCATTAAAATATCAAATTCCATGGGGGTCGATTTTTTTAACAACAGACTTTCCTCTGTCTATGACCTTGTTATATTACATGGACAAGAATGGAATATTTTAATTATTTGTGCATACATAATAAATTTGAAATAAAATAAGCAGTGCTCAGGTGAGCTTAAAGTTAATAACTGTAGACATAATTTTTTTTTCATTTTCTTTGTCTGTATTCATGTATTCAAATAATAAGCCAATCAAATGTTGACATTACAATGCTATATCGGCTCCTTAACATTTCATGAGAAGCAAACTTGACCTGGAAGTTTTGGATGAAAATATCATTTATATAGAGGATATTTGTTGGATCCGGTGGATTATTGATTTTAATTCACGAGTAATCATAGAAAATAATATTTTCACGAGTGGCGCAGCCACAAGTGAAAAAAATTTTTTTCTATGATCACGAGTGATAATCCACCGAATCCAACAAATTTTCTTTTTATTTAATGCATTTTTCACAGTTTATATACATTGTTTAAGAGTTAAACTAAAGAATTTTGCTGGGATAATGACACCATTTCGTAAAAAAATGACGTCATTTCACAGTAAACAATGAAAATTATCGATAATTCTCACTGATAATTTTCACTGTTTGAAACAGTGAAATTATCAGTTTTAATTCACTGATATTTCTCTATAAACAACCGGAAAGCATTAAATAAATAAACAGATCTTTATTGTGGGCATAACATATTCTTACCAAAAACAAATACAACAGTCACTGAAGATATTCATTTATTTCATTTCACAATAATCCACAAAGCAACGTGACAATCAACCTTATCTTTTAAGAATGAAAACTTAAGAAAAGAAGTTGAAGTTGTGCAGAAGGTAACTACACAGGAACGAGTGACAAATATGTAGTTTCACTTACAAAATGAGCCACACTCTGGTCTGCACAGCCTAACCAAGGATTGCTTTTTCTGCCTTCACTTTGATTTTATAATAGACTTCCTTTTTACCCAAACATTTCCATAAAGGCAGACAGTGTGGTCCCAGATAAGCCTGTGCAGATGGCAAACTCTAATCCGGACCAAATACTTAACCCACTCGCATAAAGCCTGATTTTCATAGAAACCCGCACAAATCAATTAAATTGCCAGTAGTGAAGTGGTAATAGTAGCCTCAATACCAGTTGACAATAACAATTAACATTTATCAAAATGTGTGTTAATTGGAGAACATAGCATTACTACATCCAGTGGAAAATATTTGACTAATGTTTAACTTTGGTCATTTATTCCTCAACAAAATATTAAAATCCTGTAATGTCTATATATTTTCTCCTTCAAACAGCACTGAATATTATTTTGATACTCAACATGCTTCTTCAACTGTCATGTTTTACAAAAGCAGTTTGTTGTTTATACACTAATACTTCGTTATTATTTCTCTATAGCACTAACATAGCCACAATACTCATTAATGCAACTGGATATTTACAATAGCGTATTTTTATATGCACTGCAGATTAACTTTAACATAATCATTGTTTTACCACTAACTCATCTGTCAGAATACACAATATGAGTATAGTATACAATTCAAATATGAACTTGTACATAATCTTTAAGACCTTTTATAACAAAAACATCACTGCTCTAATGTAATAGTGATGTTATAACAGTTTACATGCACATGGCAACTTTAAAAGACTGAACACACTGTCTGGAAACCTCTATCTATCACAACCTCTCCATCTTAGCCTGTAGTCCCTTGAAGTTAGATACCAGGGTACGCACACCGACGTCCACGCTACTGATCGACTGTAGTTCTACCAGATAGCAGGCTATGTAGTCCAGACCCAGAGTACTGAATTGGCGTCTGAAATGGGAACAATGAGCTGCATGATGTGATAACTGGAGTTGATGCATGTGCGTCAAATGTGATCGTAGATTAGCCTGTGCAGACCACGTAGGCTAATCAGGAACTAAATTTTCCGATTTAATGAAATTGTTTGTTCAAAGGTATTCTCCTACAGGAAAATCCAGTTTTGGCAGAGTGCCATCCCTCATTAGCCTGTGTGGACTGCACAGGCTAATTCAGGATGACACTATATGCACATGCATTAAGCTCAGTTTTTCCAGAATGAGGCGCTCGACTAATGGCTGCAATTTCTCTATATATTAAACATTTGATCATAACCAGTTTCCTTCATTAGGTGCATCAATGTATTAAATATTCGAATGTTAGATATGTAAACATGCATTCAGACCTAAAATGGTGAGAGTTAACATATTTTTTTGAATTATTTATAGAGTTCCAAAGTGATAAATGTACAATAATATCTGGACACAGAAAATTTGTTTATTATAAGAGTTTGAATTGTATCAATATATTGGTATATTTCCTATTGATTGTCAATGCCTTCACTTATTCAGGCAGTACAAGACCAGTGCACCTTTCATATGTGGGTATAAGAGTTGGACTGTCGCACAGTTTGTTGAGCAGCTGGTAGATCACTTGTAGAAGATGCAGGGGCTTGTTGACAGACGACCAGAATGGATCCTGCCATAGACCATAGAAAACAGTATTATGGCTAAAGTCTTCACAAAGAAGATAAGACAGAAAGATTGTTTAGTATGTTGTCATAAACTGTTTTTAATTATCCCTAAACTAATACATTACCAATCAAGAATCACCAAAAAACTTTTCACTGATAAAAAAACAAAATTGTTAAACACTATGTAATTATATAGTGAATCTCCAGATTACACTAAAAAAGTACTAACAAGCAAATTCATTGAATTGATATCCCCCACCAATATGCTTCCGGACACAAAGTTTTATATCTGACACTCAAAAAAGCATTTTTTCAAGATACAAAGGGCCATAACTCCGTTATTAACAGATGGTGTACACTATCATTTGGCGTGCATCATCCTCTCATCCATATATATACTCATACCAAGTTTCAATGAAATCCGCCAAAGTACTTCCAAGATATGGCTCCGGACGGATGGACAACGCCAAAACAATATCCCTCCGCCTATGGCGGGGGATAATAGTAGGTAAATTTTACAGACAATTCGGAAAATTTAGGAAGGCCTAATATTTTCATAGTAAAAAAATACCCCCAAAAATCCAAATTCATTATTCATAAACTGCAATCATTGACTCACCCTGGACTTGAACATGCGGTCATAGAGCTCTAGCAGTCTCAGTGCAGGCGTACCGATGTCCAACATGAGCTGAAACACCCAGCCGGTCTCCAGCTGCAGCTCACAGCTCCTCTGCTCCAGGTACTTCACTATGAACCCTGCAAGCAGATTCATGTTGTATTACAATTTTATTGGTCAAATGTGTGGCCTTTTTTTCAGACCAATATCAAAAGGTGTATATTTATTCTCAAACGCATGTCTAAATTTAAACTTGTTTTGACCTATATTTTGGTTGTCCTGGACTATTGACTACTGATAATGTCCAGCTCTGTAAATAATAATTTTTATGATTTTTTTTCAACAATTGGTGAGCATCAATCTTAACCCTTTGCATGCTGAGAAATTTGTCTTCTGCTTAAATGTCCTCTGCTGAATTCTATAATTAGCATTTTCTTCGATTTTTTTTCTAAGACCACTATCAGGATAGCAAACAGTTTGGATCCTGATGAGACGCCACATTCTGTAGCGTCTCATCTGGATCCAAACTGTTTGCAAAGGCCTTCAAAATCTGGTTCCAGCGCTCAAAGGGTTAAGATGAGCAAAGTTTAGTTACTCCATTAATTGACCAGTCGCCAAATTATCGATCGCTCCGCCCACATAGTCACGTGGTCTAGTGATTAGAAAACTCCGACAAGCAGATCGCAATTATAGCGGATTACGTGAGGGAAATTCTATATTTGTAATGATGTATTATGCTCTTTTCTATAATATAAATTATTAAAGCCGCACACTAAACTAAACTGCTTTGTAAAACGTTAATACAATCATAAAAACTTTAGAGAGAAATGGCGTTATCAAATTAAATGAGTTAACGGCAGACTGACTATCAGAAACGTTTCTTATACATATTATATAGGGAGTTGATGAAAAATCCGTTGTAAAAATGAGCATTTATTTCATATTGATTTTGAACTTGTATTCAACCGTCTGACAGTAAACCCGGTGGCTATTCATAAATAATTTTGAAAATATTTTTATTAAATGGAAATGACATATCCATATCATGATGGGTTTTTTGTTTATTAAAAATGTTTAGATCTTTGTTTTATTGTGTTATTTTTAAAAAGACACCAATTTTTTTTTAGATATAAATTAAATTTTGATTGTAACCATAATTTAATACAGGCCTAATTTCGTGGTTTCATTAACAGATAGTCTAATATGCATTTTATTTCATTTATTTTTAATGCGAACCTGTTACATTTCACTATCAAAAAATGAAGTGTTGGTATTACGGTGCTGTTCACGAACATTCGAATTGAATACATTTAGCATATTATGCATTTGCTTACTTATAACAAGATGGCCCTTATATGTTAATTGCAATTTTCACATTTATCCCCGTATCAATATATGTTGTATAAGAAATGTTGTTGTTGTATTATAAGCCGTACATTTTACACTTGAAGTCGCTTTAAGCTGGCTAAGCCGCGTTGAAATCACCTTTTTGTTGTTTTTACTTTAGTTAAAACAATATTTAAGTAAACAATTTATAATGATTTCCCTTGTTTATGCTCCACAGAAAATAAATATATAATTGGAAATCATTTAAGTAATTAAAAAGTTTTCTTTTCTTGTGTACAGTACCTTACAATGCCTTAATGTTCCTTCATTCTGAGATCCACGCAACATACTGTTATTTATTAATCATCGACAATTACGCTGAGATTAATAAGCACGTGTGGCAATTATTACGTTGCCCAAACTGCTTAATAATATTGTGCATCAAACGGTATAACACGTTTTATAGAACACACACCTGGTGTGGTTAAACTATTTATTGTGTTTGTTTTCTCATTACTCGTTCATATGTTCAAGAAATAAAGATAAAATAATAACCTTTTATAAAGTATGTATAGCACCTACAATTTTGAATAATGATCGAACAGTAATGATCATGCATTTGATATAAAATCTGTGTAAACTCTTAAAAATTACGTCCATTCCATATGTACAACACGCTTTGTTTGTCGGACAAAATGGCGGCCAGATAAGCGTTGCTGAGGGGTGTGTGAAAAATCGATATCTGATTGGCTGATCGACAAAATGTGGGTGGAGTTGGCGACCGGTCAATTGCATGTCAATCTGTGCATGCCTCTTATTTCGGGAAGAAATTGATCATAAAATTTTTTTTGTTATAAACTAAAACTTCAGTTGATATAAGTTTGTCTGAAGATATGAGACGCGTTCTGATAAAACTGGGCTTAATGCATGTGCGTAAAGTGTCATCCCAGATTAGCCTGTGCAGTCTGCACAGGCTAATCAGGGACGACACTTTCGGCATTTATGGTATTTTTCGTTTAAAGGAAGTTCTGTTTTACCGAAAATCTAGTTTAAGCGGAAAGTGTTGTCCCTGATTAGCCTGTGCTAATCTGGGACTACACTTTACGCACATGCCTTATGCCCAGTTTTCTCAGAACAAGACACATATCAGTTTGTCTGAAGATATAAGACAAAGCCCTGTTGTGCCTACCAAATGGGAAGTATCTCTCCGCCTTGATGTACGTCTTGCCTACCATGCACAGCTTGTTGCTGATGTTCTTTACACGGACAGGTGGGGCACTGGATCTGGTGTTCTCAAGCTCTGCAGTGGGAAATGTAATATTCATTGTCTTGCCAGCTGTGTGGAAAGCTTGATACAGCAGTCACAATGGTCAAGTGTATAAGTGTGTGCTCCTGTGTGTGTGTGCGTGTCTGCTTGTCAAACTGTAGTTATGTCATTCAATGTGAAGTTTTAAAATTACTTACCACAAATGTTCACCTTCATGACAAAACATGTCACATTTTACACCCATCATCCTACCTCAAAAGTCAAGGTCACAGTCAGACGTCAATGGTTAAATTTTGCCATAAAAGAGTTTGTCCCTACTGTAACTTACCACAAATGACAACCATGAGGAGATGGCATGTCTGGTGTAACAACTGTCTCTTTACCTCAAAGGTCAAGGTGACAAGGCTTTTAGAAGTATACACCACATGCTGAAAACTTGATATACACCATTACAGTGACAATAATTTTCTACTTGAATTTAAAGTATACTCCACCTGTTCATAAATTGATAACTATTGTTTAAACCCTATATTGCACTTGCCTTTATCTATGATGTTCTGCCATAAGTTCTCAATCAAGGCACTGTCATACAGCCCTGCACAATGGACTATGGCCAGCTTGCATTCAGACAGGTTGAACCGGTCAGCAAAATCCTCGTATAACTGAAAGTGTGGCCTTGTATTGTAAACATTAAACTATTTTATCGTTAACTAGTAAGAAGGTTTTTTGATTATCTTAAATTACTGTATTGACACCTTGAATCATCAACAAGTTACATGAAAATTATGTGTCTTGATCAAATTACAAATGTATATGGATAGTTTGTATCTAAAATAAGTTATATATGTATTTTTGCATCGTATATGTTATACAGATTTTTTGTAACTTGAGATACATCATTATTCGGTTATAAAGACAAAAAAGAACAATATTTAGGGAACATAGATTAATGAAAGAATTAGAGATATTAAGAACTTCTTTGATAGATATGGTGTCATGTTGCCAATAACCACTTATACAACACAAAGAACAATCCTTTTAAAGTATTTTTGAATTACCTTTATTTAAAAACAAGAGGCCCATGAGGGCCTGAATCGCTCTACTGCTATAAACACTGTGCAAGTTTGGAAAGAATAAGATGGAAACTGTGTACTTAATCGCGCAAACAAGGAGAATTTTCTCAAATTCAAGGGGAGATTATTGTGTACTTATTTCTCCGATACTGCTCATATTCAATAGGGTTCAAGTCCTCATTGATATAAAGATACTGTGCAAATTTGGAAATAATTGGATGAAAACTGTGGAATTAATTGCGTAAACAAGCGGGATTTCAAAATTTTCTCATATTCAAGGGGAAGTCATTCTGGACTTATTGCTTTGATATTGCTCTTTTTAAACAAGGGCTGTTTGTAAAACATGCCCCATATGGGCTGTCAGTTGTAGTGGCAGCATTGTGTGAATATGTTTATTGTCACTGTGACCTTGACCTTTGACCAAGTGACCTGAAAATCAATAGGGGTCATCTGCCAGTCATGATCAATGTACCTATAAACTTTCATAATCCTAGGCCTTATTATTCTTGAGTTATCATCCGGAAACCATTTTACTGTTTTGAGTCGCTGTGACCTTGACCTTGTGACCTGAAAATTAATAGGGGTCATATGCCAGTCATGATCAATGTACCTATGTAGTTTCATGGTCCTAGGCATAAAGCATTCTTGAGTTATCATTCGGAAACCATTTTACTGTTTCGAGTCACTGTGACCTTTACCTTTGACCTAGTGACCTGAAAATCAATATGGGTCATCTGCCAGTCATGATCAATGTAACTATGAAGTTTCATGATCCTAGGCCTAAGTATTGTTGAGTTATCATCCGGAAACCATTTTCCTATTTCGAGTCACTGTGACCTTGACCTTTGACCCAGTGACCTGAAAATCAATAGGGTTCGAGTCCTCATTAATTTAAAGACACTGAACAAGTTTGAAAAGAATCGGATGAAAACTGTGGACTTTATCGGATAAACAAGAAAAAGTAACCATTTTACTATTTCGATTCACTATGACCTTGACCTTTGACCTAGTGACCTGAAATGAAAAGGGGTCATCAGCCAGTCATGATCAATGTAAAGACACTGAAAAAGTTTGAAAAGAATCAGATGAAAACTGTGGACTTTATCGGATAAACAAAAAAAGTCTAATGCACGCACACACACACACAGACACCATGCCATCCCATAAGCTCTGCCTTTGGCAGTAGAGCTAATAAAAAGAAGTTATTTTAAGTCCATAAAATGAGCCACGTTCTGGCAAATTGGGCTTAAAGCTTGTGGGTTCAGGTTCATCCCAGATTAGCCTGTGCAAACTCAGGGAAAACACTTTCCGCTGAAACTACCAGTAGATTTTTTGAAGAAGAGACTTAATATCAACACAAAATTGCATACAAGCGCAGGGTTGTCATTATGATTGTAAACAAAGGATTATTTTGGAATAGTAACCGATTGGGCCGGGGGGCAAGGCCCGGGTAGGGGGGTCAGGGGGCCGACCGAAAACGAATTCTAGACATTTAAGGGACAAAATACTTCTATTCTCAGAGCATAAAAAAGTTAAAATGAGGTCTAAAAAGACTAGAAAATGTTAAGATTTTCACATTTTAAGTATACTGTACGATGTAAAAACATATTATATTGATAGATCTTTGCATGTTCCAATTCTATCCATTACCCGATAATCTAGTATTATTACGATTTCTTTTTTTTTTCAAAACCAAATTACGGCCAATATTGACGATGAATGTCGTCCGTCATTTAACGCAAGTGCATATACAATTTGAATTGTGGGATTGGGGAATTCCCATTGAACATGCGTGAATCACATGACACCATTTGAGAGCATTGAGAACTGTTTATATTTATTAATTACGACAAATCAACGACTCAATCTAAACAGTCACATGTACCTCCTTTCAGAAAGGTTTGCGAAAGTGTAAGTTAATTTCTGAGAATAAAAACTCGTCTTTATTTAAATTTTACCGAGTACTTTTCATTCCGGATCGTGATATAACTTGTCATGTCATTTATGCATGTAGACCTATATGTATGCATAATTTGGCAATCTCAAAACACGTTATTTACCTACTTATTATATTATGTGTTATGACCATTTGTATAACAAAGTGCATTATTTAAATGAAGTATTTTCAAATGCGTATAATTAAATGTATTATCCCATTATTTCCGAAATCATTTTCAGATTTCATTATTCACGGAAAATTAAGAAAATTCTAGCAACAGAGACACATTTCTAGTGTTTTTCATGTACAGATGAAAATCATGCCAAAATAAGACTTCGTGTATAACATCATGTTATTCTTCCTCAGGGATAAGCGTGGACTTTAATATTTTAATGCTGAATAACAACTTCGTAGCGCAGATCAAGGTCGCTTATATCTTTTATTTTGCTGGAAAATCGAAGAGCATTTTTTAATATGTGGAAACTTTTTCTCTAACTAAAAAAACTTGTTAATTACACTCTACAGTGCTACATTCGTTGAGATACGGTCAGTAATAATCTGTGAAATGTACAGCTATTTGATACAGTTGCAGGTGGGGTCGGCGTGTATTCGGTTGCCTTAGCGCTGATTGGTTGTCGTGCTTACCAAGAAGAATTTGATTGACAGCTGGAAAAATCAATATTGGCCACTCGCTGAGAAATTCATTGAAAACAGTAGCTCTTAGGCGGATTTAACAGACTGACTGAATGACCGGGCGTCGCTCTACTATACTACAGTTATTCCTCGTCAATTATTGTCGGTTTGCATGATCAAAACTTCCGATCGCAATTTTAAAGATTCCAGAAAAACAACAGATTTTCTGGCGATTTTAACCGATGAATTCGATCGGAAATGTTAATAATGACAACCCTGCTAGAGAAAAGTGTTTTCCCTGATTAACCTGCACAGGCTAATCTGGGACGACACTTAACGCACATGGCTTTAGCCGAGACACCAGTCCCAGTTACCATGGTGATATCCAGAAGGTCGGACTCCAGCCTGGACATGGCCTCCTCCACATCTGGGCCTCCAACAGTGAGATTGAGGGCCCGCAGTACATTCATCTGCAGTCTGGCCACCTGCAATGTAACAAGTCAGAGTGAGGGAATGCAGTACATTCATCTGTAGTCTGGCCACCTGCAATGTAACAAGTCAGAGTGAGGGAATGTAGAACATTCATCTGCAGTCTGGCCACCTGCAATGTAACAAGTCAGAGTGAAGGAATGCAGTACATTCATCTGAAGTCTGGCCACCTGCAATGTAACAAGTCAGAGTGATGGAATGCAAAACATTCATCTGTAGTCTGGCCCCCTGCATTGTAACAAGTCAGAGTGAGGGCCCGCAGTACATTCATCTGCAGTCTGGCCACCTGCAATGTAACAAGTCAGAGTGAGGGAATGCAGAACATTCATCTGCAGTCTGGCCACCTGCAATGTAACAAGTCAGAGTGAGGGAATGCTGAACATTCATCTGTAGTCTGGCCACCTGCAATGTAACAAGTCAGAGTGAGTGAATGCAGAACATTCATCTGTAGTCTGGCCACCTGCAATGTAACAAGTCAGAGTGAGGGAATGCAGAACATTCATCTGTTGTCTGGCCCCTGCAATGTAACAAGTCAGAGTGAGGGCCCACAGAACATTCATCTGTAGTCTGGCCACCTGCAATGTAACAAGTCAGAGTGAGGGCATGCAGTACATTCATCTGTAGTCTGGCCACCTGAAATGTAACAAGTCAGAGTGAGGGAATGCAGAACATTCATCTGTCGTCTGGCCCCTTCAATGTAACAAGTCAGAGTGAGGGCCCAAAGAACATTCATTTGTAGTCTAGCCACCTGCAATGTAACAAGTTAGAGTGAAGGCCAGCAGAACACATCTGTAGTCTGGCCACCTGCAATGTAACAAGTCAAAGTGAGGGCATGCAGTATATTCATCTGTAGTCTGGCCACCTTCAATGTAACAAGTCAGAGTGAGGGTCCACAGAACATTGATCTGTAGTCCGGCCACCTGCAATGTAACAAGTCAGAGTGAGGGAATGCAGAACATTCATCTGTAGTCTGGCCACCTGCAATGTAACAAGTCAGAGTGAGGGAATGCAGAACATTCATCTGCAGTCTGGCCACCTGCAATGTAACAAGACAGAGTGAGGCCCCGCAGTACATTCATCTGCAATCTGGCCACCTGCAATGTAACAAGTCAGAGTGAGGGAATGCAGAACATTCATCTGTAGTCTGGCCGCCTGCAATGTAACGAGTCAGAGTGAGGGAATGCAGAACATTCATCTGTAGTCTGGCCACCTGCAATGTAACAAGTCAGAGTGAGGGCATGCAGTACATTCATCTGTAGTCTGGCCACATGAAATGTAACAAGTCAGAGTAAGGGAATGCAGAACATTCATCTGTCGTCTGGCCACCTGAAATGTCACAAGTCAGAGTAAGGGAATGCAGAACATTCATCTGTCGTCTGGCCACCTGCAATGTAACAAGTCAGAGTGAGGCAATCCAGAACATGCATCTGTATTTCTGACCACCAGCATGAAATAAACTGTCAAATAGCATATCATTCATATGTAGTCTGGCCACCTGCAATGTAACCAACTGTCAAAACGTGTGAAAAAAATAATTATCCAAATAATGATTTTCTTAACTATGCACAATCACAAAATAGCCCTTGATCATCTTAAAATCTTATTTCTATCATCTTTGTAATTTTAAACTTACTATTGAAAAATATCTCTAAGTGAAAAGAGTGTTTTGGTTTGCTTGTCCTGATTGTTTTCCGTTTGCAATAGTATTTCAGTCATAACACGCATTCCATAAACCCACACACACTTTTTCACGGTAGGATTTGTAGATCAGGGCTCTAACAACATGGACAAACAAGTGATGTGTTTGTTGGAAACAAAATGCCCTCTACTGCGCTGCTTTAAATTAAAACAAGAAACCATCGAAGACCGGTGATGCTCCCCAAAGTTTTTTTTGTCACAATATTGCACTATATGTTCAGATAAAAGGAAATGTCTTGAAGGCACAGTAGTTGGGGGAACAAGAATATTTTTTTTAGAAAATTTCAAAGGGCCATAACTCTAAAAAATCATCTGACCAGAACCCGCTGATAATATGCACATCTCTTCTTGGTAGTGAAGCTTCCCATAAAGTTTCATTGAATTCCGGTCATTAGTTGCTGAGAAATAGCTTGGACTAGAATTGCACTATATGTACAGTTTATGGAAAATTAAAAAAAAAATTCAAAGGGCCATAACTCTGTGAAAAATCATCCAATCAAAACCCGCTGATAATATGCACATCTCCTCTTGGTAGTGAAGCTTCCCATAAAGTTTCATTAAATTCCAGCCATTAGTTCCCTTGTGAAAATGATCTGTACCAGCCAAATGGTATAAAATAGAAATTATTTCCCTTTGAAGCTTGTTATTCCCCTTGGATTTTGTTTTTCTGACCTTTGACCTTGAAGGATGACCTTGACCTTTCATGAATAAGCAGCTCCAGGAGATACACATGCATGCCAAATATCAAGTTGCTATCTTCAATATTGCAAAAGTTATGGCCAATGTTAAAGATGACGGACGGACTGACTGACAGATAAGTACAACATATTCTCTATTTTTCACCCACTTCCATTTTCCACACCTACCCTCTATTTTCTCCAAGCTTCATTTCCCTTTGCATTTTCCCCACTTTCCATCCAATACCATTTTTCCTACTCTCCACCCACTTCAATCTTTCATAATCCTCCACTGACCTCCATTTTCCCAACTCCACAGCGACCTCCATTTTCCCCACTCTCCACCCACTTCCATTTTCCCCACCCTCCACCCACTTCCATCTTCCCCACTTTCCACCCACTTCCATTATCCCCACTCTCCAACCACTTGCATTTTCCCCATTCCCCACCCACTTCCATTTTCCCCACTCTTCACCCACTTCAATTTTCCCAACTCTCCACCCACTTCCATTTTCCCAACTTCTCCACCCACCTCCATTTTCTCTTCAAGTTCATGCAAGAACTCTCCCTCGGCAGCAGACGAGGCACGCGACGTAGAACTCTTGGCACAGATGATCGCTCTCGACAATAGAACTATACGCTTCTGGAGGTCAACATCCGTCCTGGAATGAGACACAATAAATGCTCCCAAATGGCCATTCATATTTGCGTCTGTTATGTTTATTCGGATCTTATGGAGTTTTAATCTATATTCCAGTGATATCATAGGCATTCATTAAACCACAATCCTCAGATTTGTTGTAAAGCACTCGGCCAACTAGATCAATCATATTGAAATTTAGCTCATATTGAAATTAAGCTAGGGCCACTTGCCTCAAGCATTATTAAAACCCCTAACATCAAATGTTATCACTACCCTACTTACCAATGTCTCTCTGCAAGCAGTGGAAGTATTCTAGCTGCGACATAGTTCTTTAACTTTACATGCCTCTCAGAAAGCCATTACAGTAATCTAGCCATGGCCAGATAGTTCTGTACCTACCCATGTCTCTCTGCAAGCCGTGCCAGTATTCTCGCTGCAGCCGGATAGTTCTGGATCTTCTCATAGTATTTCCACAACAGATCAAGCGCGCCAACATCCCCTGACTGGTAACCAGAGCGACGCTTCAAGAACGGCTCCAAGAATGGGGTCTGAATCTGCAGCACAAATAATCCTGTCAAACTAATAAGTGTTACAGAAAGAATTAAAACAACAAACATCCGGATGATTTTTTTTGCGTTACATTTTTTGCTTCAATATATGAACTAATTATGAAATACCTCTGAATGATACAAGATAAACAAG
Organism: Dreissena polymorpha; assembly: GCF_020536995.1. NCBI lineage: Eukaryota > Metazoa > Mollusca > Bivalvia > Myida > Dreissenidae > Dreissena > Dreissena polymorpha. Next base: position 44,354,055 of record NC_068370.1, on the reverse strand, counting down.
CCAATTCGTTGAATTGATATACCCCACCAATATGCTTCTGGACACAAAAGTGTTATATTTGACACTCAAAAAAGCATTTTTTCAATATACAAAGGGCCATAACTTCGTTATTAACAGATGGTGTACAATGCCATTTGGCCTGCATCATCCTCTTATCCATATATATACTCATACCAAGTTTCGATGAAATCCGCCAAAGCACTTCCAAGATATGGCTCCAGACACAAAAGTGCCGAACGGACGGACGGATGGACAGACAACGCCAAAACAATATCCCTCCGCCTATGGCGGTGGATAAAAATTGAGTGGCTAAAACCTGCACAGAAACATTCAGAACATTGGAACTACAACCATTTAGCCATGGTACTTGCCTGCAATTTTTATTTATTAACCATTCAACATTTTTATTAGACTTTAAATCAGTGTGACCAGCATGCTTTTTATCAACTTATGTCTCATTGAGGTAATAGTCATACCTCCTCTTAACAAGAGCACCCACCGCCTTGCGGGTGCAGACCGCTCATCTATTTTCTTTTTAAAGGTGAAGGGACTCTCATTTTCAATCACAAAGGAGGAAGGGGTGGAGTGAAGAGGGGTGTATAGTGTGGGGGTGTGGACATTTATTACATTATCTTCCAAAAATGCGAAAAAAATGCAAAAATGCAAAAAAAAAAAAATCGAGGGGGGGGGGGATTCTTGGGTGCGATGGTTGAACGTTATTTCAAACATAAAATAATATAAATAAATATTTGTGTTTTTTAACTGTTTCAAAAAAAAAAATTGGGGGGTGGGGTGGGGGGGGTATAGTGTGAGGGTGTGGTGGTAATTTGTGAGATGATCTTGAAAAAAAAATAAAAAATAAATAAATAAGAAAAATGGGAGGGGGGGGGGGGTTTTAACCGTTTAAAAAAATAATTGGAGGGTGGGGGGTGGGTATAGTGTGAGGGTGTGGTGGTCATTTGTGAGATGATCTTGAAAAAAAAAAAGGGGGGGGGGGGTTCGGGGGGGGGGGGGGGCACAGGGGATGGTTTGGGTGGAGTCTATTGTGGTATGTCAGGTAAGAGTAGTTTTGTCAAAGTATCAATCAAATCTAATCATAACTAAAGAAGTTATGGCAATTTTAGCAAAATTTAATACTTTGACCTTGAAAGTCATTCAAAGGTCAAGGTAAAATTCAACTTGCCAGGTACAGTAACCTCATGATAGCATGAAAGTATTTGAAGTTTGAAAGCAATAGCCTTGATACTTAAGAAGTAAAGTGGATCGAAACACAAAATTTAACCATAAATTCGAAGTTACTAAGTCAAAAAAGGGCCATAATTCCGTAAAAATGACAACCAGAGTTATGCATATTGTCCTTTTACTGTACCCATATGATAGTTTGCGAGTGTTCCAAGTATGAAAGCAATATCTATGATACTTTAGGGGCAAAGTGGACCAAAACACAAAACTTAACCAAATTTTCAATTTTCTAAGTATAAAGGACCCATAATTCCGTCCAAATGCCAGTCAGAGTTACATAACTTTGCCTGCACAGTCCCCTTATGATAGTTAGTAAGTGTTGCAAGTATGAAAGCAATAGCTTTGATACTTAAGGAATAAAATGGACCTAAACACAAAACTTAACCAAAATTTTCAATTTTCTAAGTATAAAAAGGGCACATAATTCTGTCAAAATGCATGCCAGAGTTATCTAACTTTGCCTGCCCAGTCCCCTCATGATAGTTAGTAAGTGTACCAAGTTTGAATGCAATAGCATTGATACTTTTTGAGAAAAGTGGACCTAAACGCAAAACTTAACCAAAATTTTCAATTTTCTAAGTATAAAAAAGGGAACATAATTCTGTCAAAATGCACGCCAGAGTTATCTAACTTTGCCTGCCCAGTCCCCTCATGATAGTAAGTAAGTGTACCAAGTTGAATGCAATAGCATTGATACTTTCTGATAAAAGTGGACCTAAACGCAAAACTTAACCGGACACCGACGCCGTCGCCAAGGTGATGACAATAGCTCATAATTTTTTTTCAAAAAATAGATGAGCTAAAAATGAAGCTTTATGTGTTTTTTTTTCAAAGTTCATAAAGCCTTTCCCAGCCTGAGGCTGCATTCTGTGAGGAGCTGGAGAGTATCCCTGCACTCTTACCTAATTTTAGAACTAGACTCACAAAAAGTGCCGCACTATACCGCCAACAATTTGTCGGTCATCCCCATGCCCTACTATACCTCCAGCATTTTGTCTGTCATTCCCATGACCTACTTTACCTCCAGCCATTTGTCTGTCATTCCCATGCCCTACTTTACCTCCAGCAGTTTGTCTCTCATTCCTATGCCCTTCTATAACTCCAGCATTGTGTCTGTCATCCCCATTACGTACTATACTTCCAGCAGTTTTTCTGTCATCCAAATGCCCTACTATACCTGTACTCCAGCAGTTAATCTATCATCCCAGACAGACCCTACTATATTCAGTAGTTTGTTTGTCATCCCCATGCCCTACTGTACCTCCAGCAGTTTGTCTGTCATTCACATGCTCTACTATACCTCCAGCAGTTTGTCTGTCATCCCCATACCCTACTATACCTCCAGCAGTTTGACCGGTCATCCCCATGCCCTACTGTACCTCCAGCAGTTTGTCTGTCATCCCCATACCCTACTATACCTCCAGTAGTTTATCTGTCATCCCCATACCCTACTATACCTCCAGCAGTTTGACCGGTCATCCCCATGCCCTACTATAACTCCAGCAGTTTGTCATCCCCATACCCTACTATACCTCCAGCAGTTTGTCTGTCATCCACATACCCTACTATACCTCCAGCAGTTTGTCTGTTATCCCAAGGCCCTACTTTACCTCCAGCAGTTTGTCTGTCATTCCCATGCCCTACTATACCTCCAGCATTTTGTGTGTCATTCCCATGCCCTACTATATCTCCAGCAGTTTGTCTGTCATCCCCATACCCTACTATACCTCCAGCATTTTGTATGTCATTCCCATGCCCTACTATATCTCCAGCAGTTTGTATGTCATTCCCATTCCCTACTATATCTCCAGCAGTTTGACCTGTCATCCCCATGCCCACTATACCTCCAGCAGTTTGTCTGTCATCCACATGCCATACTTTACCTCAAGCAGTTAATCTGTCATCCCCAAAGCCGACTATACTTACAGCAGTTTGTCCGTCATACCAAGGCCCTGCTTTACCTCCAGCAGTAAATGTCTCACATCCCCATACCCTACAATACCTCCAGCAGTTTGTCTGTCATCCCTGTGCCCTTCTATACATCCAGGAGTTTTTCATCCCCTTGCCCTACTATACCTCCAGCGGTTTGTCTGTCATCCCCATACCCTACTTTACCTCCAGCAGTTTGTCTGTCATCCCCATACACTACTTTACTTCCAGCAGTGTGTCTGTCATTCCCATACCCTACTATACCTCCAGCAGTTTGTCTGTCATCCACATACACTACTTTACTTCCAGCAGTTTGTCTGTCATCCCCATACCCTACTTTACCTCCAGCAGTTTGTCTGTCATCCCCATACACTACTTTACTTCCAGCCGTTTGTCTGTCACTCCCATACCCTACAATACCTCCAGCAGTTTGTCTGTCACCCCCATACTCTACTTTACCTCCAGCAGTTTGTCTGGCATCCCCATGCCCTACTATACCTCCAGCAGTATGTCTGTCATCCCTATACCCTACTATACTTCCAATAATTCGCTCTACTATACCTCCAGCAGTTTGTCTGTCATCCATATACCCTACTATACCTCCAGCAGTTTGTCTGTCATCCCCATACCCTACTATACGTCCAGCAGCTTGTCTGTCATCCCCATACCCTACTTTACCTCCAGCAGTTTGTATGTCATCCACATACCCTGCTATACCTCCAGTAGTTTGTCTGTCATTCCCATACCCTACTATACCTCCAGCAGTTTGTCCGTCATCCCCATACCCTACTATACCTCCAGCATTTTTTCTGTCATCCAAATGCCTTACTATACCTGTCATCCAGCAGTTAATATGTCCTTCAAAGGCCCTGCTTTACATCCAGCAGTTTGTCATCCCCATGACCTACTTTACCTCCAGCAGTTTGTCTGTCATTCCTATACCCTACTATACCTCCAGAAGTTTGTCTGTCATTCCCATGCCCTACTATACCTCCAGCAGTTTGTCTGTCATTCCCATACCCTACTATACCTCCAACAGTCTGTCTGCCAGCATCATGCCCTACCTTACCTCCAGCAGTTTGTCAGTCATCCCCATACCCCACTTTACCTCCAGCAGTGTATCTGTCATACCCATACCCTAATATACCTCCAGCAGTTTGTTTCTCATTCCCATGCCCCACTATACCTCAAGCAGTTTGTCAGTCATTCCCATGCTAAAGAGCCACTCATACAGGGACACATGGAAGAGTTCATCATCAGACTTCAGAGCCAGACGAAACACCTCCGAGTTCTGGAAACACAAAGCAAGATTTAGGTCAAACCTTCATCTAGGATTTCTTAACTTACAATATTTGTCTATTTTATAACAAGAAAAAAATAACTAACATAAATTATGTATTTTTGTGACTGATGCAAGGCACATTATTCATTAAAGACATTAAAATTATAAGTCGGGTTGTTGTATATTTGCTAATAAAATATTTGCTTCATTATTACACAATGCAACTTCGGTACAAAAAATCGTTCAACTTAGAAACTTGCATTTGTTAGGATATGGATATTAAGAGCTATATGCCTAATTGTAACACAGCGTGCCCTTTGTCAATAATGCTTTTAATTATTTTACAATCTGAATCATACACATGTTTAACAATTGCTTTTCAGGGTGACCTTGACGACCAGGGGAGAAGCACCTAACGTCCTTCTCCACATGGTCAACATTATTTATGATTAAGTTACAGTCTAGACAAGCTGTTTTTATTTTTTATTTTGATTACAAAATCTAGCCTTAAATACCGAATATATCTTTACAACAAGAGATGTGTTCATCAGAAACACAATGCCCCCTACTGCACCGCTTTGAAATAAATTGTCTATTTATCACAAATCTTTTGGCATGTAAAGAAATCATCTCCCTTTAAAGTTTATTACTTCCCTTGGGTTTTGTTGTTTGACCTTTGACATTGAAGGATGACCTTGACCTTTCACCACTCAAAATGTGCAGCTTCATGAGATACACATGCATGCCAAATATCAAGTTGCCACCTTCAATATTGCAAAAGTTATGGCTAATGTTAAAGTTTTCGGACGGACACACAGACTGACAGACAGACAGACAGACAGACAGACAGACAGACAGACAGACAGACAGACAGACAGACAGACATACTGACAGTTAAACTGCTATATGCCACCCTACTGCTGGGGGGGGGGTCTGTAGACAGTCAAAAATGACCATGTCAGACATTGCGGACAACCAAGGCCTGTGGTTTATCAAAGAGATCATAGCCAGAGTTCATCATGTATCTACGGACATAAGTCCACATGTAAGTAATGAAACCTACCATTCACAAATTTGTACAGGAAAGAAATGATAATTATATCATTTAAAAAAAACTTTGACAAATCAATCATCTAAGTTATAAATAAACAAAATACAAAATCTGTACAGTAACTGTGAAAAGAACTTGAATTCTTTGTAAGAAAATATATAATCTGAGATTTATAATTATATAAATTACTTCCCTTGAAAATAAATGTCTCTAACAAATCTCTATTTTAGTAGCAAATAATTATAAGCCACTACCGTGACTTTCACAGGTACCTAAGATACTTGTATGCCCTAAGTATAATTGTGTGCTAGGCTTGACCATAAAATGTCATTTTGATTATGCTTCAGTTGTATGGTTTCATATTATTACATATAAAATTTCAATATATCATTTGGCAGGTTTAGAAATTATCTCCCTTTTAAAGCTTATTACTTCCCTTCATTTAGTTTTTTTGACTTTTGGCCTTGAAGGATGAACTTGACCTTGAACTTTCACCACTCAAAATGTGCAGTTTTATGAGATACACATGCATGCCAAATATCAAGTTGCTATCTTCAATATTGCAAAAGTTATGGCCAACGTTAAAGTTTTCGGACGGACGGACAGACTGACTGAAGGACGGACAGTTCAACTGCTATATGCCACCCTACCGCGGGCATAAAAACTCACAAATGCAATATTTCTAAAGCATTCAAATACTTGTTTAACTGAAATAAACATAAATGTAAAATCTTTTTTTATTAATTATATGTTTTTTTAAAGCCATTATTTTTTAATTTGGGCAAAAATATCTGCTTTTAACTTGCGGGGAAAGGGAAAAAAATGGCCCCATAAATGGACACAAAAATGCCCTGATTTGTGTCATCAACATTTACAAGAGGTAGACAGTTGTTACAAACTAAACAAAATTTCAACTTATTAAACATTTAAGGTAAATAATTTTAAAATTGCATGCTGAATGAAAAAAAGTTACAAACGATACAAGCTGTTATATGGCAAATTTGCATATTTGACATTTAAGTGTCACCTTCACCTTTGATATAGGGAAACATGTGCCACATCCAACATGCCGTCTTATGATGATAATCATTTGCAGTCAGTAACAATTGCCTGATGAACAACATATTTACAATCCTGACATGCTTAGAAGCACACAGGCGCACACATCCACACACTATTAACCCTTTCAGTGCGGGAACCGAATTTTAAAGGCCTTTGCAAACAGTTTGGATCCAGATGAGACGCCACAGGACGTGGCGTCTCATCAGGATCCAAACTGTTTGCTATTCTGATAGTATTCTTTGAAAAAAATCAAAGAAAATGCTTATTTTAGAAATTCAGCAGATGACATTTTAGCAGACGACAAATTTCCCAGCATGCAAAGGGTTAACCATTATTATTGCTATAATGAAGCTTTCCTTTAATGGGTGAGCAAAAAAAGAAAAGTCAAGACGCAAAACGAGGAAACCCTACATAGTACTCTGCATCCTCGATAGACATTCTGCTGGCATCAGGGGCTGGAGGGGGGCCAGGGGATTTAGGGATCACAGTGGCCCCTTGAGGGACGCTGGCAGTCAGAAGGTAACCCAGGGTCTCCGTTATACACTTGTAACACTCCTTCCTGAAACAAAAAGATATCTAACCTAAGAAGAGAATTCTTACAGATATTAGGGTACCACTAAGATTTCTTACAGAGTTAAGGGAATAACTATGTTTTCTAACTAAGATAGCTTAGGGAATTGATAAGCTTTCTTACATCTCTAGGGATTTAGGGAATAACATACATTTGTAAAGTAAGAGGGGATTTAGGAATCAGAGTAGCCCATTTAAAACAATTTTTTTTTTTTTATTTTAACACTACTTCCAAACAAAGATTCAAATCACTAATTGTGATGGCTATATCAAGCTAAGTGCAAGCAGGCTCTATACAAACTTAAGACTGACAAATAGTACTGGGATACTGGCACTCACCTCTGCATGAGTTCAGTGACCCCCTGAATGTCATCAGGGGGAGCGTCATTGTTGTAGAAGTGTAGGGCCAACTTCTGTGGGTCTCGCTTGTTGGCCATGGTGAGGCACAGGTCTACGATACCATCATAAAAGTGCACGCTGGCAAACTGGTTACACACTTCAGACAGCGACAGGGGCTGACTAACACCCTTGTACAGCTGCAGAAGATACAAACGGTAGGCTAGAGTTACTAAATCAAACTACTTAAACCCAAATGTTCTGGTGTTAGTAGTTTGCACTCACCTTTGCTTCGTGAAACTTGTTGTATTACAAATCAATTGCAAGTAGATTTATAAAAAAAATTAGTTACTGTATGTTTTTACAAAAATACTGACTCTATGTTTTATGCAAGTCAAATCAACCAAGTTAATCATTGTTCCTACTTGCTCTTAGGTTTATGACTACCAATTAAGTTGTACAATTAGTTTATTTATAACAGGTAAAATAAACATTCATTTTTTACTAATTCTCAGACATGTTTAGATTAAACAAGAGATGTGTTTGTCAGAAAGCGCTGCTTTGATACATGTTTTTTGACCTTTGACCTTGAAGGATGACCTTAACCTTTCACCACTCAAAATGTGCAGCTCTATGAGATACACGAGCATGCCAAATATCAAGTTGCTATGTGAAGGGACATAGAAGTCATGAGCATTTTTCGAAACCTAAATGCAAAACCTAAAAGCAAAGTGTGACGGAAAGACGGATGGACGGTCCGATCACTATATGCCCTCCGTTGGTGGCATAAAAATACCAGACATTTTGTATAATTTGTCCATCATAATTTTGACAGCCTCCAAATCAGTCGCATTACAAGTTCCTTCACATGGCTAATTCATAGTTTACATCCAGCTCCACACCCAGATTCTAACCCAGTCTCTACTCACTCTCAGTGCCTCGTGCAGACACTGTCTCCTCTCTGTGGGACTCTGGCTCTGCCTGGCTAACTGCAGCATCTCATTGGCCTGAAACATACACAAGTAGAACTTTAACCCATTTATGCCTAGTGGACTCTCCCATCCTTCTATATTGGATCAATTTATTTCCAAAATTAGGGATGTCTAGTATATTTATTTCTATATTTAGAATATTTATTACAGAAATTCGTTTGAGCAAACAGCACAGACCCTGATGAGACGCCGCATCATGCGACGTCTCATCTGGGTCTACGCTGTTTGCCAAGGCCTTTTTTCTACACACTAGGCATAAATGGGTTAACTGACCCTCCTGAAATACCCCCACATGATGCTTAGTCAGGCAGAAGAGGCAGTTCAGATTTAAGAACTTGTTACCAAATAATGCAAGATTTTTTCTACATTTATATATAATATTTAAGTTTTTGCTTGATACCTGATGTCATTGTCAAAATATGCCCAGAACAATGTCGGCATGAACATTCACATGGGCAATAACTGTGATAATATGAAAGCAGGAATTACGGCTCTTATTTACTGTATATCCAATCATTGAGATCTATCTTCGTCTGAAATGTCAAGTTGATAATGAGTATATTTTGCAAAATATGCCTAAAAATAGGGGATCAAGAGTAAGGGTTATTGTGCACTGCATATTCTCACACACACACAAATAAAAGGTTATAAATATATCATCCTCGTACCTTAGAGCAAGTGGCATCATCAGTGCTGTACAGTGAGGGACAAATCTCACGCAGTCTGGTGCTGATGGCATCTGTGGTGGCGTTGTCGTCCAGGTAACGATTGATCAAGGACTGGATGAGGCTGCCACACAGCTGGGTTGAAACAAGGTACCATGATACAACAGAGGCAAACCCATGAATATTAAAACAGAACCCTACGAGTATGGAAAATTTCTATTATAGTACAATATGCAGAACACATATCTTAAGATATAAGATTAATTGATATATAAGACCATTGTTGCAGCACAAACTCCCATGTCTTCAATTAAAGAAGAGAGAAAGACACATGAGGGTGGTGATAGCCCTGAAGCAACCATCTGAGTTCTAAGACCCAACATGACCCGGATTCAAAGGATACCTTAATAAGGTCAAGAATGATATTCTGACAAACTTTCATAAAGATTGAGTCATAAAGGTGGCTTCAAAAGTGGTCATATAGGTCTCTTGACATCTGACATTGTAACCTAATTCTTGAAAACAGGTGACCCAGATTAAAACTTGGCCTAAACAATTTCAAGATCAACATTTTAAGCAAGATTCATCAAGGTTGATTGATAAATGTCGCTTCTAGAGTGGTAGACTTGGCCTACATATTGTCAAGACAAATATTTAGTCAATATTTTTTGTTTTTTGTTTTAGTGGCCTCTTGAGTGGTAACAAGCTAAAAGTGGGTGACACAGACACAGGCTGGACAGAGGGTGATCTCAATAGCTTCCAATGACCACTTTGTGCTTAGTTGACCTTAAAACATGGGCCATTATTAGTGCTGCAACAATATACCGGTATATTGGTATATATCACAATCCGCAATCCGCATATTGTATTGCGATACGATTTTCATCATACCGGTACGAAAATTTTACAAAAATTCATTCACATTTCATCCAGAAAAGCCATCTGAAATAATGATAACAAGGTAAACAAAACAAAGCAGTGTTAATTTTTTTTTTTCGTAAAAATAGCATTCTGAAAAGTATATTATACGGAGTAGCGTTGTTACATCGGAGCATTCGTTCGATGCTTTTGAACAGATTATCGTTGAATTAATTGCGTACAGCTGTAAATGTTTCTTCGATTCTGAATTGAGCATTTTTAAATTTGTAATCCAAATTTCAGAAATACGCTTTAAAATTTTAATGCTAATGCGACAATAAAAAATTATAGCGTCAAATAAAAAGTGCTTTATCCTTTGTCTCAATAAAAAGCGCGCCAAAATTATACAGACATGTAGAACGTCGCATGGAAATAATGGGTGTATTTTGTGTTGTATAAAAATGGGAACATCACGTCAGGTGAATTACGCGTGTTCAGTGGAAAAAAACGCCCGGGTTGGACGTTATTTTATCACATCTTTAAATAGTAACAAATGCCAAAATGTATTTGATACTTAAGAAAAGTTGGGAATGTTTGTGTTTCTTGTTATTCTTGAGCACATTTACCGGTATATAGTAAATATTTACCAAAATTTGCTTTAAAACTGAAATATACGGGATTATCGGGTCATTGGCAAGTTATAATTTTGGTACAAGTTAGCAATATATAGCGATATATTGCAATATGGGTTTTTGAACTGAGAATATATTGCAATACGTTTTTTGGCGTATTGTTGCAGCACTAGCCATTATGGTCAAAATGTAAGCTACACTTTATGAAGCACCCTAGTATATTATTAAAATCACATCGAAATCTAGATAAATGTTTGTGTTGAAATGTGTAAGGTAGGATGATGATTACTGATTCACAGCTCATAACTCAAACCTGATTATTGATTCTTACAATAGTAATGAAGTCAAATTTACATAATGGCACTTGACACATTTTGAGTGTGTGATATAGCATCAATTGGACTTAAATATGGCAATATTGAGAAAACAAGCAAATTCATTGAATTGATATCTCCCGCCAATATGTTTCTGGACACAAAAAGTGACAATCAAAAAAGCATTTTTTTAAGATACAAAGGGCCATAACTCCGTTATTAACAGATGGTGTACAATGCCATTTGGGGTGCATCATCCACTTACCCATATGTATACTCATACCAAGTTTCAATGAAATTCGCCAAAGCACTTCCAAGATATGGCTCTAGACAGACGGAAAGACGGATGGACAGACGGACAACGCCAAAACAATAGCGGGGATAATTAAGTGACAGTATTAAGTACTTACATCTTTCCCAGTGGTCACAAACAGCTTGAATGTCAATGTTTTCAACTGATTCTGCTGATCCTGCAATGTAACAGACAGACTTAAATGAAATGTAAACAATAGAAGTACATACAATCGTAGTACATACAGTACACATGGAAGTGCTTATCTGAAGAAGGCAGTGTGCAAGCTAAAGACAATACCTATATACATACATGGGGTTGAGTGTGCAAGCTAAGTAAATACATGTTTTTAATGTAAAAGCAATAGAAAATACCTGTTTTGAATGTAAAAGCAAGACAAAAAACATGTTTTTAATGTAAAAGTAAGAGAAAATACATGTTTTGAATGTAAAAGCAAGAAAAAATTCCTGTTTTGAATGTAAAAGCAATAGAAAATACCTGTTTTGAATGTACAAGCAAGACAAAGTACATGTTTTAATGTAAAAGTAAGAGAAAATACATGTTTTGAATGTAAAAGCAAGAGAATAAACCTGTTTTTAGTGTAAAAGCAAGAGAAAATACCTGTTATAAATGTAAAAGCAAGACAAAATACATGTTTTTAATGTAAAAGTAAGAGAAAATACATGTTTTGAATGTAAAAGCATGAGAATATACCTGTGTTGAATGTAAAAGCCAGAGAATATACCTGTTTTGAGTATAAAGTATAAAAGCAAGAGAACAAATATTTTATGAGTGCAAATGCAACAGAACAAATAAATAAGAGTGTACAGTTAAAACTATACATGTGAGAATGTTAAATCAAGGGAACCTATTGTGAAAGAGTAAAAGAAAGAGAACATAACAGTTTCAGTCATCTCCTAAACTGCTTGGTTGGTTTTCTTTCTGCCTTCCTTTAATCCCTCTCCTGCTTTTTGGAGGGTGGATTAAAATATTTGGCTTTGGAAGGTCATCCAAGAACCATGAATATTTCCTCCTAAGTTTCAAGAAAACCCAACAAGCAGTTTAGGAGAAGACTGAAATCAAGAACTGACAAAGGGAATCCCAAAAGATCAACATCTTTATGTTGGAGCCAAACCGCCACACAGTTTTAGAGGCGATGAGTTCAAGTTATTTCAGGACATTCACTTTAAGTGGAAAAAAAGACAAAAGGCCGTGGTTCTTAAAATTTCCTCCTTCAAGTTCATCTTCACTTTTCAGGTGTGATAGTTTCAGAAAGATTCACCCAGCAATTAAACGAAAAGTTCAAAACACAAGCTTTAGGATGTACAGATGGATGGACATGTGCAATGTTTGCAATGCCACTTAATGGGGGCATGAAGATACAGCCTACCTGTGTAAGGGTACAAGCAAGAGTATGGAACTGGTGGATGGGGGCATAAAGATACAGCCTACCTGTGTAAGGGTACAAGCAAGAGTGTGGAACTGGTACATGGTGGCATAAAGATACAGCCTACCTGTGTAAGGGTACAAGCAAGAGTGTGAAACTAGTGGATGGGGCATAAAGATACAGCCTACCTGTGTAAGGGTACAAGCAAGAGTATGGAACTGGTGGATGGGGGCATAAAGATACAGCCTACCTGTGTAAGGGTACAAGCAAGAGTATGAAACTGGTAGATGGTGGCATAAAGATACAGCCTACCTGTGTAAGGGTACAAGCAAGAGTGTGGAACTGGTACATGGTGGCATAAAGATACAGCCTACCTGTGTAAGGGTACAAGCAAGAGTGTGGAACTGGTGGATGGGGGAATAAAGATACAGCCTACCTGTGTAAGGGTACAAGCAAGAGTATGGAACTGGTGGATGGGGGCATAAAGATACAGCCTACCTGTGTAAGGGTACAAGCAAGAGTGTGGAACTGGTGGATGGGGGCATAAAGATACAGCCTACCTGTGTAAGGGTACAAGCAAGAGTGTGGAACTGGTACATGGTGGCATAAAGATACAGCCTACCTGTGTAAGGGTACAAGCAAGAGTGTGGAACTAGTGGATGGGGCATAAAGATACAGCCTACCTGTGTAAGGGTACAAGCAAGAGTATGGAACTGGTGGATGGGGGCATAAAGATACAGCCTACCTGTGTAAGGGTACAAGCAAGAGTATGAAACTGGTAGATGGTGGCATAAAGATACAGCCTACCTGTGTAAGGGTACAAGCAAGAGTGTGGAACTGGTACATGGTGGCATAAAGATACAGCCTACCTGTGTAAGGGTACAAGCAAGAGTGTGGAACTGGTGGATGCTGGCATAAAGATACAGCCTACCTGTGTAAGGGTACAAGCAAGAGTGTGGAACTGGTGGATGGTGACATAAAGATACAGCCTACCTGTGTAAGGGTACAAGCAAGAGTGTGGAACTGGTGGATGGTGGCGTAAAGATACAGCCTACCTGTGTAAGGGTACAAGCAAGAGTGTGGAACTGGTGGATGAGGGCATAAAGATACAGCCTACCTGTGTAAGGGTACAAGCAAGAGTGTGGAACTGGTGGATGGGGGGCATAAAGATACAGCCTACCTGTGTAAGGGTACAAGCAAGAGTGTGGAACTGGTGGATGGGGGCATAAAGATACAGCCTACCTGTGTAAGGGTACAAGCAAGAGTGTGGAACTGGTGGATGGGGGGCATAAAGATACAGCCTACCTGTGTAAGGGTACAAGCAAGAGTGTGGAACTAGTGGATGGGGGCATAAAGATACAGCCTACCTGTGTAAGGGTACAAGCAAGAGTGTGGAACTAGTGGATGGGGGCATAAAGATACAGCCTACCTGTGTAAGGGTACAAGCAAGAGTGTGGAACTGGTGGATGGGGGCATAAAGATACAGCCTACCTGTGTAAGGGTACAAGCAAGAGTGAGGAACTGGTGGATGGGTCATAAAGATACAGCCTACCTGTGTAAGGGTACAAGCAAGAGTGTGGAACTGGTGGATGGGGGCATAAAGATACAGCCTACCTGTGTAAGGGTACAAGCAAGAGTGTGGAACTGGTGGTCAATAAGCACTCTGAGCAGTCCCAGCACTTCCTCCACCCGATGTATCAGCTCCTGGATGTGCTGCAGGGAGGCGCGCTCTATCTTCATTGCCTCAACTGTTAAGTACAGCAGCAATGGTAGAAATGTGCCACATCATGCTAAAACCCGTATTATGCCATATGTGACCAGCGTAGCTCCAAACCAGCCTGCGCATTTGCGCTGTCTGGTCCTGAGCTGCCCTATACACTAAGAAGTCATGCAATGTTTAATGGTCTTTTTAGTGGAAATGGTATCTTTTGGCCAGAGTGCACAGATGCAAAGGCTTGTCTGGAGCTATGCTGGCCACATGACATAAGACCCTTTTGCACAAAATGGCTAAAAAAGGGCTGACAAGCATGGGAACCTCAAACATAATATGGTGGATATGGTGGCCACCTTGCAGCAAGGAGGTCATGGGTTCAATCGCAAACTAAAGAGTCCAAGTACTGGTTCCACCCAGAAAAGTGTTTCAATAAGCCTGAAGATTTCCATGCATGCAAGCCAAAATAAATGCGATCAAACCAAACACATTTAGCCAACTTTAATATGATCAAATGAAATCTGTCAGGTTTGGTCAGCCGAAAAAAGTCATAATTAGGTCATTCAAGGGCTACAACTCCACAAATTCTGTTTGCAAAAATTCTGCAGGGTATGGAACTTGAAAGAGATATTCTGCTAACAAACATATCTACAATATGATGATTTTATAAAAGAACTTTGGGATTATAGATAGATGATTAGATCGCAAATAAAAAGTGGTATACCAAAAACAGACTCTCTGATAATAGCAAACATATATATTTATATAATACTCTATCATCTTTGATGGGTGATTCTATGTGCTATCTTACTTTGAAGCTTTCTTCTCGTCTGTTCGTCCATATGGCCCATGATGTGAGGAGTGTATGGAGGACCTACCATGCTGAAAAACAACTAGAGCTTTGTCACAGACATGACTATTACCCCCACATGCCGCATTGACACATAATATTTTGCATGTCGTCTTCACAAAAAACAGCGGACACCATGCTCAATTTTTAAAACGCACTAAGTGACCACTTGACCTAGTTTTTGACCCAGAAAGGCCCATGTTCTAACTTGGCCTTAAGATCATCTCCATAAAACTTCTGACCAAGTTTGGTGAAGATTGGATGTAAACTTCTTGAATTAGAGAGCGGACACCATGCTGAATGTTAAACAAGAGGGCCTGAAAGGCCAAAAGTCGCTCACCTGAGATAACAAGATATTATTGGGACAAATCTTCTGACCAAGTTTCATGAAGATCAGAAAATAAATGTGGCCTCCAGAGTGTTAACAAGGTTTTACTATAGCCATATAAGGAAAAATGCCCTGCCCCCTGGCAGCCATGTTTTTCAACCAAACGGCATCATTTTTGAACTCGTCCAAGATATTATCGGGATGAATCTTCTGACCAAGTTTCATGAAGATCGGACAGTAAATGTGGCCTCTAGAGTGTTAACAAGATTTTACTATAGCCATATAAGGAAAAATGCCCCGCCCCTTGGAAGCCATTTTTTTCAGCAAACATAATTATTTTCGAACTCATCCAAGATATCAATGAGACAAACCTTCTGACCAAATTTCATGAAGATTGGACAATAAATGTGGCCTCTAAAGTGTTTACAAGGTTTTACTATAGTCATATATAGCCATATTAGGAAAAATGCCCCGCCCCTGGTGGCCATGTTTTTAGAGCAACCAAAATCATTTTCGAACTCATCCAAGATATCATTGGGACAAATCTTCTGACCAAGTTTCATGATGATCGGAAAATAAATGTGACCTCTAGAGTGTTAACAAGGTTTTACTATAGCCATATATGGAAAATAGCCCGGCCCCCGTGGTTGCCATGTTTTTCAACCAACCGGCATCATTTTTGAACTTGTCCAAGATATCATTGGGATGAATCTTCTGACCAAGTTTCATGAAGATCGGACTATAAATGTGGCCTCTAGAGTGTTAACAAGATATTACTATAGCCTTACATAAATGTATATAGCCATATAAGGAAAAATGCCCCGCCCCTTGGCGGCCATGTTTTTCAAGCAAACGTAACCATTTTCGAACTCATCCAAGATATCATTAAAACAAATCTTCTGACCATATTTCAGCAAGATTGGACAATAAATGTGGCCTCTAGAGTGTTAACAAGGTTTTACCATATATAGCCATATAAGAAAAAATGCCCTGCCCCCTGGCAGCCATGTTTTTCAACCGACCGGCATCATTTTTGAACCCGTCCAAGATATAATTCGGATGAATCTTCTGACCAAGTTTCATGAAGATAGGACAATAAATGTGGCCTCTAGAGTGTTAACAAGATTGTACTATAGCCATATATAGCCATATAAGGAAAAATGCCCCTCCCCTTGGCAGCCATGTTTTTCAAGCGAAGGTTACCATTTTTGAACTCATCCAAGATATCAGTGGGACAAATCTTCTGAGCAAGTTTCATGAAGATTGGAAAATAAATGTGGCCTCTAGAGTGTTAACAAGGTTTTACTATAGCCATATAAGGAAAAATATCCCACCCCCTGGAGGCCATGTTTTTCAACCAACCGGCATAATTTTCGACCTCATCCAAGATATTATAGGGATGAATCTTCTGACCAAGTTTTATGAGGATCAGACAATAAATGTGGCCTCTAGATTGTTAACAAGATTTTACAATAGCCATATATAGCCATATAAGGAAAAAAGCCCCGCCCCTTGGCAGCCATGTTTTTCAAGCAAACATAACCATTTTTACCCCACAAGGCCCATGTTTGAACTTGGCCTAGACATCATGTAGATACAACTTCTGACCAAGTTTGGTGAAGATCAGATGAAAACTACCTGAATTAGAGAGCGGACAGCATGCTGAATGTTTAAAACGCACCAAGTGACCCCGTTACCTTGTTTTTGACCCGGCAAGGCCCATGTTCGAACTTGGCCTAGACATCATGTAGATACAACTTCTGACCAAGTTTGGTGAAGATCAGATGAAAACTACTTGAATTAGAGAGCGGACACTTAATACGGACCGACAGACAGACCGACAGACCCGATCGACTGACCCACCGACCGACAGACAAGTTCACTCCCAGGGCTTTTTTTCCTTCTTTGGACCCGCCGAAAATCGGCCCTTTCCCCTCAGATTTTTTTTCTCCTCAGCAGGTAAATTTTCCCCCAGATTTCATTTTTTTCCCCTTAAAAAAAAAAATAATAAAAATAAAAATTAAAAAAAAATTTTTTTTTTTTTTTTTTTTTACTTTAAATACATAAGTTAACCTGATCCAGTGTAGAAAATATAACATATTGCATAATTAAATTATCTGTTGCCTTGATTTTGTTTTAAAAACAGCAAAATATGTTGATTATTTAAGACTTTCCTTATTTTCCCCAAAATCCGGCGTTTCGCGTGATTTTTCCCCCCAAAATCCGGCATTTTGCGCGTTTTTTTCCCCTCAAAAAAGGCCAGGCCCTTTCCCCAAAATCAGATAAAAAACCCTGACTCCTATATACCCCCCTAAACTTCGTTTGTGGGGGGTATTATAAACCAAGTCAACAGTTGAAAGCATTAGCCATACATGCCAGAATTTTTCAGGTCCAATTCGGGACTTTCCATACAAAAATGTCGGGACATTTGACCAAAAAGCGGGACACCTAAAACGATCAATCATTTCACCTTTTCTTTAGTCAATAGTCAGTATATTACTTACAAAAACTCTAAATTTCTGCCCAATATTGACGATAAGTGTGTGTTCAGAATTTCGTGAATACAGACGTTCTCCATTTTCCGGAAGTAAACACACTCCATAAACTGAAATGAGGGGTATACCCATATGCCTTGATTTGACATCTAATTGGTACAGGGATATCCCCTTAAACATATGTAAATCGCGTGACACGATGTGAGCGCATCGAGCACTGTTCTTATTCAACCAATCCTAAATTAACTCTAAATTTAGATTGATGAAATATGTACAAACTATTTTCTGAAAATCAGTCAAAAATGAAAGGTAATTTGTGAGAAACATCAATGTGTATTGGTCAGCATTCAATTTGTTTGATGTAGAAAATCGGTGTTTTGACAGGTGGCGTAAATTTCTGTATGATACATCTTTTGATAGCAATTAGCGACCTCGATCATAAAAACACCATGGTATGAATGCTGATTAAATCAATAAGTTGCCGATAAATCACTGATAAGGTGTCAAAAACAACACTGATGCACTTGAGTAGTAGAAGTGGGTTGTTAATTGGGGGCAATAAAGGGATTAGTGATGATAAGTTTTAGCCAGAAAGAGCTCGAAAAGCGAATTTTATTGGGAACTAATAGACCTAACAATGTTTTTAACAAATGTCGGGACAAATTGTCTCATATCGAGATGCCGGGACAAAGATCCCAAAAGCTGGACTGTCCCGCCGAGATCGGAACGTCTGGCATGTATGGCATTAGCGATTGGGTTTTCAACTTACGCTTTTTTCTATCCCACACATTTTACTTGCCAAACTTAATAATAAACCACAAACATAATGAACAGGGATTTGTTTTCATATACTGAATAAATCTCATTTTCAACCGAATTGGAAAGAAACTAGACATATATATATGACACTGGTGCCCCCTGGAATCATGCTGGAACACATAAAGCACCAAGTTTTATTATAAAGGGCTTGCTTTCAACAAACATCATCTTTATAAACTCAATACTCCCAAAAAATTATGACTGACATAATTCTGAAACCAAAATTAATTTCTTGAGGATTATCTACACATCAAGAAGATAAAGATGTAAAAGTTTGATCAAAATCTTGCAAGCAAATAAAGAGGAATTTATTGCACACAATTCTAAAATGGAGAAATAGACAAAGGTTCACAAATACTGGAAAAAATGGTCCCATCCAAAATTCCTTTCTTTATGATCATTACACATTAGACACATTACAGTCATTTAGCTGCGAGTTTGAGCAAGAACCACTAAGCCATTTTAAAAAAGCTTAAAACAAAATATTCAAGACCTGTGTTAAATCAGAATGACATAACACGTTTAAATGCCTTCCAATTTGTAGGAAAATAAAAATTCCCAAATCTGAAATGAGAAAATCATAAATGCCTAGGAAATGTGGCAAATTAAATATAAATAATTTAAAGTCAACTTGTCATTCACAATTTTAAGTTTAATTTTCTTATATATTTTTTTTATCAATTTAAGTTTATATTAGAAAATATAACAGATGAAGTGTGGTTACCTGCTATTGCCAGTTGGACCCATGTCAAACTTAGAGTTGAAGTCAACAAAGTCAGAGAGTTCCCGAATGTTGTCAAGCATGACACCCAGGTCTTCACTCGCAAAGTTACAGGTCAACTGAAAACATACATCAGGGATTTTTATTTGATTTTGGGGAAAAGGCCTGGCCTTTTTTTAGGGGAAAAAAATCCCGCAAAGCTTTCGATTTTGGGGAAAACAAGAGCTGTCAGAGGACAGCGCGCTCGACTATTCGAGTGCTTGACAGTATAACGTAAGCCATCATGGAGTGTGGGGGGGGGGGGGGGGTGTGGGTGTGAGATCATTTAATAGATGATCTTTCAAAAATAAGAATAAATAATAATTATTTATTATTTTTGGGGGGGGTGGGGGGGAGAGGGGGGTATAATGTGGGTGGGTGATCATTTAATAGACGATCTTTGAAAAATAAGAAAAATTGGGGGGGGTGGGGGGGGGTCTGGGGGGCCGGGCCGTGGAGGATGGTTTGAGCGGAGTGCATTGTAAGTGTTGTTTTGTCAAACTTTAACATAGATTTATCAATAATATGCATATTCTAAGTATAAAAGGGGCAATAATTCTGTCAAAATGCTTGAAACAGTTGTTTGCTCTTGTATATAGGTTGGGGTCATGATGGTAAACAAGTATGCAAAATATGAAAGCAATATGTCAAGGGACACAGGAAATATTTGGGGTAGTACGCAAACTTTAGCATAGATTTATCAATAATATGCATATTCTTAGTATAAAAGGGGCCATAATTCGGTCAAAATGCTTGATACACTTGTCTGCTCTTGTTTATAGGTTGGGGTCATGATGGTAAACAAGTATGCAAAATATGAAAGCAATATGTCAAGGGACACAGGAAATATTTGGTGTAGTACGCAAACTTTAACATAGATTTATCAATAATATGCATATTGTAAGTACAAAAGGGCCATAATTTTGTCAAAATACTTGATACAGTTGTCTGCTCTTGTTTATAGGTTGGGGTCATGATGGTAAACAAGTATGCAAAATATGAAAGCAATATGTCAAGGGACATTGAAAATATTTGGGGTAGTACGCAAACTTTAACATTTGCTATATATATTCTAAGTGGAAAAGGGGCCATAATTATTAAAAAATGCTTGATAGAGTTGTCTGCTCTTGTTTATAGGTTGGGGCCATGTTGGTAAACAAGTTTGCAAAATATGAAAGCAATATGTCAAGGGACAATGAAAATAATTGGGGTAGTACGAAAACTTTAACATTTGCACGCTAACGGAAACGGAAACACCAACGCGGGGAGGAGTAGGATAGCTCCACTTTATATATTTCATATATAATAGTCGAGCTAAAAATCGCGCAAAACGCCGGATTTTATGGAAAATAAGGAAAGTCTTAAATAATCAATTTAACATTTTTTACTGTTTGAAACAAATTCAAGGTAGAGCGGCGTCGGGCTTCTCCGAATAGGGTCTAAGTCCGGATACTTTTAGACAATCAGAAAAAAGATCACATTTAACCTCTTGAAAGTCATTATCTTTGCATGAGCAGAAAGCGAGATTTTTCTTTTCCGGTTTTGCAAAGTTTCAAGGCGCGTATATTTTCAAAAACTAGAAAAACAATCACTTGTTCTGAAGGTAAGAATGTTCTTTCATTTTCTTACTGGGTATGCTAAGCAACCTTGAAGACATTATTTTCGAATAATTTTGTTTAGATTAAAGCTTGACAGCGTACAAGTGAATTATGTTATGTAAAGAGGTTAAAGTCATAAGTGACAAGTATAAATGTGACGTCACACGATTAATATGGGTATTACGGAGGTATCCGAAAGAGCCGATATAAAATTCAATAGTCGGCTCTTGTGGATACCTGTTTTTTTTAAATGAAACTTGATACAAATGTATGTAAAATCTTGTACTCACATTAGCAATTGATATTCTATTGACCATGTGTCAATATAAATGGTTTTGAAATAAGGAAATCTTGTCAATGTATACCTTTCTAAGAAAAAAAAACAACAACACAAAAGTCAAATATTTAGTTAATTCTATCAGCCTGGTGTGTTGCCTGACCCTGTTCCTATGTATTGGGTAAGTTATTAAGACTGTATTTTACTTCTAGGATTAGTCGTCCACAAAAGTATGCCAATACTGCCCTGGAAAACTCAGTTAGAGCAGTGAAAAGTAATTCTAATAGCTACTTAAAGGCATCCAGGCTCTACAAAGTACCAAGGTCAACGATATTTGACAAGGTTAAGGGTCATTCCAGCATCGAATGCACTATGGGGCCATATACAGTTCTCACAGCTGCTTAGGAGAAGAGGATAGTCAAGTGGCTGACACAAATGTCACGTATTGGTTATGGACGGACTAAATATGAACTGATAAGAACTGTTGGCAAAATTGAGATGTGCCCTGTATGTACATGTAACCGGGGTGCTCAACACCCGTCTTGATGGGTTAAGTGTGAAAATTGTCAAACACGTTGGCATTATATGTGTGCCAACAGGCCAGAATATAGGTTGTTGGACGAGAAAGAAAAAGCAAAGATGGAGTTTGTTTGTCCGATGTGTGATTGACAACATGTTTGAAGCATCTGAGACACAATTATAAATGATGCTTTTTAAGTATTATCACGTGATTTACTGATTACTAGTATTTGAATGATGTACTGCTGTTGAGTTCGTGTTCCTGTTGATTGCAAAAATGTTCACATGAACAATGGTGTAAAAAGCGTAGGTTATCTGACATAATTAAAGTGTTACGTGACTAAAATGAAATTTTTTTATCATGAAATAATTTCATAAAAGATTAAGCTAGTTTACAATATTTTCATACGAGTTAATATTGTCAGTTAAACTATTTGTATTTTTGTATAATGGACAGTCTCAAAAAAGAAGTGAATACAATTTGATAACGCAATGTTTAACTAAAGATTTGTCTGTGTTTTGTATCGTTTTTTTTTAAACCTTATAGGTATTTGAAAGACCCGATGGTATCCGAACTGACCCGACAATAGTTACTTGATGGTTCCTAGCATACATGAAATTTTAAAACGAGTAACACTTAGCAATATAGACGAAAAGGATGATAAACGGCTGCTTTAGGTAACCAGCTCAAAATCGTTCGGCACTTTCGGATATTAAGAAAACAATCCAAAATAATCTTTAAAGCATCCGGGGACTGCCGACATCGCTCTAACAGATAATTTAATTATGCAATATTTTATTATTTTCTACACTGGATCAGGTTAACTTATATATTTAAACGTTTAAAAAAAAAATTGGGGGGGGGGAATGAAATCTAGGGGAAAATGTACCACCTGAGGGGAAAAAAAATCAGAGCAGAAAGGGCCGATTTTCAGCGGGTCACAAAGAAGAGAAAAAAATAACCTGTACATCAAGGTGACTTACCTTCAATTCGTCTAAATCTTAATTTTTCCACACAAGTAAGGAAGTGTTCATATATAATTTACCATTATTGAAATTTTCACTTTTTTTTTTTTTTTTTTTTTTTTTTCATACAGTTAAAATAGCTTCCTTCTGGAAAATCATAGGGGTTTTAAAATATGGAGCTATAAAATAACAGCATCATATCAGTTACACGTTTTGTTTGGTTTACTTTTTCTTTATTTACTGTATTAAGCCAGATTCCTTAAGTTTTGTATCACTGCTTTTAAACAGTGGACTACCTTTTTATTTCCCAGATACTTTCTTAAAAGCTAATGATTAAATTTGAAACCATGTACATGGTTATGTGTCAATTACTGGGCATGTTCATTTTATGACACACTATATATTGCTTACATAGATCAGTTTTCCTTGCGGTGTCTGACATGGATATTCTTTGGTCACCATGGACTCCCAAATAGGTCTGAAAGAAAGACACTTTGTTTTAAAGATCAAAAGATTCGTTATAAAGATATGACAATAGTATATCTAGACAAATCAAGATCTTGCACCTAAACCTCTCACTCCAAAGTGCACAATTCTAGGGTTCTGCTAAGTCAGAAAAGGCAGAAATAATTTGCTCATAAATCAATGCATGCAATTGAATGTTCACACTATGCAACATGAAGGCATTCTAGACACCGAAAATTGCATTAAGCCCCATTTTCCAAGATCGAGGCTCATTTCACAATGATCACAATAAGGAACAAAATCCATGTGTAGTTCAGATATAAACCTTTTTACACCTTTCAAAATGAATAAAGTTGAAGAAGGAACACTACCTGAGGATACGAGACAGGTACAGACAGATTCCGTTGTGCTTTCCAGAGAATGTGATGTTCTGCATGTATCCTGGTCCCCCACTCATGCTCATGTCCATATGCTGGTACATGGTCTGGTTCCCATACATCAGCGGTGTAGACGCTTGGTTAGGATGCATGCCTGAGTAAATCATGCAAATATATATCCTTTTTTTCTTCTTGTAACAATTAAGATAAATAACTGTTGTGCTTTTTTCACAAGCTGCCACTTGCACTATTTTTTTAAGGAAAATATTGTTATTTTGGGGTATTAATTGGACACATTTTCCAAGTAGGTGAACAAAAAAAGTATCAAATCAGTTTTTGGTAAAATATGCATGATTTTGATTATAAGAAAAAATAATCAAGCCTTATAATACAAATACAGCTCTAAATTCCACTTTTGTTAAAAAACTGCTCATTTCCAAAACAAGCAGTTTATGGTCAAATTTGATATTTGACCTCTAAGTGTGACCATGACCTTCGTGGTAATGAGACAGGTGATAACAGGAGATGTGTTTGTCAGAAACACAATGCCCCCTACTGCGCCGCTTTGATTTTGTTTTCTTGTCCTTTGACATTGAAGGATGACCTTGACCTTTTAGCACTCAAAATGTGCAGCTCCATGAGATACACATGCATGCCAAATATCCAGTTGCTATCTGAAGAGACATAGAAGTTATGAGCATTTTTCGAAACCTAAACGCGAAACCTAAACGCAAAGTGTGACGGAAGGACGGACGGTCCGATCACTATATGCCCTCCTTCAGGGGAATAAAAACCACACTTGTTCTCCAAACGGTTGTTATTTGTAAATTCCATAAAGAATGACAAATATATAGCCACGAAAAGTTGTTTTATGACCGAAGTTTACCTTTGACACATATCATAGACCTCTGTGGTAGGGTCACAGGTTTTCACACAAACTTCTGGTGTGTGCAGTTGCTCATTAGTGGTTACTTATTTTAAGTAGCATGATGAATCCATTCAGGCTGTTTTATGGCAAAATTTCAAATTCGAAATATAACAGTAACCTTGACTTTTGAGGTCTGAAGAAAAGTGTTACAGGGCAAGTTGTCTTACGATGGATTGCATTTAAGCCAAGTTATTAATAAATCAATCAATATATGGCAATGCCATGGCTGAGAAATGAATATTCAAGTTGTTTTATGACCCAATATGACCTTTGTGTTATGGAGAAAAGTTTTACACACAACACTTTGACTTGTAATGATTTACATTTAAGCTTCAGTTATTTCAAAGTCATTCAATACATGGCAACATCATGGTTGAGACAGGACTTTTAAAGCTGTTAAATGGTGAAACATGACAATTGACCTCTAAGTTTGACCTCCACCTTTGAGGAAAGTAGACAGGTTTTGAATGACGACTAATAATGATGAACATTGTGCCATGATAGTTTTAACTCTATCTATACAAAGCAAAGTTATGGCTCAGTAACAAAACCTGCGCCAGACAGACAGCACAATTGCTATATGCTGCCTTCTTTAATGGAGGGCATATTAAGGCTTGACTTTCCATGGTTATGCATGTGGCAGATCATCACACAACTATCTGACCAACTTCAGCATAATTTGCAACATTTTACATTAAGTTCAAAATACTTATAATGTTTCAAAAGTTGAAGTGCACTTATTACCACACTTGAATAATAGCTGTCCAATGCACAGTGCAATACCCAAGACTTGTTGGGGGCGAGGGAGGATTTCTTAGGGGCTCAAATGAAGGAATACAATTGTATTCAATTGACAAAGCTGTATAAACTAATTTGACTATGTATCAGTTTTGCCATTATGATTAAAAAGTGGAAATTTAAATATATTGTTTACATTATTTTGAAATAATATAAAATACAAAATATTGTTTGTGTTAATTATATTTGTAAAGGTTTAACCCATAGAGATTGATAGGGAGATAATCTGGCATGTTGAATTAAAAAAATGGATTGACGATTTTAATCAGATATTTTAAACAATCATTTGGGATAAATTTCAAATTTATTCTTTTTTTGAGACTGGAAAAGGGCACTAACTATGATAAAAGTAAACGTCCTGATATGTTCTCTGTTACCTGGTGCGGGGGTAGGGAAGGAGGAGAAGTTGTGTGGCTGCTGAGGTCCACCAGGACTGAACATGGACATGTTACCAAACCCACCACCTGAAAGTGAAAACAGTAGGAATATACATTTGAGTCTTGCTCTAGGAAATCTGGGCTAAATGCATGAGCGTTAAGTGTAGTCCCAGATTAGCATGAGCGTAAAGTGTAGTCCCAGATTAGCATGAGCATAAAGTGTAGTCCCAGATAAGCATGAGCGTAAAGTGTAGTCCCAGATTAGCATGAGCATAAAGTGTAGTCCCAAATAAGCATGTGCCTAAAGTGTAGTCCCAGATTAGCATGAGCGTAAAGTGTAGTCCCAGATTAGCATGAGCGTAAAGTGTAGTCCCAGATAAGCATGAGCATAAAGTGTAGTCCCAGATTAGCATGAGCGTAAAGTGTAGTCCCAGATTAGCATGAGCGTAAAGTGTAGTCCCAGATAAGCATGAGCGTAAAGTGTAGTCCCAGATTAGCATGAGCGTAAAGTGTAGTCCCAGATAAGCATGAGCGTAAAGTGTAGTCCCAGATAAGCATGAGCGTAAAGTGTAGTCCCAGATAAGCATGAGCGTAAAGTGTAGTCCCAGATTAGCATGAGCGTAAAGTGTAGTCCCAGATAAGCATGAGCATAAAGTGTAGTCCCAGATAAGCATGAGCGTAAAGTGTAGTCCCAGATTAGCATGAGCGTAAAGTGTAGTCCCAAATAAGCATGTGCCTAAAGTGTAGTCCCAGATAAGCATGAGCGTAAAGTGTAGTCCCAGATTAGCATGAGCGTAAAGTGTAGTCCCAGATTAGAATGTGCCTAAAGTGTAGTCCCAGATTAGCATGTGCCTAAAGTGTAGTCTCAGATTAGCATGTGCCTAAAGTGTAGTCCTAGATTAGCATGTGCCTAAAGTGTAGTCCCAGATTTGCATGTGCCTAAAGTGTAGTCCCTTATTAGCATGTGCCTAAAGTGTAGTCCCAGATTAGCATGTGCCTAAAGTGTAGTCCTAGATAAGTATGTGCCTAAAGTGTAGTCCCAGATTAGCATGTGCCTAAAGTGTAGTCCTAGATTAGTATGTGCCTAAAGTGTAGTCCTAGATTAGCATGTGCCTAAAGTGTAGTCCTAGATTAGCATGTGCCTTAAGTGTAGTCCTAGATTAGCATGAGCGTTAAGTGTAGTTCCAGATTAGCATGTGCCTAAAGTGTAGTTCCAGATTAGCATGTGCCTAAAGTGTAGTCCTAGATTAGCATGTGCCTTAAGTGTAGTCCTAGATTAGCATGAGCGTAAAGTGTAGTTCCAGATTAGCATGTGCCTTAAGTGTAGTTCCAGATTAGCATGTGCCTAAAGTGCAGTCCTAGATTAGCATGTGCGTAAAGTGTAGTTCTTGATTAGCACGAGCGTAAAGTGTAGTCCTAGATTAGCATGTGCCTTAAGTGTAGTCCTAGATTAGCATGTGTGTAAAGTGTAGTTCTAGATTAGCATGAGCATAAAGTGTAGTTCCAGATTAGCATGTGCCTAAAGTGTAGTCCTAGATTAGCATGTGCCTAAAGTGTAGTCCTAGATTAGCATGTGCCTAAAGTGTAGTCCCAGATTAGCATGTGCCTAAAGTGTAGGCCTAGATTAGCATGTGCCTAAAGTGTAGTCCCAGATTAGCATGTGCCTAAAGTGTAGTCTCAGATTAGCATGTGCCTAACGTGTAGTCCCAGATTAGCATGTGCCTAAAGTGTAGTCCCAGATTAGCATGTGCCTAAAGTGTAGTCCCTTATTAGCATGTGCCTAAAGTGTAGTTCCAGATTAGCATGAGCGTAAAGTGTAGTTCCAGATTAGCATGTGCGTAAAGTGTAGTTCCAGATTAGCATGTGCCTAAAGTGTAGTCCTAGATTAGCATGTGCCTAAAGTGTAGTTCCAGATTAGCATGTGCGTAAAGTGTAGTTCCAGATTAGCATGTGCCTAAAGTGTAGTTCCAGATTAGCATGTGCCTAAAGTGTAGTCCTAGATTAGCACGAGCGTAAAGTGTAGTTCCAGATTAGCATGTGCCTAAAGTGTAGTTCCAGATTAGCATGTGCCTAAAGTGTAGTTCCAGATTAGCATGTGCCTAAAGTGTAGTCCTAGATTAGCATGTGCCTAAAGTGTAGTCCTAGATTAGCATGTGTGTAAAGTGTAGTTCTAGATTAGCATGAGCATAAAGTGCAGTTCCAGATTAGCATGTGCCTAAAGTGTAGTCCTTGATTAGCAAGAGCGTAAAGTGTAGTCCCAGATTAGCATAAGCCTAAAGTGTAGTTCCAGATTAGCATGTGCCTAAAGTGTAGTACTAGATTAGCATGTGCCTAAAGTGTAGTCCTAGATTAGCATGTGCCTAAAGTGTAGTCCTAGATTAGCATGTGCCTAAAGTGTAGTCCCAGATTAGCATGTGCAATTTGCACAGGCTAATCAGGGACTTCACTTTTAGCTTTTATGGACTTTGTTGTTTAAATGAAGCTTGATTAGCAAAAATACAGTTTATGAAGAAAGTGTTGTCTCTGATTCGCCTGTGCAGAGATGACACTTTAAGCACATGCATTAAACCCCATTTTCTCTTAGCCAGGCTTGATTATTTGAGAAACATCTCTGGAGAATATTGCTCTGGTACTCCAGGTTGGAACATGTTCCAAAACCCATCCCAATAATGACCAGTTCGTTAAGGAACACTTGAATAAGGAACACACTGAGAACGTGTTTATTGTGTTGGATGACGAGTATTGGGATTATACTACGGACATCAACTGTTGACCTACATTGCTGAGCATGGACATGTTTGGAAACCATTTATCTAAACACATGAGACAATCCATCCCCTTCAAGGATCAAATAGAGAACAGTACAGTCGTGATACATTAATAAATCTTGAGAATACTACAATGTGTTGGTTTACAATACATTTATCAATTTTCCAGCTAGAAAAAACACAGGTATAAGCAAAAGATCTAAGCTGTCAGGGCCCTCAATCTATCAAATCTGCCGCCAAATTTCGGCGGCAGTCCCCCACCTGAAAGGTATACTTTTTTCCCCTTTTGAAAAATTCCCCCTAAATAAAAATAAAAAAAATATTTTTTTTTTAAAGAAAGATGTGTCTCATCTCATGATTATTATATCTCAATTCTATTTCAATTTAATCTTTTCAAACATACTAAATCATAAAAAAAATGCAATGAATTTAGTGAAAACATGTACAAATGTAATAATGAGAGAGTAAGTAAAATAATCCCCCAAAAAGGGAAACGCCGCGAAAATTTCCCCTCCTAAGGGCTGCGGACCCCTTCCCCCAAAGTAGTGTGAGGGCCCTGGCTGTCATATTTGCATGTTCATTAAATATCCAAATGTTAACATGCCTTTAACATTTGAGGAAAGTATCATGAACATTCAAAAGGTATAGCAGATATGAAACTGACACAAAAATGGACTCTCAAACATTATCAATTGAAGCATGACCTTAACTTTTAACCGGCATGACTATCTCTTACTTTCAAGTAACAACGTATAGTTCCATCAAGTGGAACTGGTAAGGGACAAAACAACTTTCAGAAAGACAAGGTCCAGGCTCCTAAATTCCTAAATTCCTTGCCAACAATAACTTTTCTATATGTTAGCTATCCCACATCATACCTGCAGGCCCAATGTTACTCGGCATCATGGGCCGATCACTGTACGAGTACTGGGCCTCCCCGCCATACTGGAAGAATGCCATTTTAGCCCAATCTGCCACTTGCTGCTCTGAGGCCATCCGTGAACAGGCAAGAATTAGGCATGTGGCGCAAGACTGCTCTATCTGGAAACATGAAAAAGTAATATGATTAAACAATCATGAAGAAAGGCCATTCATCAATCCATCATGAAAAGTTCTTATTATAGTGCATCACTAAGTTTACAGAGCAAGCATCATATGAAATATTTTTATTGAACTGAGGAAAACACTGTTATAACCCCAAATTTTACAAAACAAACCTTATAACAATATTTTCATAAGAGAAAATAAAATAAGAACATGTTTTCACTAGAAATATACATGCTATATTTATTAAACAGCTTAATTATACAAGATTTTCATGAATGTAAAAACTCACTTTCATAGCTTAGGTTTAGCCTGCTCACTTAACATTCAGAACTGGAAGAATCTCATATATTCTCCTTGCTCAATAAACTTTACCCACTTATACTTGGCCAGCAAATAATAAAAATGTATGACAATTTAAGCCTCTCTCCTATTCCCTTTACACAAGAAACATTCCCCTGGAAGTTGATAAATCCACTAAGACCTTGGTCATTCTCCAAAACGTACCTTATGCAGCCTGAAGAATGCCTTCACTTCCTCTAAGTCAGGCCCCTGACAGTCAATGAGCTCACCCAACCCTCAATCCCTCCCTCAAGTCTACCTTATGTAGCCTGAAGAAGGCCTTGACTTCCTCTGAGTCAGGCCCCTGACAGTCAATGAGCTCACCCAACCCTCAATCCCTCCCTCAAGTCTACCTTATGTAGCCTGAAGAAGGCCTTGACTTCCTCTGAGTCAGGCCCCTGACAGTCAATGAGCTCACCCAACCCTCAATCTCTCCCTCAACTCTACCTTATGTAGCCTGAAGAATGCCTTCACTTCCTCTGAGTCAGGTCCCGACAGTCAATGAACTCACCAAACCCTCAATCTCTCCCTCAACTCTACCTTACGTAGCCTGAAGAAATCCTTCACTTCCTCTGAGTCAGGCCCCTGACAGTCAATGAACTCACCCAACCCTCAATCTCTCCCTCAACTCTACCTTATGTAGCCTGAAGAATGCCTTCACTTCCTCTGAGTCAGGTCCCTGACAGTCAATGAACTCACCCAACCCTCAATCCCTCCCTCAACTCTACCTTATGTAGCCTGAAGAATGCCTTCACTTCCTCTGAGTCAGGCCCCTGACAGTCAATGAACTCACCCAACCCTCAATCCCTCCCTCAACTCTACCTTATGTAGCCTGAAGAATGCCTTCACTTCCTCTGAGTCAGGTCCCTGACAGTCAATGAACTCGCCCAACCCTCAATCCCTCCCTCAACTCTACCTTATGTAGCCTGAAGAATGCCTTCACTTCCTCTGAGTCAGGTCCCTGACAGTCAATGAACGCACCCAACCCTTAACCCCTCCCTCAACTCTACCTTATGTAGCCTGAAGAATGCCTTCACTTCCTCTGAGTCAGGCCCCTGACAGTCAATGAACTCACCCAACCCTCAATCTCTCCCTTAACTCTACCTTATGTAGCCTGAAGAATGCCTTCACTTCCTCTGAGTCAGGTCCCTGACAGTCAATGAACTCACCCAACCCTTAATCCCTCCCTCAACTCTACATTACGTAGCCTGAAGAAATCCTTCACTTCCTCTGAGTCAGGCCCCTGACAGTCAATGAACTCACCCAACCCTCAATCTCTCCCTCAACTCTACCTTATGTAGCCTGAAGAATGCCTTCACTTTCTCTGAGTCAGGCCCCTGACAGTCAATGAACTCACCCAACCCTCAATCTCTCCCTCAACTCTACCTTATGTAGCCTGAAGAATGCCTTCACTTCCTCTGAGTCAGGTCCCTGACAGTCAATGAACTCACCCAACCCTCAATCCCTCCCTCAACTCTACCTTACGAAGCCTGAAGAATGCCTTCACTTCCTCTGAGTCAGGCCCCTGACAGTCAATGAACTCACCCAACCCTTAATCCCTCCCTCAACTCTGCCTTATGTAGCCTGAAGAATGCCTTCACTTCCTCTGAGTCAGGCCCCTGACATTCAATGAACTCACCCAACCCTCAATCTCTCCCTCAACTCTACCTTATGTAGCCTGAAGAATGCCTTCACTTTCTCTGAGTCAGGCCCCTGACAGTCAATGAACTCACCCAACCCTCAATCCCTCCCTCAACTCTACCTTATGTAGCCTGAAGAATGCCTTCACTTTCTCTGAGTCAGGTCCCTGACATTCAATGAACTCACCCAACCCTCAATCTCTCCCTCAACTCTACCTTATGTAGCCTGAAGAATGCCTTCACTTCCTCTGAGTCAGGTCCCTGACAGTCAATGAGCTCACCCAACCCTTAATCCCTCCCTCAACTCTACCTTATGTAGCCTGAAGAATGCCTTTACTTCCTCTGAGTCAGGTCCCGACAGTCAATGAACTCACCCAACCCCCAATCCCTCCCTCAACTCTACCTTATGTAGTCTGAAGAATGCCTTCACTTCCTCGGAGTCAGGCCCCTGACAGTCAATGAACTCACCCAACCCTCAATCCCTCCCTCAAGTCTACCTTATGTAGCCTGAAGAATGCCTTCACTTCCTCTGAGTCAGGTCCCTGACAGTCAATGAGCTCACCCAACCCTTAATCCCTCCCTCAACTCTACCTTATGTAGCCTGAAGAATGCCTTCACTTCCTCTGAGTCAGGTCCCGACAGTCAATGAACTCACCCAACCCCCAATCCCTCCCTCAACTCTACCTTATGTAGCCTGAAGAAATCCTTCTCTTCCTCTGAGTCAGGTCCCTGACAGTCAATGATCTCACCCAACCCTCAATCCCACCGTCAACTCTACCTTATGTAGCCTGAAGAATGCCTTCACTTCCTCTGAGTCAGGCCCCTGACAGTCAATGAACGCACCCAACCCTCAATCCCTCCCTCGACTCTACCTAATGTAGCCTGAAGAATGCCTTCACTTCCTCTGAGTCAGGTCCCGACAGTCAATGAACTCACCCAACCCTCAATCCCTCCCTCAACTCTACCTTATATAGCATGAAGAATGCCTTCACTTCCTCTGAGTCAGGCCCCTTACAGTCAATGAACGCACCCAACCCTCAATCCCTCCCTCAACTCTACCTTATGTAGCCTGAAGAATGCCTTCACTTCCTCTGTCAGGTCCCTGATAGTCAATGAGCTCACCCAACCCTCAATCCCTCCCTCAACTCTACCTTATGTAGCCTGAAGAATGCCTTCACTTCCTCTGAGTCAGGTCCCTGACAGTCAATGAGCTCACCCAACCCTCAATCTCTCCCTCAACTCTACCTTATGTAGCCTGAAGAATGCCTTCACTTCCTCTGAGTCAGGTCCCTGACAGTCAATGAGCGCACCCAACCCTCAATCCCTCCCTCAACTCTACCTTATGTAGCCTGAAGAATGCCTTCACTTCCTCTGAGTCAGGTCCCTGACAGTCAATGAGCGCACCCAACCCTCAATCCCTCCCTCAACTCTACCTTATGTAGCCTGAAGAATGCCTTCACTTCCTCTGAGTCAGGTACCTGACAGTCAATGAGCGCACCCAACCCTCAATCCCTCCCTCAACTCTACCTTATGTAGCCTGAAGAATGCCTTCACTTCCTCTGAGTCAGGTCCCTGACAGTCAATGAGCGCACCCAACCCTCAATCCCTCCCTCAACTCTACCTTATGTAGCCTGAAGAATGCCTTCACTTCCTCTGAGTCAGGTCCCTGACAGTCAATGAGCTCACCCAACCCTCAATCTCTCCCTCAACTCTACTCTACCTTATGTAGCCTGAAGAATGCCTTCACTTCCTCTGAGTCAGGTCCCTGACAGTCAATGAGCGCACCCAACCCTCAATCCCTCCCTCAACTCTACCTTATGTAGCCTGAAGAATGCCTTCACTTCCTCTGAGTCAGGTCCCTGACAGTCAATGAACTCACCCAACCCTCAATCCCTCCCTCAACTCTACCTTATGTAGCCTGAAGAATGCCTTCACTTCCTCTGAGTCAGGTCCCTGACAGTCAATGAGCGCACCCAACCCTCAATCCCTCCCTCAACTCTACCTTATGTAGCCTGAAGAATGCCTTCACTTCCTCTGAGTCAGGCCCCTGACAGTCAATGAGCTCACCCAACCCTCAATCCCTCACTCAACTCTA
The DNA here is from genome assembly GCF_020536995.1 of Dreissena polymorpha. Lineage (NCBI taxonomy): Eukaryota > Metazoa > Mollusca > Bivalvia > Myida > Dreissenidae > Dreissena > Dreissena polymorpha. The sequence continues at coordinate 44,320,286 of NC_068370.1, read as the reverse complement.
CCTTATGTAGCCTGAAGAATGCCTTCACTTCCTCTGAGTTAGGCCCCTGACAGTCAATGAGCTCACCCAACCCTCAATCCCTCACTCAACTCTACCTTATGTAGCCTGAAGAATGCCTTCACTTCCTCTAAGTCAGGCCCCTGACAGTCAATGAGCTCACCCAACCCTCAATCTCTCCCTCAACTCTACCTTATGTAGCCTGAAGAATGCCTTCACTTCCTCTGAGTCAGGTCCCTGACAGTCAATGAGCTCACCCAACCCTCAATCTCTCCCTCAGCTCTACCTTATGTAGCCTGAAGAATGCCTTCACTTCCTCTGAGTCAGGTCCCTGACAGTCAATGAGCTCACCCAACCCTCAATCTCTCCCTCAACTCTACCTTATGTAGCCTGAAGAATGCCTTCACTTCCTCTAAGTCAGGCCCCTGACAGTCAATGAGCTCACCCAACCCTCAATCTCTCCCTCAACTCTACCTTATGTAGCGTGAAGAATGCCTTCACTTCCTCTGTCAGGTCCCTGACAGTCAATGAGCTCACCCAACCCTCAATCTCTCCCTCAGCTCTACCTTATGTAGCCTGAAGAATGCCTTCACTTCCTCTGAGTCAGGCCCCTTACAGTCAATGAACGCACCCAACCCTCAATCCCTCCCTCAACTCTACCTTATGTAGCCTGAAGAATGCCTTCACTTCCTCTGAGTCAGGTCCCTGACAGTCAATGAACTCACCCAACCCTCAATCCCTCACTCAACTCTACCTTATGTAGCCTGAAGAATGCCTTCACTTCCTCTAAGTCAGGTCCCGACAGTCAATGAACTCACCCAACCCTCAATCCCTCCCTCAACTCTACCTTATGTAGCCTGAAGAATGCCTTCACTTCCTCTGAGTCAGGTCCCGACAGTCAATGAACTCACCCAACCCTCAATCTCTCCCTCAACTCTACCTTATGTAGCCTGAAGAATGCCTTCACTTCCTCTGAGTCAGGTCCCTGACAGTCAATGAGCTCACCCAACCCTCAATCCCTCACTCAACTCTACCTTATGTAGCCTGAAGAATGCCTTCACTTCCTCTGTCAGGTCCCTTACAGTCAATGAGCTCACCCAACCCTCAATCTCTCCCTCAACTCTACCTTATGTAGCCTGAAGAATGCCTTCACTTCCTCTGAGTCAGGTCCCTGACAGTCAATGAGCAGCTGTCGCAGCTGATCCACAGGACGCAGCTTGCTTAAAATGTGACTGCCCTGAAACAGCAGCAGGTTGTTATAACTGGGCAACTTCAAGGCTAACTAGAGCTTTGTCACAGGCGTGACTAATACCCCCACATGCCGCATGGACATGAATATTTTGCTCAATGTTTAAAACGCACTAGGTGACCTTGTGACCTAGTTTTTGACACAGCATGACCCATATTCAAACTTGACCTTGAGCTCATCTAGATACAACTTCTGACCAAGTTTGGTGAAGATCGGATGAAAACTACTTGAATTAGAGAGCGGAACCATGCTCAATGTGTAAAATGTACTATATGACCTTGTGACCTAGTTTTTGATCTGGCGTGGCCCATGTTCACACTTGGCTTTCAGAACATCTAGATAAAACTTCTGACCAAGTTTGGTGAAGATCGGATGAAAACTACTTGAATAAGAGAGAGGACACCATGCTGAATGTTAAAAAACGCACTAAGTGACCCCGTGACCTAGTTTTTGACCCGGCAAGGCCCATGTTCGAACTTGGCCATAAGATCATCTAGGTACAACTTCTGACCAAGTTTAGTGAAGATCGGATGAAAACTACTTGAATTAGAGAGCAGACAACATGCTGAAAGTTTAAAACACACCAAGTGACCCCGTGACCTAGTTTTTGACCCGGCAAGGCCCATGTTCAAGCTTGGCCTAGACATCATCTAGATACAACTTCTGACCAAGTTTGGTGAAGATCAGATGAAAACTACTTGAATTAGAGAGCAGACACTTAATACGGACCGACCGACAGACCGACCGACAGACCGACCGACAGACAAGTTCACTCCTATATACCCCCCTAAACTTCGTTATTTTGCACTAAAACTGAATATTGAGTGGTTTGATTTTTGCTAACAACTACTATAAAATTGAGATAAAAAGGTTAAAGAGATGTAGGGTTTATATTCATCAGTGTTCAATTCATAAAGTTGTAAAGGGAAATAAACTACATGTTCTGATTAACAAATAAGAGAAAAAATCAAATTTTTATTTATTTTTGAACATTGAGAATGGGAAATTTGATCCCAAAAACATAGTTTTTTCATGTTGTTCTGTTCCAGTAAGTTTTTATGAGTTATTGTCCCATGAACAATAATTTGTTTCCACATAATTAACCCATTTGTAGACAAAGCATATCATCTGGGTGCATCCATCAGTTTCACGAATATTCTTTAATAACACTATTTCCTATAATGGAAAACTAAGCCGTCCATAAATGAAGAAAACAAATCCCCAAAGGCTACTCCACAAATTGACTATTAATAAAACTGTTTTGTAAGGTAAAAGAAACTAAAAAGCTTCAATTAACCAATCTGTGTGTTAAGAACAAAGAATTGTTGCAAATGCTAAATGCTTTAAAAGACTATCATTATCTTTGCAAATTACCTTCTGCTTCTAGCCATTGTTGTCTACAAATCATTATTTTAACTCACCTGTGCGCTAAGTATGATGAATTTACGTGGTGGCTGTGTATGTTGTGTGACCACGACGGGCGGGTCTCGTCCGGTACTCTCAGCAGCGGGTAGGGGTGGGTGGTAGTAGTCCAGCTCTCCCACAGACCACGTCCTGCCGTCCACAGGAACTGTGGACTGCAGTTGGGGACAGGGATAGACGGGTGTGTGAATGGTTTAAACTAAGATGGAGGCAGAACATTCTAAATACCCTGATCTAGTCGTGGGGTTTTCACCTTATTTAACAAAGTCTATAAAGGCCTCTTCTAAATAAAAAGTAGTTTTTTAATTAAAGCAGTTTTCCACTAAATTTAAACTGACATCAGCTTTTTCATTCAACCAATCAGCGATGTAGTGAATAATTCTTCCCCAAAAATAATATACTAGGCCTCTTCCCAATGAGGAGGTAACAAAAACAGCTAGTAACAGTACAGAGAGCCAATACTGCAGTGGGAAAGATACAAAGAAGGTCAACCAAAGCTGTAATTTACCCTTGATATATTTATTTACCATCTTTGCTCCTCTCCTGCTGATAACAACAGTATTTACTTTATGCACTACTCCTGACCTCTCCTCCTGTGCAGCTTTGTAAGACATGTTCAAGGACAAATAACTCAGGGGTTTGCAAATCATCAAAGTAAAAAAAGTGTCTTGCCCATCTAAACTTGATCCTTAAGACACATTTTAAGTTTCAATCTAAATTTTAATTCAAAGATGTATTACATTTGTTTATTTTTTTTTATTTCAACAGATAATTCAAACATCATGATCAAAGATAAAAATAGTAAACAGGCTAATCAGCGAGGACACTTTTCGCCTAGAGCGGATTTTCATTTAACAGACTTTCTTTAAAACAAAAAATTCCATAAAAGCATAAAGTCACTAAGTGTCATCCCTGACTAGCCTGTGCAGACTGCACAGGCACATATGGGACAATACCTAAAGGGGCCTTTTCACAGATTTTGGCATATTTTGAAGTTTGTCATTAAATGCTTTATATACGTAGTTTCGTAAATTTAAACAACAACAGAACTCTCCAAATTATTCAAACGTTTAGCGTTGCAACGCTTTATAATTTTTAGGTTTTCAAATCGTCGAAAGATACATATTATGGCTATATTGGACTATGGTAAATGTTCAGTAATACTGTTTCCTCACAAATATCATAACTAAAATGAAAATTTGCGAATCTGAAACTACTTTTTTCAATTTTGTCAATTTACCAAACCGTGAAGAGATCCCTTTAACGTACATGCACTAAGTCTGGTAATCCCAGAGCACAGATCTTTTTCGGATCATACATTTTCCCTATCAACCTTCATCAAACTTGAAATCACGTGGCAACAAATGCCCAATAAATCATTTTGTATGATACCGTACATGTGACTCCATGAGTTGATTCTGAAAGGGGAAGGAATCACTGCCGATTGTCCACAGTAGATCACTGCTCTCCCCTTGAGAGGCCATCAGCAACATGCAACCTGAAGACATCAAACACTAGCAGGGTAACATTTGAAGTAATTTTTAGTATAAATATGTCTCCATCACTGAAATTCCATATTCTAAAGCATTGGAAAATCCAAACAACTAAACTTCATATTTTAACAGACAACTTATTAATTCTAATCAGCTGATATTTACCTTTCCATGTGAAATTTGCAATAAACTATTACAATTTCTAAATGGCCTGTACTTTTAATAAATTTTGGGAACATTTTGGTTGTTAATAAATGAAAATGCATTACAGCATTTTGAAATTTACATTCGCATTGGCTTTAGGAAAGACGATAGATGACCCCTTAATATGCAATGTTGCAAAAATCCTGTCAGCAGATCATAATAGAACATCAAACTAGAAATTAATTTTGATAAAAATGTGCGTAACTGTACGTTTAAGTTATGCTGTATTTTCAAGCTGTGGTGATTAAACTGTCATTGCCCAGTAAAGTTTTAGCAATTTCACTTCATATAGTTTTCTGGTAATCGGTGTCTTACTAGCATTAATTGGATATACGTTTTACGGTTAACGCACATGTGAAATGCATATCAATTATAAGCTCAGTCATGGGTGACTTTTTTCTTTGATTTCTGAATATATTTATTGACCCTTTACATACAAAACCACTATACTGCAGGTTTAAATCATTTTTAAATGACTATTCTAAAATAAAACAAGAGCACCGCCTTGCGGTTGCAGACCGCTCATCTATTTTCTTTTTAAAGGTGAAGGGACTCTCAATTTTAATCACAAAGGAGGGAGGGGTGGAGTGAGGAGGGGTGTATAGTGTGGGGGTGTGGACATTTATTACATTATCTTCAAAAAATGCAAAAAAAAATGCAAAAAAAAAATCGGGGGTGGGGTGGGGAGGGGATTCTTGGGTGCACTGGCTGGACGGTATTTCAAAATAAAATAATAAAAATATATATTTGTGTTTTTAACCGTTTCAAAAAAAATAATGTGGGGGGGTGGGGTGGGTAAAGTGTGAGGGTGTTGTGGTCATTTGTAAGGTGGTACTTGATACTTTAGAAGTAAAGTGGATCGAAACACAAAATTTAACCATATATTCAAAGTTACTAAGTCAAAAAAGGGCCATAATTCCGTAAAAATGACAACCAGAGTTATGCAACTTGTCCTTTTACTGTACCCTTATGATAGTTTGCGAGTGTTCCAAGTATGAAAGCAATATCTATGATACTTTAGGGGTAAAGTGGACCAAAACACAAAACTTAACCAAATTTTCAATTTTCTAAGTATAAAGGGCCCATAATTCCGTCCAAATGCCAGTCAGAGTTACATAACTTTGCCTGCACAGTCCCCTTATGATAGTTAATAAGTGTTGCAAGTATGAAAGCAATAGCTTTGATACTGTAGGAATAAAGTGGACCTAAACACAAAACTTAACCAAATTTTAAATTTTCTAAGTATAAAAAGGGCACATAATTCTGTCAAAATGCCAGTCAGAGTTACATAACTTTGCCTGCACAGTCCCCTTATGATAGTTAGTAAGTGTTGCAAGTATGAAAGCAATAGCTTTCATACTTAAGGAATAAAATGGACCTAAACACAAAACTTAACCAAAATTTTCAATTTTCTAAAAAGGGCACATTATTCTGTCAAAATGCAAGCCAGAGTTATCTAACTTTGCCTGCCCAGTCCCCTCATGATAGTAAGTAAGTGTACCAAGTTTAAATGCAATAGCATTTATACTTTCTGAGAAAAGTGGACCTAAACGCAAAACTTAACCGGACGCTTTTCAAAAAATAGATGAGCTATAAATGATTTCATAATAATATACATTAAGATACATATAACAATGGTGTAATTTTTTCTGTGAAGTGTTTTTGTACAAAAAAGTACTTTGCTATTTCAAATTGTGTTATTGGTGGTATCAACAAGTTTTAACTAGCTGCGTATAACAATATGGCACTTCACAATGAATGCTATAACTTATCCCATTTTCGCCCTTCTTGAAAAAAAGAACAACAGTTTTTTGAGCTATGTTAAACTATGATTATGCTTGACAATTGCTCACCCTGCTTGTAGTAGGCCATGTGTACGTTGTTGGGCCTCTGTGGGGCGGTGGAGATCAGGAAGCCAGGCGGGAGTCTTACGTGAACCAGCGTCAGCATGCTGGGGCGTGACTTGGAACTGCCGAATGGGTTGGTCGTGAAGTACAGGCGAAGTCCTGGAAGGGTGATTGATATCATGTCAGCAGTTATGATGGAGAATTGTTAACATTTAATAGGTTTTAAAGCGAAAGGGTTTTCATTCATAATCACATTTACATAATTCCTCATGATTGGTGTAGTTATATCAAGGTGTCTTTAGTTTTATACATATTTTGCATTGCCAGTTTGAGCTGCATTAGCAATTTCCCGAATGCAACTTAAGTTTATTTGAAAGATGAAGTCCATTTATTTAGAGATCAACATTCTGTGATTCAAGTCTATTCATTCTAAGTCAATTTAAAATTAGCACAATCATAACAATTATATTATTTTCAACTAATAAGGCCTTTTTGGGAAGCTGATTTTAAATCAACTAGCAGGTCAAACCCAAATCCAACAAATAATTATTTTTCCAAATCCAGTCCTAAAATTCAGTTCATGCATGATTTGAGTTGCTAACTTTGGAAGTGAGATATTCATTTAAGAAATAATGACTTAAATTTGTAATAATCATATCACTAACTCGATTTTAGTCAGGATTTTCAATTTTATAAGTTTTAGCAGTTATATTTTAAAAGTCTTAAATCATAAAATTATACACTTTTCTCCCAATGTTTCTCCCAAAGTTTTATGACAATATTTCCTAATGTGACCTGTATTGTTCATGTTTCAATAACAGCCTCAATCTATGTTTAACTGAACTTACCAAAGAACAGATATTCTCATTGGTTTTATGAAGAAAAAGTTGTAGCGTTATACTATTTATTTTTGCCAAATTTGCTCATTTATGGCAATCGACTAATTTGGAGAATGGCAGAGTTAGCCTTGCTATTGGAGAATGATGTAAAGCCCACCCACCTGTCTGTGTTATGGCCACAAGATGGACGTTGCTGGACTCAGAGCTTGTGATGGGAGCAATGTGCACCAATGGCTTGAAGTTTGATCTGTCTATTGTCCTGCAATGACACAAAACCACTGCATTTTTTTTTAGTGATCATAGTTTCATAGACGGCAACAATGTTTGCATTTTTTTAGGTTTAAGGTTAAACATGTCAATTATCGCCCCTCCATTTTCTGTTGATCAAAATGAATTAATTTTGCCTTTGTGACACAATTCTTTATAGTTTATTTTATGTTCCACCTTTAAACAGCAGATTTCTTGGCCTTTAATAATACAACTTACTTAGTACTATTTAATGAACAATATTTCTGTTTGATTCACTGACAAGCAGCCAACATCATTTGTAAACAAAAATGACAACGTAGATAAGACAATAAAAGAAATACCCAACCATGACAAGTCACTGTATTTCATCACATCCCACCTAATCTTTGTTTAAAACAAAAAAAAAGACAAGGGACAAAATTGTCACAAAACCAGGTTTTCACCATAAAAAAATCTGATAAAGGGAGACAACTACAACTCAAAATGTGCATTGCTACTGATTGTTCATCAAAATTACCCCCCTTGTTTCAAAATCTATTTTTAGTCATGGCGACCTTGACCTTGGAGATATCTATGTAATTATTTTGCGCTACACACCGTCCAATGATAGTGAACAAATGTGCCAAATGATTTTGAAAACGGGCTTTAATGACATAGTTATGGCCCGGACAAGCTTATTTATGGCCATTTTTTAACTTTGAACTTAAAGTGTGACCTTGACCTTGGAGATATCGACGCAATTCTTTCATGCGACACACCGTCCAATGATGGTGAACATATGTGCCAAATGATATTAAAATCTGACAATGAACGACATGGTTATGGCCCGGACAAGCTTGCCCACCCGCCAGCCGCCCGCATTCGCCAATCTAATAAACAGTTTTATCCTTCGGAAAACCGGGTTAAAGATTTACTTTGGAATAAACCCAAATTTCAAATAATACGGTCCTACCTGGCTATGTGTGAAGCATTGTGTACAATATTCTGCAAAGGGATAGCTGCGACCTTGGACAGCCCCTTCCCATCAGCCCCAAGGTCATACACCTGTAAAGTGCCCTTCTCAGTGCGGCCATACAGGATGTTACGTGTATTGTCCACCTGTATCTGCACCAGAGGATCTACAAAACATGGCGGTGGGTCAACCAGGTCTGATAAACATCTCAAGATCTAGCAGTGATCGAAATAAGCAAATACCAGCAAGTCTATATTTACACTGGCAAATATAGAATCATGCTTGCTAAGATACTTGGTTTCATAAAGGCAAACTTGTCTTCTTTTTTTTAGCTTTTAAATATAAAAAGCAGTATGGCTTGCTTGCTGATGTTGCTAATTCCAATGAAAGATCTAGGACAACAAAAGGTACAGGTTGCTGTTTAAAAGGGGATTGATAAAAAATGGTCCAGTCTAATGGATATTTTCTGTCATAAGCTTAATAAAAAAAAAATCTTTGTCTTACAAGTGTACTTAAGGTTCTGTTGGAGATTGATGTATTCATTTTACATTTTATATTAGCAAAATTGTATTACATGTTTAAACAGATTCACATTTTTTCTATTTATTAGTCAAAAGGGGCAGAAGGGGAGAGCAAAAAGGCGCTGGGCACAGCATCCTTCAATTTTTTTCTAGGTCTTTCCCCAGCACAAAATATCACAGAAATAAGCCAGATTGTGTATAAACACATACATTTTTTGGCAATTATGAAAATCAGACCTACAAATAAGTGCCCACTGTTTAATAACAAGAGCATCGCATAACCGCTGCCATGCTCGGCTACGGGTGCAGTTTTGAATAAATGAAAGCTTGTCAGATTTTGTTTTTGTTTTTTAAAGGTCACAGTGAACTTGACCTTTGACCCAAAAATGGGTGTGGCATGTAGAACTCATCAAGGTGCATCTACATATGAAGTTTCAAAGTTGTAGGTGGAAGCAATTTGATTTTAGAGCCCATGTTCAAAACCTTACCAAAATGTTAAGGTTTTAACACAACGCGGATGGCAGACGACACGTCGAGCTGGCTATGACAATACCTCGGGTTTTCTCCGAAAACGCCAAGCTAATAATTTTTAAGTTCAACTCCATGTTTAACTTTTATTGCTGTTATTCTTTTCTTTTTCAGTGTTTTTTTTGTATTCAAGATTCACATTCAAAAGTCAATCTCATTCTATAGATTTCTTGTTACTGTATTCAATATTTACTTGCTGGCATTCAATTGAATTCACCAATATTTTAGTACTTACAGTCAGGAACATAAAATATGTGTTGCGTTCTGAGAAAACTGGGCATAATGCATGTGCGTAAAGTGTCGTCCCAGATTAGCCTGTGCAGTCCGTCAGGCTAATCAGGGACGACACTTTCCGCTTTTTTGGTATATTACGTTAAAACGAAGTTCCTTCTTACCGAAAATCTTGTTTAGGCGGAAAGTGTCGTCCCTGATTAACCTGTGCGGATTGCACAGGCCAGGGTTTTTTTCCACTTTTTGGGAAGATAGCCCAAGGCTTTGGAGTTGGAAATTTTATCGGCATTTTCATGAAATTGGGAAAATAAATTCATTAGCCTTTTTTTCACATGAAAAGTCCACTGATTAGGGAAATACTAAATTTGATATAACTCTTTATAATCATTCAAATTAAAAGAACAAAATCATCTAATACTTTGTTAGATGTAATTGCATTAAAATTGAGATAAAATATGCATTAGACACCTCTTTCTTAAAAAAAAAAAAATTTTTTTTTTTGAAATTGGGAATTTTCTGCCACATTTTGGGAAAAAATAAAACTTCGGGATTGGGAACATAGCAGAGCCGAATTTCGGCTATGAAATGGGGCCAAAAAAAACACCTGCAGGCTAATCTTGGATGACACTTTACACACATGCATTCAGCCTAGTTTTCTCAGAACAAGGCTCGTATGCATTTACCTTCTTCGCTGAATGAGAAGTTCAGAAAGGAAGGCACGAAGAAGGATAGGGAGCTGGTAGAGTGGTTCACCTTTCTGCACTTGCGACTGAACCAACCATCGTCTGCCTGAAACCAACTTAGTATGGTTAGTAAGGCGCAGATTAATCAATTGAAACTTATTTTAACTAAAGCTTTGTTACATATATGTTTCAAAACACTACTGTGCTTCGTCAGATATGTTAAGAGCAAAGAACTCGGGAATATGTCAGTCATTGGGGATGAAATGTGCCTTTCACATCTTCATTTCATGATGATGACATCTTTGAAATTTAAATTAAATTGCTTGAGAAGTGAGGAAGGAATATGCACAACAAACTTCATAAAGATCAAAAATGACCGACCGATAGACAGACAAACAAATCCACCTAACAACAGACAGTAAATCCTTTTATTGGGTGACCTTAAGACAGACAGAAAAACCTTTTATAAGGACCAACTCTTCAACATGACTGTGAACTACCTCGATTAGGACATGTTTATGCAAATGTTGAAACAACAGATATTTGCAAATAATACCACTAAGCAACTTTTACCAAAACATCTCTACCTGATAAGCCAGTTCATAGAGACACCCGTCTTTGCCGGCCATGAAGATGCGGCCACTCTCAGTACCCAGAATGCTCATGATGTACGTGTTGTCAGTGGGGATGGAGAACAAGGGCTCTGGCAGCAGGTGCATCTCGTCAAACTCTGGGAAATACGAGTGTGACAAATAAGTTATATCTTATCTTCTAGGTTTTGGCTAGTAAGTGATACATCAATTTCTTCTATATTTATACAAGAGGGCAATCATGGCTCTGAACTTTACTTGGTGTTACAGTTTTTACCACACTTGACCCATATTCAACCATGGCCTTGATATCGCAAAGACAAACATTCTGACCAAGTTTTATCAAGATTGTGTTTAAAATGAGACCTCTAGAATGGTAGCTAGCTTAAAGTCCATGACACTAGATCCCGGAGGGACAACACATGCAGTACAACAACACAAAGTGTGATCATAATAGCTTACCATGAGCAATTCATTCTAAGGTTAGCTTACATAAACTATATGGATATCTCATAGTATTCTTGTTCCATCTCAATCGGCATCCCAATAACACATATTTAGGATATTCAAGGATAATCACATGACAGTTAACCCTTTGCATGCTGGGAAATTTGTCGTCTGTTAAAATGTTGTCTGCTGAATTTCTAAAATTAGCATTTTCTTCGATTTTTTTTCAAAGAATACTATCAGAATAGCAAACAGTTTGGATCCAGATGAGACGCCACGTTCTGTGGCGTCTCATCTGGATCCAAACTGTTTGCAAAGGCCTTCAAAATTCGGTTCCTGCACTGAAAGAGTTAAATAAACATTCACACGTGCATACTTAAACCAGACACTTTTATTAGGAGAGCTAAGGTATTTCAAATCTGAATACCGAGTTCAAGTATGAGCTTATTGAACATTATTTCCATAGAAACATTTACACTAGGACAGAAATTGTTGTATATTAATTGATCATACGAAACGGGTTTACACACGTGTTGACAATTAAATGCACAATATTTCACGTTCTTATGGTGTCAATACTAGTGCTGCAACAATATACCGGTATATCGGTATATATCGCAATACGCAATCCGTATATTGTATTGCGATACGATTTTCGTCATACTGGTACGAAAATTTTACAAACATGCATCTACATTTCGTTCAGAAAAGCCATCCAAAATAATGATATCAAGGTAAACAAAACAAAGCGGTATTTTGTAAAAATAAATTGTTACGTAAAAATGGCATTCTAAAAAGTCTATTATACAGAGTAGCGTTGTTACATGGAAGCATTCATTCTATGCTTTTAAACGAATTATCGTTGAATTAATTACGCACAACTAAATGATTCGTTTGATTCCGAAATGAGCATTATTAAATTTATTAAACAAGAGCACCGCCTTGCGGGTGCAGACCGCTCATCTATTTTCTTTTTAAAGGTGAAGGGACTCTCATTTTCAATCACAAAGGAGGGAGGAGTGGAGTGAAGAAGGGTGTATAGTGTGGCGTTGTGGACATTTATTACATTATCTTCAAAAAAAGCGAAAAAAAAAAAAAAAAAAAATCGGGGGGGGGGGGGGGGGGGGGGGGGGGGGTTGGGTGCGATGGTTGGACGGTATTTCAAACATAACCGTTTTAAAAAAAAATGGGGGGGGGGTATAGTGTGAGGGTGTGGTGATAATTTGTGAGATGATCTTAAAAAAAAAAAAAAAAAAAAAAAAATCAAAAAAAAAAATTGGGGGGGGGGGTGGGGGGGGGGGGTGGGGGGGGTATAGTGTGAGGGTGTGGTGGTCATTTGTGAGATGATCTTAAAAAAAAAAAAAAAAAAAAAATAGGGGGGGGGAGGGGGAGGGGGGGGAGGGCACGGGGGATGGTTTGGGTGAAGTCTATTGTGGTATGTCAGGTAAGAGTAGTTTCATCAAAGTATCAATCAAATCTAATCATAAATAAAGAAGTTATGGCAATTTTAGCAAAATTTAATAATTTGACCTTGAGAGTCAAGGTCATTCAAAGGTCAAAGTAAAATTCAAGTTGCCAGGTACAGTAACCTCATGATAGCATGTAAGTATTTGAAGTTTGAAAGCAATAGCCTTGATACTTCGAGTGGATCGAAACACAAAATTTAACCATATATTAAAAGTTACTAAGTCAAAAAAGGGCCATAATTCCATAACAATGACAACCAGAGTTATGCAACTTGTCCTTTTACTGTACCCTTATGATAGTTTGTGAGTGTTCCAAGTATGAAAGCAATATCTATGATACTTTAGGGGTAAAGTGGACCAAAACATAAATCTTAACCAAATTTTAAATTTTCTAAGTATAAAGGGCCCATAATTCTGTCCAAATGCCAGTCAGAGCTACATAACTTTGCCTGCACCGTCCCCTTATGATAGTTCATAAATCTTGCAAGTATGAAAGCAATAGCTTTGATACTGTAGGAATAAAGTGGACCTAAACACAAAACTTAATCAAATTTTCAATTTTCTAAGTATAAAAAGGGCACATAATTCTGTCAAAATGCCAGTCAGAGTTACATTACTTTGCCTGCACAGTCCCCTTATGATAGTTAGTAAGTGTTGCAAGTATGAAAGCAATAGCTTTGATGCTTAAGGAATAAAATGGACCTAAACACAAAACTTAACCAAAATTGTCAATTTTCTAAGTATAAAAAGGGCACATAATTCTGTCAAAATGCATGCCAGAGTTATCTAACTTTGCCTGCCCAGTCCCCTCATGATAGTAAGTAAGTGTACCAAGTTTGAATGCAATAGCATTGATACTCACTGAGAAAAGTGGAACTAAACGCAAAACTTAACCAAAATTTTCAATTTTTTAAGTATAAAAAGGGCACATAATTGTGTCAAAATGCACGCCAGAGTTATCTAACTTTGCCTGCCCAGTCCCCTCATGATAGTAAGTAAGTGTACCAAGTTTGAATGCAATAGCATTGATACTTTCTGAGAAAAGTGGACCTAAACGCAAAACTTAACCGGACGCCGACGCCAACGCCAACGCCAACGCCGACGCCGACGCCAAGGTGATGACAATAGCTCATAATTTTTTTTTTAAAAATAGATGAGCTAAAAAATAAATAAAAAAATTATAAAAATAAAAATAAAATCTAGACCGTTTATGTAAAGAAACATATTGGATACCCAAATTAAAAACTATGATTCCTAACGGTCTAAATAATAAACTGCTGTATGACATATAGAACATAAACATAATTTACATATACATTTGATGTTTGTCTATTACTATGTTTTTTTATAAATTATATTATTACTAATAGACTGTTGTATCAGCAATGATCCATCTTTGTATTATGTATTATGTAATAATATGTACTATAAATTTACCGCCAAACGATGTTACGTTATTGTATGACGTTGACATCACTTCCTTTGTATTTGTTTATATTAATGTACTACTGATGAAGGCTACGGCCGAAACATGTTTAGTACCAGAAACATTTAAATAAACAGTGACGTGCTTGTACGATTTATTTAATTTCATTATTAATTTTGTAATCCGAATTTCGGAAACACGCTTCCGAAATGTAATGCTAACGCGACAATAAAAAAAGTGCTTTGGTCTTTTTCTCAATAAAAAGTGCACGAAAATTATACAGACATGTAGAACGTCGCGTGCAGAGTGTGGGTGTATTTGTGTTGTATAAAACGGGAACATCACGTCAGGCGATTTACGCGTTTTCAGTGGGGAAAAAAACACCCGATTGGAAGTTATTTCATCACATCTTTAAATAGTAACAAATGCCAAAATGTATTTGATATTTAAGAAAATTGGTGAATGTTTGTTTTTTGTGTTATTCTTGAGCATTTTTATAGTAAACATTTACCAGACTTTGCTTTAAAACTGGAATATACGGGATTATCGGGTAATTAGCGAGTTATAATTCTGGTACAAGTAAGCAACATATTGCGATGTATTGCAATACAGGTTTTTGAACTGACAATATATCGCAATACGCTTTTTGGCGTATTGTTGCAGCACTAGTCAATACTTAATAATATATATTACCAGCGTTTGTATTAGAGAAGCTGACTCCCAGCAGGACTATGTCAACTGGCGTGGCCAACACTAGTAGGTACTGGATGTGAGACTGGAATATGCCTGGAAATAGACCATGAAAGAGACCTGGAAATAGACCTAGATATAAATCATTCTACATTCCTGAAAATAGACACAGTTTATGTTTATTTGTATCTAAATGCCAGAAAATATACATATTCTACCTCTTAACAAGCCTATATGTCTGACAAAAGATAGACTTTACGTTTATTTGTGTCTCAATTTCTGGCAATATAGCTGGCAATAAAGATCTGTCAATCAAGCAAAATGACACAAATATATACGCATTTCAAGTTTATGCCTGTCTACATATTGGTAACCTGCAAAATATGAAATTGTACTTCATGTAATCTGAATAGTCAAATCAGAAATGAACATGCAAAAGTTCAGTCGTTTCATATTTATATGAATAGTAGCAGGACTTACCTGATTATTTGTATAATCACACTTTCCGTATATAATCACATATTTCCTAACAATACATTACATCTGTCTTTATTGCCAATAATTGTTGCTAATTTCACCTACAAATGTACAGTTTGATTACTATACATTACAGATTTTAACAGGGCACTTTTGTCATTAAAAAAAAGATTTTTGATAAACAATACAAAGTAACAATGTCAATCAATATATTCATACATATTAAGTAACATGCACTTCAAAACGCGACAAAAACACGTTCCTTTTCTATGCAGAGATACATAAACAACGATGACATGCAGTGATCATTAATGAGTCTCTGTGTACACATCTTTTGCATATTGTATTTCATGAATTCAAATAAATCATGTCAGCTTCTAGATTGTAACACAGCCCATCTCAATTTCACAGACTGCTTTTCGCTTTAGGCCTGTACTTGAAAAGGTGTGCAAATTATTTACCCCAATGTCAGCTATTTCTAAAATCGCATCCTTATCAGAAATTATGAATTGTTTCAGACCAAGATAATTGTAAGTACACATGTATATGTTCATTTTACAAATAGTCGTGATTTGTATGACAGCATCTTTTTTACATTGAATAAAGTAGGCCAAAAGACAGGCCCCAAGCTGGTGTTCATATAACACCTTTGCCATTTCTACTTTGGTGAGTCGCCATGGCGTAGAGGACATGATGTCCACATAGTAACCGAGAGGTCACTGGTTTGATCCCACTGAGGGAGCATTCTTAACATCTCCCGCATAGAACCAAAGTACAGGTTCTAGTCTCAGGAAACAGACTCGAAAGTGTCTCAATAAGTAGTAAGCAGTTAAAATGGAATAGAGCTTAAATAAATAGGTCTAAACTAAACTAAACTTGGTGAGTGTTTATTTCTAAAACAACATGAGGTATAAAAACAGAATAGAGTGACAAATTCTTGACAATGGTGTGTGAAATATAATATAAACAAGCAAATTCGTTGAATTGATATCCCCCGCCAATACACTTCTGGACACAAGTATTTCTGGACAGATGAAGAACGCCAATGTGCATCATCCTCTTATCCATTTATATACTCTTACAAGTTTCAATGAAATCCGTCAAGGCACTTCCAAGATATGGCTCCGGACACACACAAAAAGTATTTTTTCAAGATACAAAGGGCAATATTTCCGTTATTATCCAATGGTGTACAATGTCATATGGCATGCATCATCCTCTTATCCATATATATACTCATACCAAGTTTCAATGAAATTCGCCGAAGCACTTCCAAGATATGGCGGCATGGCTCCGGACACAAAGTGCTGGACGGACGGACGGAAAGACGGAAGTGCTGGACGGACAAGGCCAAAACAAATCCCTCCGCCTATGGCGAGGGATAATAATAAAGTTTGCATTAAATAAATGTTTTACCTTTCTTTGGTTTGACTAATGCTGCTGAAAGAATTGTTTCGTTGATTCCATCAAAATAGGCTAGGTCACCTCTGAAAGGTTAACAAAATAAGGTTGTTAAAAATCAAAATAGGCTTTTAAAATAAAACATCATATGATTTATTGTTAATTGTTAAAATAGTCATATTTTACATAAACATCAATACTTTTTTAAGATTCCTGCTGCCAATTATTTAATAATCATTTAAACATTGGCACGTATTAATGCAAACCTGACTGCAAAATTTGTAAATTGCCAAAACTTTTGGAACACAAATGTCTAGCCCTAAATACTATTCCAAAGAATTTAAAGGTAGTACAGACAATTGGCTAATGAAATGTTAAGGCAGGAATGATGGCTAGAGAATACCTACCCATCTTCATATTTCCACACAAATATGTCGCTGTCGATGGAGAGCCATGCACGCTCAATCTCTGGAACCAGCCCCATCATGCAATTACACTGCATGCCTGATCACATGGGGTTAAGGACCGATAAGAGAACACCTTTCCAACTATTCTTTCATTTTATCAGAGTTCTCAGAATTTGTGTAAGGAACATGGTACTTTCAGTTGGAAAATGTTCAATAGTATTGTCACCAAATCCCAAAATAAGAGAAAAGTGTATAAAACGATATGAAAGGTTACAGAGAAATACAATTTTGAAATTAATACTTTTATTGTAAAAGTAGTTATTGCAAATCCTAACTTGCCCTTACAAAAACATATTATGAATAGACATCAAGTTTAAATTGTGTGTTAGTTTTGTTATGTGGAGTTTTTCAACTGTAATTCAGCCATATCACTGTGGTCAATTAACCAGCTTAAACTTTTCAATACTTGTTTTTCTTGAAAAAGAATTGCCCTCATTAATATGGCCCCAGAAGTAAAAACAGTGCAAGTAAATGTTAACTCTAAGGATGTTTCACGTACAGGTTTTTTGGCCACACAACCATCAATATAAGTTGTAGCAGTATAATCTGTATTAATGAAATTTACATGAAATGCCACTGTGTGCATGCAGGCAGGGATTCAAATCCCATTAAAGATGTTTTATTACTATTCCATCAACATATTACTGCTACAAGATAAATATATCAAGTCTGAATATTTGCGTTCTTTAAGTATATATATATATTTATATACATATCGATGGTCCCAATTTAAAATGACGAACCTACATTTTTGGCATTTCGCGATTTTGATACTGTGCAAAGCGTGAAATCAATGCACATATACCCCCAAAACAACAAAATAGTTAACCAATCGCAACAGCTCCATAAAGTCACGTGATGTAATGACGAACCGCAATTGCTTGAAGTCAAAATAACGAAGCTGAAAAAAATTGTTACGTCGGCATTTGTATGTTAAGGCAAATTGACGAAACGTAAACGTTCGCTTATCAAAAAATTAAATGATGTACATTTTATAGCATTGATAAACGCAAAAAGATATCAAAATAATATAAAATGTTGAGGTATTAACTTAGTAACTTGTGGCCGCAACTAATAGCTTGTTCCTACAACTTATTAAGTTGAGGTTTCAACATAGTAAGTTGTTCCTTCAACTTAATAACTTCTGGCCGCAAGTTACTATGTTATAACCACAACTTAATGTGTTGTGGGAACAACTTATTAAGCTTCGACCACAACATAGTTTAAGCAATCAGATAGGCCGTTTCATCTTTACCGTTTTATCACGTTTAGTACCTGTATACGCGTAATATTGTGCGCCGATTTGAGCACTATCCCTGTAAGCTATGGATCCCGGGATTGAGTCCCTGTCTGAGCACTTGCCTTGTTTGCGACTGGGTTCAGAGTTCCATCCCCGGTCTGAGCACTAGCAACGTACGCGTCGGGTCCCGGTTTCGAGTCCCATGTTTTTTGGATTTGAACCCGGGACCCTTCTTGTAAAGGGCGATTCCTCTGACCGGAGCTCGATCCCGGGAACCATCGTTTACGAGGCGAGTGCAAGATGCCTAAGTTTTCGACGGTCTGAAAATCTAATTAGGAGTTTTCGACGGCCCCGGGGTTCGAATCATAGTACGAGCACTAGCCCTGAAAGCTTTGGGTCTCTAGATCAATCCTCGGTTTGAGGATTTACCCTATAAGCGACGGCTCGAATTCCGATGTGAGAATTTGCACCAACAGTGACCGGTCCCGGGTTCGAGCCCCAGTCTGAGTACTAGCCCTGAAAGCTATGGATCCCGGGTTCAAGCCTGTGTCTTACCACTTACCCAGTAAGGGAAGGATCCCGGTTGCGACCCTCAGTCTGAGCGTTCGCACCGAAAGCTAAAGGTTCACACAGGGACTTGAACCAAACAGCCGTCGCTAACATACCATACTGAGCACTCGCCTTCTAAGCGACCGGCTGCCGAAATGAGCACAAGCTTTGTAAGCAACATTTCCCGCGTTCGAGTCCCGAAATGAGAGCTAGCCTCGCAAGCTATGGGTGTTCTGGTTCTAGCGCCGGTCTGAGCACTAGCCCTGTAAGCTATAAATCCCGCATTTTTCGGGTCCGGCGCTAAGACTAGGACTTTGATCAGGGTCCGTTCGCTTAAATGGCAAGTACTTAAACCGGGATTTGAGCCCGGGGCCCATAGCATACAGGGTGAGTGCTCAAGCAGGGCATCCAAACCAGGATCCGTTACGTAGGGAGCGAATGCTCAGACTGGGATCCAAGTCGCTTACAGGGAAAGTCCTTAGACTGGGGCTAAAACCCAAAGACCCATTGTTTAAAAAAGGGGGTATCAGACCTGGATTCCCAACCGGAATCCGTCGCTTATGTGCCTAGTTTTCACACCAGGGTTCAAACCCTGAACCAAGTCGCTAACTTGGCGATCTCTCAGATAGGGGCTCAAATCTGAAATCCATGGCTTACATGGCAAGTGCTCAGATAGGGCTCGAACGGGGGATCCATAGCTAACAGGGATAGTGCTCGAACCCGAGCATCTAGTAAAATAAGGGGTACTAATTGTGATAAAACGGTAAAGATGAAAAGCCCGATCTTATTGGTTAAACTTAAATTAGTGGCCTCAACATAGTTAGTTGGTCCCACAAGTTATTTAGTTGAGGCAACAACTAATAAGTTGTGGGAACAAGTTATGAAGTTGTCGCCACAAGTTTCTGAGCTGAGGCCTCAACTTAATAAATAAGTTGTTCCCACAAGTTATTTTGTTGAAGGAATAACTTAATAAGTTAAATGAAAAAATTACTAGGTTGAAGTTTTGGGAGCAAGTTATGAAGTTGTGGCCACAAGTTACTAAGCTGAGGTCTCAACTTAAACAGTTGTGGGGACAACGTACTTAGTTGTTTCCACAAGTTATTTTAAAAATTGTTCCCACAAGTTACTAAGTTGAGGCCACACTATAAATAAAGAATTGCGGTTGTCACCTCTGTTCCACCGTGTAAAACAGAAAAACACGCATTGCTTTGCTATATCTAACGGAAAAAATGGACAAATTTATTCTATTGAAACAAAATCTCTTACAATAAGCTGTCCAATTTGCCGAAACATCACATAAATGCAAGTCTAAATGACGAAGATACATTTTACAGCAGATTTATTAACTTAACGTCAAATTAGTTCCATACGAACATGGTTCATCATGCGACACTTTTAAAAATGTTTAAAATAATCTTTATTTGACTTTGTGCAAGAAATGTTTAACAAAAATACGTCTCCTGAAAACTTGTGTTTTTGTAGGTTCGACATTTTAAATTGGGACCATCGATATATATATATATATATTAATGGACAAAATTCCATTAACATACCCCTTAAAGTAATTGGATGAAAAAAGAAATGCATTCAAAACAAGCCACTGAGTAACCAAGGATACGTCCAAACTGCTCAACCAACTCCGGTGGCAGGGGGACCCTCTTGACGTGTGAGACCTCAGACAGCGCATCCAGACCAGTACTGGTTTCCAGCAGGCTGGGGTAGTCAAAGTCATGGAGACCGCTCACACTGGGCTGGGCTGAAACATGGAACATTTCAACAAATATTTCATGACTGCATTTATTTCACTTGTAATACATATACAACAAGAGATGTGTGTGTCAGAAACACCATGCCCCCTATTGCACTGCTTTGAAATAAAATTTCAATATATCACTTGGCAGGTTTAAAAATTATCTCCCTTTTAAAGCTTATTACTTCCCTTGGATTGTTTTTTTTAATTCTTTTGACCTTGAAGGATGACATTAACCTTGACCTTTCACCACTCAAAATGTGCAGCTCCATGAGATACACATGCATGCCAAATAATAAGGTGCTATCTTCAATATTGCAAAAGTTATGGCCCATGTTAAAGTTTTCGGACGGACAGACAGACAGTTCAAATGCTATTTGCCACCCTACCTGGGGCATAAACATAAATTATGCATGCCAAAAAAATACCAGCATCAGACCCTTTCTGAAGTCCATATTTTCTAAAACCCCCTTCAAAAATCTTGATTTAAAACTAGTGTGAGAGTGAGACAAAATACAAGGTCATTGACACAGGCTTACCGTTTTCATTTCACATGACTACGTGTAATCCTATTTATTCACGAATTCTATACCTTACAAATTGATATATGCATATACAAATACAGTCAAACCTGAGAATAGAGGTCACATGCCAACAAGGGTCAGACGCGACTCACCACAACTAAAAATCTTTCCATATTACACCTGAATATAACAGTCATCTGTCTATAGCGGACAACGGCCAGTATATTTCAATATAGTCATTTTTCACCTGTGCACAGTTGTCACCAAGCCTTTTTTCACCTGTGCCCAGTTGTCACAAGGCTCTCATTTTGAGCTGCCAAAAGTAAAGACTCAAATCAATCTCCATTGTTTTGTCTTACCCCTGGCACCTTTTGTGCGTCTATTATGTGGCTAAAGAATTTTATTGCGATAACTCCCTTTGATACATTAAATGCTACCCACTAAGGTGAAAGCAAATAACCAAATGTTTAGTTTTTTTATCATACAACATGTGCAAGTAACAATAACAATGTGTATTGATGAAAATAAATAGTCATAACGCAATGAGCTTGACGGCAATAGATATCGGTTATAAGGTGTCAACAACAACACTTAGCTGGCAAATGTTGTTATTAGCAGGTGATAGAAGGATTAGTAATCATCTATTCTGGCACAACCACAAAGACATTAAAATGCTACTTTCATAACTAAATTTCGACAGGTGTGCAAGTGGATTTTTTCATGTAAAACTTCTGTACTAATCATTGTTTTCTGTTTCTTTTATAATACAAATGATACAGTTTTGACATACTTTCAGTTTTAAACAGCAAATCCTCTTTTAATCCTATTTTAAATGTGATATAAATGACATGTTGTGACCTCTTTCACAAAATATCTTCCACATAACTTAAAGGGCGGAACGGTAATTTATAACTTTTCTTTTTGCGTCAATCGCGATTGACAGTCCCTTTAATACAAACAAGCAATTTACTAAATGCCTGGAGTAAACATCAATAGCATCATTCATAAATTAAAGTTTAACAATAGCTATGAATTTAAAATAATTTATCAATTTATAAGATAAAGATATTAATTTGTATTATTTAATAGACATAATCAATGTTATTTGTTTTTATCAGCAATAAGCCTTAGTTTATACTACAATGTGAGCAAACGACTGGGTGCGGTAACAAACTAACAATACTTCCAACTGACCAACCATTCAGCAATCACCTGTCTACAGTTGTCACTTTGGTCATTTTCCTTGACTGACCGCTGTTCTCAGGTTGGACTGTATTTATTAAAGTGTTCAAAAAAAAAAGCAAAGTGGAGCTAAAAATAGTGTGCATATTACTGTCATATTGTTATTCCAGCGTGGATTTTTGCCATTTAGGGCATTGGACCGGGCCCTTTGAATTGGGTAATATCTCATCATTTTTACTAAAAGTAGGAAATTTGGATGAGATTTTGTGAGCTTCCAAGTATTGAACAATTGATGACAACTAACACTTATTGAACATATAAAATCTCTAGTTACTGTGCATTGGTACACGAAGTAGTTCCGAGAGATCCAGGCTTGTCCTATCCTCCTGTAGATGTCTATCCACCAGTCGACCAGCTGTATCGAGCATGTCTTGGTGTGACAGAGCCGAGTGGCTTCCGTAAGACATTCTTGGTGTTTTATATCAAAAGTGGGCCATCAAATTTTTCTGAAAAAAGATGTTATAATTATGAGTAAATATTAGGGATGGCAACGAATATCCGAATATTCGGTCCCGGACCGAATGTTCGGATACTGTTTTTAGAATCGAATATTCGGAAGAAAAAAATCAAAGAAAAAATCGAGTAATTTCAAAGACTTTGTATTCGTGAAATTTGCTTCAAACATTGTAAAAAAAGTTGTTCCTGGTGTCATAATGTTTATTCCGGTAGGCGTGATAATGCATCGCTATGGTGATGACAGTATATCGGTCATAAATCCCGCTAATTGCCTAACAAAGACAGTCACTTTGTGTCAAAATTATGATAGGTGCAAATCGCGTCGGCAATCAAAACACCGACCTGTACTTGATCCAATGACTCGAATTACATTTAAAATTATCAAAGATTAAATGAGTAAAGGAATTGCCAACTTGGTGTAAAAACAAGTATGGAAATTAAAACACCAACCCGTCTTGGTCTAATAACTCGAATTACATTTAAAATGATCACAGATTAAATGAGTAAAAGTAGAGCCGACTTGATGTGAAAAACAAAAAAGATCGTATGGTTATAATCACGTTGTCGAATCAAAAAAGCTTTTAGAAAATAATTTATTCAACCTCTTATAAGTATTTGCGTATCGTATGGCCCAAACTTTAATTAATTACTCAATATTCAATCAGGTATTATACTTAAATAAACGTTTTTGGTATTTCGCCCTCATTTAATTGAAAATATATTAATTGCTACACGCATAAAGTAAATCTCTGTCCACGCAAAATGCCACCTACGCCTTCCGCTGCTTTGATTTACTAAATATGAATTATATGCCCGCATATTTCATATTAAGTATACTTTATTTTGAGATGTTGCATTTTTACTTGAATTTGATGATCTTAAGTGACAATCCCTATACCAATAGAGTTTCTGATTGACTGGAAGGTTGGCTGTAGTAAAACTGAATCTCTTGAAAATTGACACATTTGTACAAACTGGAATTGCACTGCTGTGCATGCTATCTTTGTCATGTACATGGTTTAGGAGTTTCTTGATACTTTATACAGTAGTGCAGTTGCAAAGTTTGGAATATTCGGACCACACAGGGATGTGCAAATGTTCAAACTTCAGCGGTTTTCTCTTCTATTCAGAAGAGTCCCTAGCCTAAAAATTTTGAGAAGAAAAACAGCTTAAATAATGATTTGGTAATATAAAAGCTCATGTCAGTTTCGTTTTAGGGGAAAACTGAGTGATTTTAAAGAAATTCTACACATTGGGGGCCTTTAATTAGCCTCTGTTATATAAAGTGAAAAAAACACACACTTTCATAAATCTTTTAACACAAAAAGACAACTGAAAATGTCAGTCATATCATCAGTGGCTTTGTGTAATCACGCAGGTTTTTTTTTTGGCCCGATTTTATAGCCGAAATTCGGCTATGTTCCCAATCCCAAAAAGTATACTTATTTCCCAAAATGTGGCATAAAATTCCCAATTTCCAAAAAAATATATATAAAAATTAAAAATAATTAAAAAAAAATTGAAAGAAGTGTCTTATGCGTATTTTATCTCAATTTTAATTCAATTACATCTTACAAAGAATAATATGATTTTGTTCTTTTAATTTGAATGATTATAAAGAGTTATATCAAATTTAGTATTTCCCTAATCAGTTGACTTTTCATGTGAAAAAAGGCTAATGAATTTATTTTCCCAATTTCATGAAAATGCCGATAAAATTCCCAATTCCAAAGCCATGGGCAATCTTCCCAAAAGTGGAGAAAAAACCCTGATATTATCATATTCGCATGCATTCATTACTTTTTAATGTTTGTCATGCTGTACAGTTTATTTAAAACAGCATGGAACTTAAATGGAAGACATTACAAAGCCAATATATTAATAGTTATTAAAGTAAGTTAAATACATCATTACACTTAAGTGTGCTTGTTTATATTTATATATAGAACAACTATCTCTTATGTGATTAAATGTTCCTTCCCAAAGCAGATTTTCACTGAACATTTTGCCTTTTTTTGCCAAAACTGTGCATAAAAATGCCCTTTTTGAATGAACTGCACCATTCCCCATAGCCCTCCTGAAATAAACACTGGCCTTAGATAATTTTTGCTGTGATGGCTCTGGGAATCCATATGCATCGATTAATAAACACAACTGCAGTTCTCTGCAGTGTTTCCTTGAATAGACTTTGTTCGTGACAAATTAAGATAAGCAATGAATTAAGTTAAACTTCAAAAACACATTAAAATTTCAAAATCTGTATTGACTTAGGCTTCATCAAAATCACCATGTGTATAAGATTGCTGTACTGCTACCAAGCCAAGTGATTTTGTTTGCTCAATTGGGAAAAGTATCAGTCCTGTAGCAAAAGATCTGAAATCTTCAGATAGTGAATAATTAGTATTTTAATTTGCTTGGTATTAAATGCACATACCATATAAAATATTCATGTACTCTGCGTTTGGCTTGAAATGTTCAGCTTTAGAGCTCATTTTATTTATTTATTTGAAGATAATGCACTTTTGGAATGAAATTAACACTTTTCCTTACTTTTGGGATTTTTTCTAATTGCAATAGGGAATTTTTTAGTTGTTCCTCAATCAAGAAAGTTCCTTTTATGGGTTCTTTATAAAGAGTGAAAAAATCATTGTAACCAATAGCGACACTTGAAACCGACAAACTTAGGATAGTTTTTCATGATGGTGGATAGAGTGTGATAGAAAAATAAAGTTAATACAAAGTAATTAATTTGTGCTTTCATGGTTCCATTTGCAAGGGCATGTGGGTTAGACAGGTGAACGTTGATAAGTTTTTCAGTTTCAGTGTTTGGTAGTCCTTGCATTGGTCATTTGCACCTTCGGAAAAAGATGGCGCATTGCAACTCTCAGCAACCCTTTTAAGTTGTAAAGGCTTTACAGCTGAAAATTTAATTATTGCAAATACCCTTCAGGCTAATGTAAAAATACGGAGCTCTAATGGGGGATTCGACCCACGACCTCCGGAGTGGTAGTCAGACACTCTAACCACGGCGGATAAAAGCCACAGGGATCTTTAAGAAAAAAAACCTACATACTATATAACAGTAATGTATACAAGGGATACAAATGTCAAATTTCCTGCACAACACCATGGTCTGAACAAAAGCAAAACAATCTCTTCCAAAAGCATTAATTACACAAAATAAACTGTATACCAACAGCAGAGACATTTATATTTCAGAAAATAATAAACTTGGCAATAAACTACGATCATTCATTAAATTAAAACGATACCTTTCATGCAAAAAAGCTCAAAAATCCTAACTGCGACACAAGTGTGCACAACTGAAAACTGATAATTCTAGTTGTAATTTCCATATTCCTTTAAAACTAACCCCTTTTGAACGTACATATTCATTTGCTAGTTTCTGTTTATAGTTAAATATAACTCAATTACAATTAATTGTGATATTTTGCTCGAAATTCATATAAAAACACTTCAATGTCACAATAACAATAGTCCACTTTCATTTTAGATACCGTACATCTTCGCTTATAAGACGGTTTGACTATAAGACGAGACCCCAACTTTAGGTCCCAGATCGGCTGTAGTTTGCTTGGCCTCGCTAATAAGACGGGGCAATTTTTTAAGGACAAAAATCGATAAAATTTCAAGAGTCAAAATTTGATGGTCGGCCATTTTGTTAGTAAGTACAATACACCATGTAAGCTTGTTATCGGATTCGTTCCCTGATTTACGTCGTCCTATTTTAATGCAGAGTTTATGTATATGAAAAAAAAATATTTTTGTTTTTCAGGTACCGTTACTCGACATATATGGCTATATATAACACTTATTCATTTATACTTACAATATAATCATTGTATTATTTGTTGGTGTGCGATTTCGCGTACTCTACAACCTTGAGCTTAAAATTAACGCCATATGACGCTCTCTTTCTCTTCATGGACATCTTTTATCGTAATGATCAATCAAGTGCAATATAATAGTTTGGAAATTATGATAATCGGTGCGTTATATATCTCAGATTATATGATTGCGTTCTGTAAGTTTGCAACCAATCAAATTACTAAACAATTAATGTATGCATCATATTGACCTATCAAATACAAGGTAAGTCACTTTATGTTTATTAGTGTTGGAGGTATAATGCCATCTGCATCAATTTATCCCCCAATTAACGGCTTAATAAACACAAGTATCGTCTGTCAGTTAGTCGTTGGCTATTTACAGCACCAAGCCATGTGTAAGCCAGTAAGGGGTCAGTACTATCTGTACGATTTATCAATAAAATTGCGATTTAACGGCTAGATAACGGTTACACATGTTGATAGTCAGTCGGCAATAAACAAACTGTCATCTTTGACAATAGTGTTTGCACAACAATTGGAGTTTTACGGGAATTTGACAAGTGTTTTTTTGCCACAATTATTACGGTGGTGTTATTATTGTGGTATACTGGTAATTAGATGCCCTGTTTTCTGTAAACACTGAAACAGGTGCTTTATTTTTTTTAAATAACAGGTACAAATTTCGAAGAATGACGTTCGGTTACCCTGCATTCCCTGAAAATAGAACAAAATATGCAAAACATTATTCATCAAAATGAAAGTGATACATTTAAATAAATAAACGTTTATTTTGGATTTTTACAACAAACGCTTCCAAACTAATCAAATTAATGACATAAGCGACCTAACGCTTATTCTTCACCGCCACAGTAAACACGATGCGCAGTACATTGCTGCAAATAGAAAAAATAATAGACCACTGATAACAGTTTTTACTTATTTATACACATGTTTAAAGAAATCTATATTTTTAATTTGTATTCGATAATAAACTCGCGAGTATTCCAAACAGATAGATTAAAACTAAAACATAATGATTTAAGCGGCGTATCTGCTGTCAACATGAAAGTAGTTTCTTTTCGTCACCAGAAATACGGTTATCACGTCGCAAAAATCGGTAAAAAAAATCAGTTTTTTCTGAGGACGCTCTTATTAGACGACCCCCCCACTTTATCCCTTAAAATTTCAGGAAAAAAACCCGTCTTATAAGAGAAAATGTACGGTATTACACTTTATGTATTTCAAAAATGCGATTTGATTTGTTAATTCTCCACTACAGGAAACAGCTAACCAATCACGTTGCGTGTTAAATTACTTAACAACTTGCATGTACACATGCTTGAAGATTGTAGATAATGTAAACAATTTAAAATTTACCGTGTTTTTACACATATGCAGTTACATGCCCAGTCCTTCCCTAAATTATAATTTATTGCCGGCAATGAGGTCCTATAATCATGCAGCCATTTCCGGCCCACACTGATTATTTCAGGCCCAAAAAGTAAAAAATGACGACGAAAGACAAAGATGACATATTTAACAATATTGTAATATTATCAGATTAATATACAAAGCATGCATTTAATCATTCAGAATTGCCAAGATTTCTTTATCATTTGTCTCTTCATCCTGGATATCTGAATCCTCTACTGAAGACACATCCTTTGACTAATCTTCTTTCGTTGGATATCCATCAGGCATAGCCTTGGGTGGGCGCTAAAAATTAAGTCGACGAAGACCATCTCCCTGCATCATGAGCATACAATACTTTATCTTTTTGCTAAGGTGTTGTAGGCTAGCATACCTTATAATATTATACTAGTCTTAAAGTCAATCCCAATGCTTTTGAGAGAATTATTTGGATGATTTTTTTTAATTATGGTAGAAAACTTTATTGGTCCTGTATGTAGGTGTGAGTTTGTTACGTAAAAACCTCATTAAATATTTAATTTTACATAAAACCATCGAATCTGAACAGCCATTTGTCTACAGCTGCTGAATGGTCATAAGCTGTAACATCTTCAGTGCTGAGTTTGATCATCATGAGAGTTTGGTTTGGCTCTTTCACCGAATTTTAATTGAAACGTTTTAAGATATTAAAAAATGAAATGAAAACAAAATCACAAGTTATATATCTGGATACTCTGTTTTCCTTCGAACTCCTGTGTATAAATTGTCAGATTGCTTTGAACTCCTGTGTAGGTGTTGACAGATCGCGGGAAGATCACAATGACCTGTGTTAATGCCCTGCTTGCTTACGAATTAATCGGATATAACGGGCACCAAAAGTATAAGGTATCGATTCTCTCCCTTTGGGAATCTACTCATATAGTGATGACGTAGTGTGTACTTTGCATTGACGACGCAGCAAAAATCTTCGAATACCGTATATGCAGGTACGTCATTCAAGAAATGCAACCAATGAACAAATGTTTTACATGATTGGAGTATTCATAAATAAATCGGTAAATTCCCACTTTTGCCATGAAACTTTTCTGGAAAAAGCTTATGGAATTCCAAATTTCGCCATAATTGTATTACCAGACACAAGGTCCGGCAATATTAGAATCATTTCCAGATTTTCCAAATTATTATCGAAAAAATCCGAGGACCGACGGTATTTCGGAAAGACTGCATGCCATCATAAAAGTTGTCTACTTTGATTCATAAATTATATTTGGATTATAAAACAAGGTAAAATTTGCTGAACTGCTCAGAATTATAAAATTATGGAACAAAATATGTCAAAGTGGTTGTGCACACTTTTGTCCGAGTTCGAAAATTTTACAGTTTTTCATGAAACTTCCGTTTCAAAGAAAACTATTTAAGCATTGACTGCTATAAAGATAGTTATATTCTGAAAGATAAATGTCTTGGCTATTGTTATATTGTTTATTTGGTGCAACTATTGCTGTTGGAAGCAATTATTTTGCTTTTGTTTAGATCATGGTGTTGTGCTGGAAATTTTACAGTTGTATCCCTTGTATATATATTTGTAGTATGTAGAGAATTTTTATTAAATGTCCCTGTGATAAAAGCTAGCTCTACCATGTCTACAGCAAGGCTGTTGGAAGTGACCTTAAATCACTGCACTCCTCCCCCTCTTAATGTTTCAAGGCCAGACATGCCCGCTACAGCATGTACAGTCACCTTGCTACTCTGTGCCATTATCATGATTATCATTAAGGATATTACAAAGTACAACATTTAAGTTGAAATCAAAACTGGATCGCGAAAATATGTGATTTGTATGGCAACATATTTTTCATTAACATATTATTAGATTCAATCTTTACTTCATAGTGTGATTTGTTAAAATGTTTGCTTCTATCGAGAAAATTGGAATGACAATTGTTTACTTACAATCGAAATCAAAATTGAGTAGAAAGCAACGAACCGCGGTTTTGTTTTTCCGGTCAAAACGGGTAAAACTAGTACCAAAGAAAACAGATTCCAAAATATCGACGGTTACATACCACTATGTAAATGCCTAACACTGTGATAATGCCAATCGCACATTCTCGGCCCTTTCCGTCAAACATCGGATAAGTATGATAATCTGCGAGGGGTACCGAATCAATCTGAACGCATCGGACAGTGGGCTACACCACACAGACGATCGCCGTTATGGCGGAATTGTCCGAGGACTCCCGATTGGTACCGAATGTGATAATGCAGGTCACAATATACTAAATAGTTTCCCTATATAATTCAATGCAAAAGCGACAACTTTGAGCGAAAATAGATTCATCATTTTGCACATAGAGACCCCCATAACCATACCTTTTCTTAAAGGCCATTCTAAGCGGAATCGATTTATGCAATAAAAAAGATATGTCATGTTCAAACCAAAAAAGAACTTGACGCTAATCAAAATCGACTGTTTTTGCAACTTTTTTTCTCGGTCGTTTCTTAGTGGAATGTAACCTTTTTTCAGTGCAAGGCTTTACCAAAGTCTCCAAGTTTATCATATTTCAGGGCTTCGGTCGTGAACACCTATTTATGCCCTACCATTATCTCCGAAAAATAAATCCCGAACAATAGTTTAAGATGTAAAACATGCCTTCGAGTCAACTATGATATTTTTTTTAGAGAGTACAGCCCTACATGAAACGAGTATTTAGTATATTGTAACCTGTAAAGGCTTTCTTAACTGGCGAGGCTAAATATCATTTAGTATGAGAAGTTTCAAACTCCAGGTACTTGATCAGGAGAAACTTTATTTTACCATCCGCTCGTAAAAAAATTAAAATGCAATATTGACAATTTACATTGTTTGAATTACAATATTAAACATCAAAACTAGAAAAGTACAATTAGGTCATTCAGTCGCATGAAAAGGCTTACTTTTTTAAGTAGAGTCAAATAACAAACTTCCACTTTAATTGATAAACCTTTAATAACAGTTGCCCTAAATATATCAAAGATAAAATATAAAAAAAGAACAGCATTACCGGTACATGCTATCTTCGAACAAGAGTGCCAAACTGTCACAATATACGCCCGTTTTAAGGCTTTGGACAACTTGATAACTTTACCATGACCCATACTTGAACTTGACCTACATATAATCTAGACACAACTTCTGACCAAAGTTGGTGAAGATCTGATGAAAACTACTTCAATTAGAGAGCGGACACCATGCTTAATGCTTGAAATGCACTAAGTGACCTCATGACCTAGTTTTTAACCTGGCATGATCCATATTTGAACTTGACCTACATGTATATATTGTCTAGACACAACTTCTGACCAAATTTGGTGAAGATCAGATGAAAACTACTTCAATTAGAGAGCAGACACCATGCTAAATGCTTGAAATGGTTTAAGTGACCCTGTGACCTAGTTTTTGACCCGGCATGACCCATATTCGAACTTGACCTAAATATTGTCTAGATACAACTTCTGACCAAGTTTGGCGATTATCAGATGAAAACTACTTCTATTAGAGAGCGGACACCATGTTAAATGCTTGAAATGCACTAAGTGACCCCGTGACCTAGTTTTTGACCCGGAATGACCCATATTCGAACTTGACCTAGATATTGTCTAGATACAACTCCTAACCAAGTTTGGTGAAGATCGAATGAAAAGTACTTCAATTAGAGAGCGGACACCATGTTAAATGCTTGAAATGCACTAAGTGACCCTGTGACCTAGTTTTTGATCTGGCATGACCCATATTCGAAATTGACCTAGATATTGTCTAGATACAACTTCTGACCAAGTTTGGTGAAGATTGGATAAAAACTATTTGAATTAGAGAGCGGAAACTACTGTGGACGCCGAACGCCCGCCCAGCTGCCGCACACCCGCCCGCCCGCCTGCCGCAAAGGTGAAACTATAGTAATGACATTTCAATCAAAAGATCAACTAAATATATTTCGGATTGGCGAATTGCTTAGAATAACTAGTTCCGTATGGATGTCAAAAAATACTATTGATGGATTAATAATGATTTGTTTTATCATTTTATTTAATACGCTCATGCACGATGGGATCTGTAATCCGAGGCCGATGTTTCTCGGAAACAAGACAACGAAACTATTCAGTGGAAAAGGAGATGTGTGAAAAGAACAGGTAGCCAATGAAAAACGAGTTAAAATCTAAAAGACAGTTTGAAATTATCTGACACAAACGACAAGCCATGCATTGGCGAAGAATTAGTTTTAATAATTTAAATTACTATATAAACCATACATATATCAATTAACATGATGGGTTAACATGATAGATTTGATTAAACTTACATGATAGATCTGTAATGTGAACAATTTTTTTGCCATATAAGTATAGATACATCATCTTCTTTTTACATAAATACATACACAAGTCTTTTTTTTATCCAACTAATAGGTTTCACCCAGGAGATTGCTGACAATCTAGAACTTGGCCAGCAGACTGATGTCATTATAATGGATTTCAGCAAAGCCTTCGACAAAGTAGATCAACATAAATTAATCCACAAACTTAAGCATCTTGGTATAGATAATAAGGTCTCCTCTTGGGTCCGCTCATTCCTCCATAACAGGTCACAACAAGTTATTGTCGAAGGTAAAAGCTCGGATAGGCCACCAGTCCGCTCAGGAGTCCCACAGGGTTCGGTACTCGGCCCTTGCCTCTTCCTCGCTTACATAAATGATCTACCAGATAGCATCAAAAGTCGTGCCCGCCTCTTTGCTGATGATACTGTCGTTTACCTTACCATCAAATCCCTATCTTCCGCAGAAAGCTTACAGCAGGATCTGCATCTTTTAGAGTTATGGGAGCGGGAATGGTCTATGGAATTTAATCCCGAAAAGTGTGAGATCCTAAGAATCCATAAAAAACGAAAGCCTGTTATATTCCTCTATAGGTTACATAACATAGAACTCATGTCAGTCCAAATATCTAGGAGTCATCTTAGGGCAAAATCTCAATTGGGCCCCTCATGTAAACAAAATTACCTCTAAGGCCAAAAATACTCTCCGTCTCATAAAAAGGACTGTCAAAACTGACAATAAAAAGGTCAAAGAAGTTGCTTACAAAACATATGTCCGGCCCAATGTTGAATACTGTTCCACAGTCTGGGACCCCTGGCAGAAATACCTTATACATGTATACAAAATTGAAATGATCCAGAGATCTGCAGCCCGTTACATATTCAATGACTACAGCTACACCAGTATTTTCTCCGATATGATTTCGGCGCTAAATTGGAAAACCCTAGAATATAGAAGACGCCAGGCCACTCTTGTCATATTTTACAAAATCAGAAATGAGTTAGTTGCAGTTGATCATCACCATCTTATTCCCTCCAGAAACCTAAATTACCTTGTCCCACATTCCATAAATAATTTACACCAAAACTCCTTCTTTCCCAGGGCTATCAGGCTATGGAACGGTCTAACAATCTACTAGTATATACAGTCCAGCCCCGACCTACTGACCTATGTCAGTCGGTTGGATTCTCATCCACTCTAGAGCCCTTACTTCTGTTTTTAACTTTAGCTGTCCTGTAGATCTTTTATCTTTAAAACCTAACTCACTCATTCTTTGCACATAATTTTAAAAACTAACACACTGTTTTCCAGACAAGCACCTGTCAGTTATAATCGAGCACGATTGTAGACAGTATGAAGATGAAGTGAAGTTGATCCAGTTAATAGTAATATAATAGTAAAACAAGAGCACCGCATAACGGGTGCCACGCTCGGGTACGGGTGCAGTTTTGAATAAAATAAAGCTTGCCAGAATATTTTTTTTAAATCACCATGACCTTGACCTTTGACCTAGTGATCCAAAAATGGGTGTGGCGTGTAGAACTCATCAAGGTGCATCTACATATGAAGTTTCAAAGTTGTAGTTGGAAGCAATTTGATTTTAGAGCCAATATTCAAATCCTTAACAAAATGTGAAGGTTTTAGCACGACGCGGACGGCTGACGGCGGACGAAGAGCTGGCTATGACAATACCTCGGGGTTTTTCCTATAACGCCGAGCTAAAAAGAAAGGGAAATATGAAATAACTTAGTATAAACAATCTCGATCTGGATAAGTATGTCAAAGATACTGCTTCTAGCATTTGCTCGACAAAGTGGAGTGCGCGAATTTACACCATTTATGTGGTTATTCACTATCTTGTTTAAATATATTTTCGAAGAATTCACATTAATTGAATTGTTCAGTTAATAGATCTATATGTTTTTCCTAGACGGCATTCATTTTAATGGAGCTATGCTCGGAACCAGTCAAATTCCTTTACAGAGTTTGAATCACTTAGTGGTTCGTAACTGCAGACGCTTGAAGACATCTGGACGCTTTGCGCACGCAAACATGTACAATTAAATTTCTGAATGACAATATAAACAAATTTCAAGAAAGACAGACCTTGGCTTTGCTATGGTGAAAGAAAAGGTAAATTCGATACGGACGTATGATGACGATGGGTACCGACGAAGAGCAGCTTGTCTTTGCTTTAAAGACGAAACAGAAAAAGAGGTAGGCCATAGCCTTTCTTTAGTCCAAGTTGTTGACGCTCTCAAATATTGAGCTACTTTTTATATGGGTAATATTTGGAGCCAAATAATTCCAAAGAATTTAGCCCATATAAAAAGTATCTCTAAATTCTTTGTGCGTCTTATTAATAAGACTAAGCCTTTCTTTAGCCGTTTTGTTTAACAGAGGGGCTCCAAACGGGAGCGAAACAATTATAGTATTATACGTCGTCGTTAGCAAAATACACGATTAACATATAGTTTATAACATTTGTAATACAATAAGTTAAATGAATGATTAAACTTAATAAATTTTGTTATATTTTACTTTAATCCAGAAGGTTTGAAATGAAGTAGAGATGATACAGACACTATCAATAGGGCTGTCACGATTCACCGGTATATCGTGGTGCATGTTGTGAAAAAAATCACACCGCGGTACCGCTCCGTTTTTTTTAATATTATTATATTAGCACAGATATAAATACATTACATAATATTTGATATAGATATCGTTTTGAAAAATGTAGAAGCGATTCAAAAGGGCTAAATAAATAATCCGTTAATATCCAGGACAAGCAAGCGCTTCCACTTGTAGATGTTTAACTTTCACATTTAAAATACGGCGATGTATGGGTCCGTACCTTTTTTGGAATTAGGGACAGATTTCCTTTGCAAATAAGTTCATAATTATCCAAAAGATGTTTATTCTATTTCTTATTTTCTTTCTTTAGTATATTGATCGTTCAAAGCATGGCACTTCAGAATCATGTTATCTTAAGATTCTGAATAAGTTGAGGAAGAGTCAGAATGCTACGGATTTTCAATACTGGGCCCGCTGACTCCGCATTTTGAACATGCCCTTGAAGCGTTCGATTTACACAGATCGTAGTCACAGCTATTGTAAACAACATGGGGGACATTTTAGAAAAAGACGCGAACAATATCAAGGACTACTTCTATCAAGTTTATTACAGTTTCTTTTACAGTTTCTAGTCATACTATGATACCAGTGCAGGGCTCGAATTAAGCACTCGCAAACAGGCCATTTGCGAGTACATTTTAAAAAACACGTCTAAAATGCGAGTGCAACATTTAGATACTCGCCATTTTTTGCGAGTTGGGGAAAAAACAAACAAGGTGCTTAAAGATCTTGGATTAAATACAAGATTTGTTCGCCGATCGAAAGTCTTCCGACCAAGTACGAAAATAATTAAACCCCGTCTAGTTTCGATCTAAAAATAGATCTGAAAATTGGAATTACCCTAATTTGCATAATGTATTTCAGCGGTTACTTCCGTTCTAGCAGAAATAATTTTACGAAATATTTTTTAAAATATATTTACGCTCTGCACTGTATCTTTCTGCCGATATAGTTAGTAAAGAACATTGAAAATTATATTATTGCAATTGAAAGTATGTTATTCCCTTCTTAAGTGAAAATTGGCGATAGTTATTCAGTATGAAGTTTTTTTTAAAACGAAGCTCATTTCGTTAATTCCTCATTCTTATAAATAGACGGAACACGTTTAGCAGACGATTTAAAAACTCAAAAATGTCGTCTACTAAAAAAATAACTAGCTTTTTTGTGGCGAATTCCTCCGTCTCCTCTGTGGAAGACAAAAAAGCCGAGGCCGAACCAGATAAAAAGAAATGCCAAAACAGTTAAGAAATGGGAAGACGAGCTAAAAATAACTTTGAACACGGAGAGAGACCAAGACGGCAATGTGTGTAAGATGTTCTGCGATTCATCTGATTGGTCTCTACCCCCTCAGCAATGCTGAGTGTGAAAGATGCTTTTCTGTTATGAAAAGGATAAAAAGTGATTGGCGATGTTCACTAAGCACTGAAAGGATGGACCAATTAATGCGAATCTCTATCAGAGATAATGAGGGGTTCCAGCCACGCAGAGCTGTGAATAGGTGGTGGATCAGTGGCAACAGTAGCAAAAGGCCAGATGTCGCCCCATATGGACCGAGGCATTAACTTTGGATGATATAACTGATATAAAAAAAATACTCTTTACACTCAATTGTGTTACAATGTTGCTTTGAAGTTTTTAGTTAAAATAAACATAGGTCCATCCTTTCAGTGCTTAGTGAACATCGCCAATCACTTTTTATCAACCAAAGGATGCATTATTATGAAAACTTGTATTGCGAGTTGGAAATAAAAAATGCGAGTTGAAATATTAACAACTAGCAATTTTTTGCGAGTTGAAAAAAAAAAGTAATTCAAGCCCTGCAGTGTTTTCTGATTATTGAGTTTAATAAAGTTTGTAATACTTGTTATTCTGCTGTTTTCTTCACAGATACATATTCTGTAAAATGTCGCGGTACGTACCGCGATACAGTGTTGCCGTACCAGGATACATAGCGGTACGCTCATGGCGTATCGTGACAGCCCTAACTATCAAACAGATTATCTACACTAAGTTTAGTTCTGGCTACCATAACTTTAAATGTCGCTTTTTATGATTTTTGACTGGCTCGACTTTATAGTTATGGACCAACCCCATTAGGAAAGTCAACCAGAAATTCCCAAAAAGTTGACAGTTAACAAAGACCGGTCCAAAACAGCTTTTAAATGCAGTTATTGGCCCAAAGCAACCACTTGATCGGAAAGATTGACATTTTTCACATTTAACTGATATATTCTTTCACAAAATACTATCTTAACCATTTAAAATTTATCTATTCTGCTCTTACATATCGGGAAAATCAGCGATGTGACAGACTTACTTGAAATGCGAATCTCCCGAGATTTCACGGTCATATGACGTTATTTCTATTTTTAGAAACATACCATGTGCTCCAGTGTTTTCAAATTCAGAATGACATTTCCCGGTATCTTAGATTATTCTGGCTTGTTTTGTAAACAAATTGTAGTGTAAATACAAACTCAAAGTAAATATTATTTAAAACTACCTGATTCACACTGAAATCAGTCTTATAATCCACCAGACGTAAGTTGTTTATCACAAATAATAGATTTCAGAAAACGAAAGTAATGTTTACAATTTCAGCAAAAAATGTCAAGGTCGATTCAAAAGTATCCAAATGAAAACTCGTCATGTGACAAAGCGACAATTGCGTCAAAATTGTGAATTTCAGACTGATGAGAGTTATTTTCATATATTGTAAGAAGCATTTGAAACATTTGAACCTTAAAATAATCCCCGATGCAGTAATTTATATTCATTCACCAATATATGTAGAAATGTATCCAAGAAAATGATCTTTCTTTGATTTATACCGTGACATAAATATGTTATGACTCTGGTTGACTTTCGTTACGGGGTTGGCTTCAGCGTACAGGTATGTCAATACTACAGTACACTCCACGCGTTTTCCCCCAAAAACGCGCTCCCTCCGCGGGTTTTTTCTCCTAGCTAGTGTTCACGCGGCGTTGAGAGAGCGAGGTGAACTCGATAAAACGCTCGGCGTTACGCCGCGTTCGCTAATTCCCGCTGCGTGTATTACTTTAGCCTAGTCGGTAAATGCAGACAATTTCCGTTCTTATCAGTGACCGCCGCGCAACGCCACGTTAGCAGTGTGCTACTGGGCATGCCAAAAAA
This sequence comes from Dreissena polymorpha, assembly GCF_020536995.1. Classification (NCBI taxonomy): domain Eukaryota; kingdom Metazoa; phylum Mollusca; class Bivalvia; order Myida; family Dreissenidae; genus Dreissena; species Dreissena polymorpha. The sequence goes on along the minus strand of NC_068370.1, from coordinate 44,281,943 downwards.
TAAAAACATTGTTAAAATAAATTGTTTAAATACTGTAGTACATGTATAAAAAAGATAATTGTATAAAAAATTAATACATATAAAAATTATGTTTTTTAATTCACAGGTACGTCTACAATATGAATGAATATAAGACATTTGACAAATTAATATTTAAATCATAACACATATAAGACAAGAATAAATGTTCCGTAAAATTTCAAAATGAGAATAATAATTAGTAATCCGTAACACACTACGATTTTTAATGTTAACACGACGGTTACAAATGCTTCCAATATACAGTCATCATGTATATTTCCCGACAAAAGCGCGCGAAAATTATGCTGCAATGTACAAGGTATACTCCTTATACCTGCAAAGCGTGCGTGTATTGATTTTTTTGATACAAACTTTATAGCGCAGAGAACATTGAATTTTGTTGATTTCGGTTTAAAGTTTCTTTGGTATTTTTTACCAAAATTATATCGCGAATAAGTTGATATTTCCTCTAAAATAATTTCAAATCATACATCTGGGCGGAACTGGATTTTAAGTGTTTGACGTTATGAAAACACGCAAAGCTTGTCTACTGACCTATTGTGTAGACTGCTGTCTGCGGTGTTTTGACAAAAGAGATTAACATGTGTGAATGTCACTATGCCGATTTGGTCCATAATTACCAGTAAACATTGTTTTGAATGTCGACGCAACAAGAATACAACTGTGAATATTAAATGCAACTATCAACTCAATAGTTACCACCTTCTTTTAGCAATCAATGGAATAACCTAACTTCAAAGAGAAAATAAATGCATTAGCGAGCAGAGAATTGACTTTGTTCCGACAATTAAAACCATTCCTTATGCATTCATTGAACGTGTTTACTTGAGTAAGTTATGCCTTTAGACAGGAAGCGGCTTTTCTTTGATTACGTCAAACTGTCAATTCACACAGATTTGCGAGATTTTTAGGGTCCTTGGTCATTTGTTTACATGTTCACTATAGAAAATCACCTGCTAACTGTTAGTTAGTAACATGAAAACTACTTCTACAACCACGTCGGGATCTTGGTTGTTTTTTTTAATTGTAAATATTATACAACATGTACATGTATGTACTTGTAATAAATGTAATTTTATTTGAAAATCAGGAATTCAAACAAAATTAAATTGATGGTTATCTCGTAAAACGCGGAGTTTCCCCCGCGTTGCCAATGCCGAGGGCCGCCGCGTCGGCTTATCAGTTTTGCCGATCGTTAACCGCCGCATCCAAAATCATGCAAACGCCGCGTCTGGCTGGATTTTTAAATCTCCCTCCAGGTCAATCACCGCGGAGTATGGAGGGAAATTCCCCATCTCATTAATATGCAAATTTTACAAGCTCCGTCCATATGACTTAGCCTCTTAGGTTACACTGTAGTGAAATAAGGTCACATTCAACAGCCCTGCTGTTGGGCTAGCTCTTTAGTGATGTGGTTAAAGGGTCTGATTACCACTCTGGAGGTTGTGGGTTCAATCCCCGGCTAGAGCTAAGTATTTTCACATTAATGGCGACGAGGCAAAAAAAGAACTGTGAATGTGGGAATGGGAGCTGTTTAATGGTTTCTGGAAGGGTCATGCGGATGCAAGTCATGCTGTAGCGGGCGTGTCAGGGCCTTGAAACATTAGAAGGGGCAGGAGTGTAGTGAAATAAGGTCACTTCCAACAGCCTTGCTGTTGGGCTAGCTCTTTAGCAACGCGGTTTAAGTGTCTGACTACTTCTCTGGAGGTCATGGGTTCAATCCCCGGCTTGAGCTCAGTATTTTCACTTTTACACAAGACATTTTAAAGATTAGGCCTTTAACCTCTTCATTTTATACTGTAGGATGAACCTGAATGGTCATGAGTGTTGGGTCTTAAAGTTGTGTGAACCTGAATGATCATGAGTGTTGGGTCTTAAAGTTGCGATGATCAATTAATTTATCTATGATGACTTTTGCAGCCATGTTGACAAAGTTTTCCACCACAACTAATAGACTTTCCTGGTGTGAAGCTGATTACATTGGGACAATGTGATGTTTATAAACAATGGGTGCATCAGATGTTAAAATGCCTTTGGGTGCATGCATCGTCCAGAGGAGTAGCATTATGACTGTTGTGCAGTTCAAACGATTGTTAAACTGCTTATGTTCATTTTAAATCAAATTTAATCTTTAATAATTAATGTTACTATTAATCAAAGTTAAGCTTCTATGCAGATATCATGTTTTTACTGTGATTTAGTGACCTAAAGCCTTTTGACCTACTTACAGCGAGAATATGAATATGGTGTCTCGTATGCATCAGTGAACAGAATGGTGTATTAACTGCTTGACACGAAATAAAACATTATATATATATATATATATATGAATAAAATTTAGATGGATATCAGCGGAAAAGTTGTTTGTCTTCGCAAATGAGTCCATAATTTATAAATTAAGTATTTATTTAAACTTTAATTTTTATTTGAATGTTTGGTCAAATTGGGATTTTTAGCTCACCTGATTGCTCAGGTGAGCTTTTGTGACCGGTCTTTGTCCGTTGTATGTCCGTCCGTCCGTTTACATTTGCTTGTAAACACTCTAGAGGCCACATTTCTTGTCCCATCTTCATGAAACTCGGTCAGAAGCTTTGTCCCAATGAAATCTCGGCCGAGTTCGAAACTGGGTTGTGCCGGGTCAAAAACTAGGTCACTAGGTAAAAAAAACAAAAAACCTTGTAAACACTGTAGAAGTCACATTTCATGCCCAATCTTCATGTAACTTTGTCAAATGTTTGTCTTAATGATATCTTGGTTGAGTTCAAAAGTGGTTCCAATCCTTGGAAAACATGGCCGCCAGTGGGCGGGGCAGTTTTCCTTATTTGGCTATAGAGAAACCTTGTAAACACTCTAGAAGTCACAATTTTTGCCCAATCATCATGAAAGTTGATGAAAACATTGGTTCAATTGATGTCTTGGACGAGTTCAAAAATGGTCAAGATCGGTGAAAAAACATGGCCAGTGGGCAGGGCATTTTTCTCTATATGTATATAGTGGCAGTTTTCCCTATTTGGCTATAGAGAAACCTTGTTAACACTCTAGAAGTCCCAATTTTTGCCCAATCATCATGAAAGTTGGTCAAACATTTGTTTTATTGATATCTCGGATGAGTTTGAAAATGGTTGGGATCGGTGTAAAAACATGGCCGCCAGTGGGAGGGGCATTTTTCACTATATGTATATAGTGAAAACATGTGAACACAGTAGAAGTCACATTTTTGGCCCAATTTTCATGAAATTTGCTCAGAACATTTGTTTCCTTGATACGAGAGTTAAGTTAAAAAATGGTTCCGGTCAGTTGAATAACATGGCTGCTGGGACGGGGGCAGTTTTCTCATTATGCCCCCCCCCCCCCCCCTTTTCCAAGAAGAGGGGGTATATTGTTTTGCTCATGTCGGTCCGTCCGTCCACCAGATGGTTTCCAGATGATAACTCAAGAGCGCTTATGCCAAGGATCATGAAATTTCATGGGTACATTGATCATTACTCGCAGATGACCCCTATTGATTTTCAGGTCAAAGGTCAAGGTCACAATGACCCGAAATAGTAAAATGGTTTCCGGATGATAACTCAAGAACACTAATGCCTAGGATCATGAAAATTCATAGATACATTGATCATGACTCGCAGATGACCCCTATTGATTTTCTGGTCACTAGGTCAAAGGTCAAGGTCACGGTGACCCAAAGCAGTAAAATGGTTTCTGGATGATAACTCAAGAACGCTTATGCCTAGGATCATGAAACTTCATAGAAACATTGATCATTACTCACAGATAATCCCTATTGATTTTCAGGTCACTAGGTCAAAGGTCAAGGTCACGATGACCCGAAATAGTAAAATGGTTTCCGGATGATTACTCAAGAACGCTTAGGCCTAGGATCATGAAACTTCATAGGTACATTTATCATAACTCGTAGATGACCCCTATTGATTTTCAGGTCACTAGGTCAAAGGTCAAGGTCACGGTGACCCGAAATAGTAAAATGGGTTTCCAGATGATAACTCAAGAATGCTTATGCCTAGGATCATGAAACTTCATAGGTACATTGATCATGACTCGAAGATGACCCCTATTGATTTTCAGGTCGCTAGGTCAAAGGTCAAGGTCACGGTGACCTGAAATAGTAAAATGGTTTCTGGACGATAACTCAAGAACGCTTATGCCTTTGATCATGAAACTTCATAGGTACAATGATCATGAATCGCAGTTGACCTCTATTGATTTTCAGGTCACTAGGTCAAAGGTCAAGGTCATGGTGACCTAAAATAGTAAAATGGTTTCTGGATGATAACTCAAGAACGCCTATGTCTAGGTTCATAAAACTTCATAGGTTTATTGATCATGACTCGCTGATGACCCCTATTGATTATCAGGTCACTAGGTCAAAGGTCAAGGTCACAGTGCCAAAAAAACGTATTCACACAATGGCTGTCAAAGTCACGGTGACTCAACTTAGAAAAATGGTTTCCGGATGATAACTAAAGAATGCTTACGCCTAGGATCATGAAACCTTATAGGTACATTGATCATGACTCGCAGATGAAATAATGATGAAACTTGGCCAGGATGTTTGTCTGGACAATATCTAGGTCAAGTTTGACATTTGGTAAAGATTGAATGAACCGACTACTCTCAGGTGAGCGAACTAGGGCCATCTTGGCCCTCTTGTTTTAATCTAGAACAGTGGAAAATTGGGATTTTTTTATTGACAAAAAGGACCAACTTGGGATTTTTTATCAAGAAATAGTGACAAAACGGGTCTTTCCCTGGCCATGTCGGAAAATACTCATATAAATTATAGTGATATATTTTGTAGGATGTTTAAAGAATAAAGTTGAGACAGGGCCCTCAATCCATTTTAGGGGAAGCGGGTCGCTACCCTCATGAGGGGGAATTTTCGCGACGTTAGATGTTTTAACTTTGCAAGTAAATCGAACACTTAACAATTTACTAACACTTGTTTAACTTTAAGTGACATACATCCACTGAAAAAATTACTAACAAATATGTTGTTGGTATTTAAAATGTGTTATGCATCGTGGATTATCACATTATTTTCATCAATCCATTTCGAAATGTATGATCTCCATCGTTAATTCGATCATTATTTGCCATTTTTGCCGAGTCACAATATATTTTCTGTATAGTCCACTGTCATGTTAAAATGATGTAAGCCACAGGTGCGCATAGCAATGTAAAACCATTTAATATTTTCGCTAATACGCGATTCGCATTGTGTTTAATTAGTAAACGTAACAGTAGTTCTTACAATAATTAATTATCTTAAAGACGATCAAGATATAACTGGTGTTTTTTTTTAATTTAATTACTGTTAAAAATAAATGTTTTGATATAACTGAATTATGCATGAAATGCACAATTTCCACATGGATAACATCTAGGTTTTCATCAAGTCTCGGAAATAACTGTCCACGATTTTATCGTGGAGGGGCCTAGGAGTACACATTACGGACCGATTAGTGTTCTTGGTATAACAAAACACCGAAATTATCGATTTATATTGGCACAGAGTTATTCATTCATGACGAATTCACAACCGCGCAAATCTTCGCTGCCTTGGAGCCATTACCTGATAATAGTCGGCTTAGAAGTTTGGTAAAGAGGCAATTAAGATGTTATCAATTAGAGCACGTGGCAACACAGCAGGTGCTCATGAAAGGGCAGGGCGGCGGTCTTTTAAAACGGCAGCGTGGCGCTAAATAGCTTTGAAAGGGGGCAGCGTGGGGCTTCAATAAAAGGGCAAGTCGCCACACAAAAACGGCCTGGATAAAAAACAAAAACTGGGACCACAATTGGGGAAAGAATAATGTGTCATAATAAAACAAACAAACACTGTATTATCATTCTACAGAAAGTGCTTTTTTCCTTCTTAGAGAATGGCTGCGGACAGCCATTTCACAATTTTGACATGGATATTTTACAAATCTAGCTAGGCCACAATACTTGACAAAAACAGCAATTTTTTATAGTGAAAATCAGACTTTTTGGTCTTAAAACTGTCAAAAATGGCCATTTTACAATTCAAAATTACAATCTGATTTAATGTTTTGCATAAGCAAGACAAGATATTGACAGGGGCTTTTCTATGGTTTTAGATAAGAGTTTACCAGTCAGAATATTGTTGATCTGATTGTAAGTGGTTATTTGTGGAAAGAAAGTGTCAAGACAATGAAAAACACTTAACAAAGTTATCTCAAATTTCGGACCACCACTTGTTCCATTGAATGGCCAATTCATGTTTAGCTTGTCTAAAGCTAATGTGTTGTTGTCCCTGACCATCAGACTACCAAGAATGTCAAGCAAGGCATTATGTATTTATATAGTAAAAACTATTACTTAACCCTTTGCATTCTGGGAAATTTGTCGTCTGCTAAAATGTAGTCTGCTGAATTTCTAAAATTAGCATTTTCTTCGTTTTTTTTAAAGAATATTACCAGAATAGCAAACAGTGTGGATCCTGATGAGACGCCACGTCCTGTGGCGTCTCATCTGGATCCAAACTGTTTGCAATGGCCTTCAAAATTCGGTTCCCGCACTGAAAGGGTTAAACAAAAACTTGGTATGAAAAAATGTTTTGTTTTAATAGTGAGAAATGCTTTATAATAAATTAAAAATTGGCTTTAATTTACAAACACATACATATTGCTTCCTTCTCAGTAAAAATTTCTTATGGAATAGATAGACATACAAACAATCACACTGAGTACAACAATCAGGCCTCCAGAGATATATAACGTCCATAATTATTCTAAGGACGGTTTGTCTCGTTGTAAGCCAATTCAATAGGAAGTGTTTCTTCAGATTTCTCCAATTTCTTAAGCGATTTCCATGATTTTTCGTATTTGTGACTGTTGTGTTAGTGAACAAATTGCATGGTTGTGGATGATTTTGTTTTTGTTCACATGCTTGGTCCAGTTTTTTTATACATTTGGAATTAGATGTCAAATGTAGACATACAGTGTAGAAGATTAAAAAAGTGTTTTAAGCCTTAAAGCGCTGGAGCTGAATTTTAAAGGCCTTTGCAAACAGTTTGGATCCAGATGAGACGCCACAGAACGTGGCGTCTCATCAGGATCCAAACTGTTTGCTATTCTGATAGTATTCTTTGAAAAAAAATCGAAGAAAATGCTAATTTTAGAAATTCTGCAGACGACATTTTAGCAGACGACAAATTTCCCAGCATGCAAAGGGTTAAGCATAGTATAGAAATCAAGTTACTAATCTGTCTTTCGATCTAGTGTGTGTTTGTGTGTGAAATAATAGGAAAAGCTAACTGAATATTTTATATACAAATTTGAAATCTGTTGTTAAAATAAGATTTTAAACTATAAATATTTTCTCTTTAACTTTATTTATAATTTTGTTGTAATGGATTTCAGTGACCAACTCTGCCCCCAGATGACTATGTTGTGTAGCCAAATTTACCATACATCATAGCAATTTATTGCCTTTTTTTCTGTATTGTCAAAAAAAAATGTCTAAAAAGAATTAGCGTCATTTATAAGGACATTATCCATCTTTTGCAAGTAGCAATTTCAGTAAAATGACCTAAGTCAATTTAATATTGGATCTTTCACATTTTAATTTAGGGACAACAAATCTTATCTGTAGGTACAAATAATGTTGAATTTATGTATAAACAGTAGTTTCTATCAGATAATTACTAGGTTTACCTGTATTAACACTTAAGTTACCTGTAATTGTCTGGTCGAATATTGAATCAAGCAATCAGCATGGCACACAAATAAGGAATTATATTATCATTGCAATCTGATACCACATGCTTGATTAACTGTTTTGACCAAGATTGTGTAAACTGTGGTTAAGTCTTGAATGATTTCAACTCATATAAAGGTTTTTAATTAATATGACAACTGATTGATTAAAAAATCTAGATGCACAAAAATTGGAGTGGACATGCAATTTACATTACTTCTTTGCAGAAAATAGGTTGTACTTTCCCTGCCACCATCATTTGTGAATGCCCATTAATTATTTTAACATAATTTCCAATATATTAACAATAAACCTACAATTTGTTTTAAATATGCATTGTATTGCTGATATAATTTGTAAAACTAGTACATTTAGTTATTTAACAGTCTAACACGGCACATGCCAAGTTTCATATAAACAAAGAAGAAAATCGTCTATGGGTTATTCTGCAATAATTATGGGCGGAGCTTATACACTGAAAGCACGCGCTGTAACTAAAAAAACATGCCGATACATTTTTCACCAGCTTAATAATCGGGTATTTAATTAATGAAAGTTGATCTGATCGACTGAACAGTCGAAAATAATTTTTATGGGCGGAACTTCACATAAAATAGTACCAAAGAAAAATTAGATACATTATTTAAATCTTTTGTAAAAACCATGTTAGAATCAAAATAATTTGTGTAAGGTATAGTTTGTTGTCGCACGAGTGATTTGAAACCACGCATCTAAACTTCAGGCCGTGGGTTATTCGACAACAAACTATAAAGTACACAAATTATTTCTTAAATAATGCATGCCAGAACTATAAAGATAATTATACAACAAAAACACAAACAGTTATAAAGGTAAATAAGTATTACAAAGAGACTCCAGCAATGCCCACAAACATGCAAAGTCAAGTTTGCAGCTATTTTGCAGGACATAAATTGTAGGGGTTATTGTTTTACGTCTTTAATTATAAATAAAGCGTTTTTATTTCAAGACACAACATGATGTACTTTTCAATTGTTTACCAACTGATCCCTATAATAATATAATGTTTTACTGTAAAAAAGTGAAATTGCTTTCAATGTTTTAAATAGCAGATGTGCTGTTATGTAAAATAACGTTTATGACATTGCAAGATCCAATAATTAAAATGAGTTTCTGTTTTATCGAAAGTACATTGGTCTGAGACACATATTTTCATTTTATTTAATTTGAGGCTAGTATATTGTGCGTCATTCTTTTTTGAAACCATTGATTGTATGAACTATTTGGCTTTTCAAAAGCCCATTCATGTAGACTCTCCCATTCTTAGCTATCAATACTGAAATTTGAGTGTACTGTAATTTATCCTGGTGCTAATTTTCTGGGACCACTTATCTGTTTATTGTTTCCAATATGTAAATGAATGAAGTGTTAATTCCCTTGGCAACATGCCAGATTTACAGATAATCACCAAAATTGCATGTATATTTTGTTATTATATCATACATTTTAATACAAAATTCAGTGTTTGAGTAAATTCCACAGTATGTCAAGAACTTCCTTTGCGAACACTTAAGTTTAAAAAAAAATGATTTAGTAACAAAATGTACAGAAATTTTTGTGAATTCTAAAGTTCGCAAAAATCTGGTACTGATTGATTTTCACAAGTTTCTATCCAGGCCTATTTCTGACCATTTTGGGGAAATGCAATTTTTGGATTGGGACATTTTTCACATGAACCACTCATTTGGGAAAAACTTATTTAATATAACTCTTAAAAATTATTCAAATTACAAGTTTTATAAATTATGGTTATATTCTTTGTTACATGTAATTTACATAAAATTTAGATATAATAATATATTTATTAATTTAAAAAAATCACAACAGGATTGCATTTTTTTAATTGATCATTTTTTACCATTTAGCTTTGGACATGGGTCGGTTTAATGGATTTATAGATACTTCTGAAAAATGTCTGCTATCTGCCCTATTGTTTAAATTTTATTTCTTATGTACATTAAATTAGATATGTTTTGAATCTGTTAACAACAATTTCTACATTCTAAAATAGAAATAGGCCGCTACATATTAATACATGGATAATATCAAAAGGATGACCTATAACAAAATTATTCTACAAACAGTAATCAAACAGTCAGATCCTTATGTAAGCCAGTCATGTTTCTGAGAATGATTATCTGTCAATCTATTAATCACATTGACTCTAAACCAAACCAAACAGGCCCAAATATCCTTTGACAAATTTGTCCTTGTGACAGAAATTTAAACAATAATGTTTGACATGTGACATGTTATATCATAATCTTACTTTTAACAGCTTACATGATTAAGGTAAAAGAGTCATCTTATTGTGTAATCCAAGCTTTTATGTGCATATTATCTAAGATTATTGACATTGTTGTAAACAGATTGATAACGAGTTACCACCTGTTAACAAAAGAAAGTAATATAAGATATACAGTTTGAACATTTTACACATACAAACTTGCAAAAGTAGGTTCATGGTAACAGATCATTCTTTTAAAACTAAAAACTTATTAACTCAAGTGTACACTGTTGTTGTTTTTTGTTTAAGTTTTTATCAGTGGTGGATTTAATTTCTTTAAAGGAATATAAGTAACAAAAGCAAGGAACTTCCTTGGTCTAACAGACTTTTAGATCAAACTGCCAGCATGGTGTTTGGAAGAAAGAACAACACCAAAGGCCTAGCTGCATTGGTGAATGGGGCAGCCAGGATGGCAGAGCACATGATTGTGTTGGACCAAACAGAAGCGGCTCTGGATCGTGAGATTAAACGAGAGGAGCAAAGAGGGGTTCCGAAAACAACGATCGGAAAAGTAAGACGACAGGGCGGGCATCTGTTGCATACAAAATACGTCTTACTACTGGTTGTCATTCTTAACATCATTGACATTCTCCTAGTGCTTGGGGAACTCATGCTGGATATCAAATACGTCACAGACTTGCTCACCAAAGAATACACACGCTCCAACAATTTCATTGCGTCAATGAAGCAGTTATATCCATTTAGACTTAGTTACCTGGAAGCAGACGACATTCAAGGACTGGAACAAGAGATTTTGATTGGTCACATCATGTGGAATGGGTCAGATGACTCCATATTGACTGGTGGTCCTCGACAAAAAAGGCAAGACAATGTTAACTCTAATAGCGCAAGTAATATTTCGAACAAGGCTATAGGGAATATAACTTTTCACAAAGGTCAATCATTTGTTGGTCATGCGCATGAGCAAAGCATAGAAAGGAATATTGCATTTGGACTGCACAAAGCAAGTATCACGATATTAGGAATCCTGTGTTTTGAGATATTGTTTAAGATTTTCTGCCTTGGTTCTGAGCTTCTTCAGCACAAGTTTGAGTGTTTCGACGCAGCCATCGTTATAGCCTCCTTCACTGTGGACCTGATCTTCCTTAATGGGCTTCAACAGTTTGCTGTGCATGAATTTGTTTTTATCTTAGCATTCCTGGTTCTCTGGAGGTTTATCAGAGTAGTCAACAGTCTGATAGTGGCCATCATGGAACATGAACACTTCCGGTTGGTGATTCTGTACAAGCAGAAGAAAAAAACACAAGAAAAGCTTCAGGATGCCAAGGATGATATCAAGAAACTAGAGGCATATGTCGAGGCATTGGAGAAGCTCTGTGCACTATCAGGCTGTCCAGACCCCATGATACAGGCGAAATTAATCATTTACCAGAAAGTGAAGGCCAACAGTGATATGATAGGCGCCATATCCAACTTTGCCATAGGTTGTCAGATGCTCAGTCAACCTTTCATCAACGGTATCATGGCTGTGGGAAAGCAGGACATACAGATGAATGGAGGAAAACACGATATTCTGATACCTGTTGAGGATTTCAGTGTTCCAAATAAAATTGACCACTTGCCTCAGGGTAACCATACGATATCGGAGCTGGCTGATAGCAAGCTCACAGTTTGGAGAGTCAGAGTGGCGGACAGCATGTCGCCACCCAAGATTCACCTTGCAGTACTGGAGGAAAGAGTGAAAATGAGCCCTGGGATTCACACTGACTGGGACAAAATTATCTTGAGACTAACGAGATGCATATCGACTATCAACACGGACAGCGAGGACGTTAGTTTCTTGAATGAGAACAAGGCTAATTCGGAAGAAAGTACCAAAGTGACATCATCTGACAGGAAAGCGAGCAATGTTGAAGACGACTCCTTGGGAATTGCCAACAAATTGGACCTGACCAGAACTGGCTCCTGTGATAGTAAACAAAAACCTGACACAGACACCTTATGTTAGGGGTAGCTCAAGATGTGACATTCGCACAAGAACTGAAGAATGAGGACTTCACAGATGATTATTGGCGTGATATGGAAAGTGTTTTGGTGAACAATACAATCCAATAACTATGATGATTCTTTGATCAAACTATTTTATGATGTATAGCAATCTTGAGTTGAACGATTATCGCTATATATGAGGAATTTAGCAATAGCAATTAGCCGAATGTAAAAGGGGATAAAGATGTGCCCCAACCCTTCCAAATTCTTATGCCCAACCCTTTCCAAATATATCCTTTTGACACAGTTGAGATTTCATGAGGACTTCCTTTGTGATATCAGCCAAATTTGGTGTAGATATTTAGTTTGAAAAATAGTATTTTTTTGGCAGAACACTTTATATCAATAATTCTTAATACAATAATTATTGGAAAAGTATTGAAACAAAAGACATAATTCTTATATAGGTTTTTTTTTAGAGGGATATTTACACACTTGCATTGAGTTTTAAAAATGGTTTTACATTGGATATGCCAGAAATAAGTACTATACTTGATAAATAATATGGTGTTGCTATTTATATATATTTTTTTCATTATGGATGTTTAGGAATGTATACGTAACATTAAATTGTGCAGAAAAGGTCACAGTCAAGCACATGTTATACAGTCTGTACGAAGCCGAATTTTGCACAAAGCTCTCAGTATTAAAACCAACATCAGCCACACTTACTTTACTTGTCTTAGTACAAGTTACATGTATATTGCAAATTGCACTTGTCCAGCACAAAAATTCCCCCAAGTTGGTCTAGCCTGGGATAGGAATTCCACACCCCAGTTTCTTTGAAGCATGCATTGTCTTTTTGCATGCATCTTGTTTGTTCCTAGATATAAATTGTATCAGTGCTACTGGACCAAATACACAAGTACTCTAGTGCTCGCTTTGGCCTTAATTATGTGCAAAATCATTAAATACTTATTTGTTTGGTGGCATTGTTGAATAAAGTTGTTGTCAGAATATTGATTAACCCCATATTTAGCTCATTGATCAATCTCAGTAACTTTTATATGACATTTTGCACTGTTTTACATTTTATTTACCCAGTACTCATGTTCCACTTAAAACAGTTTTGACTGAGGGTGCCATAATTATATGTTTTATGTTTTATTCACCATGTTTTATCTGCACAAATGTAATGTGTGTCAATTTTAATCTTAAATATGATAAAATAAATGAGACAAAAAACTTTCCTTGAATCTTTGAATAATACTGACATAACAATGAACAATTCATGTTCTTTTCAACATGAAAATGGTCTTGGCAAGTTGGCTTACTCATACGCTAACTTGCCTTTACTCTCTCTTGTCTGGTGTACATTCATTGCAATTTTATCAAAGTTTGACCGTATACATTCTCCAACTTTGTTGAGACCACAACAACAGTCAACATAAACAGACTTTTTTCAAGGGATGTGGGAAGCATGTAAAATCTGCCTTAAGTTAAATCATTATTTGTCTCTTGGTAGACTATCACCAATACAGTTAGTGTGTGTGGTTGTCATTTTAAAAGTTTGAGAACAACTATGGAGTCCATCTTTGTAAGGGTTTTCAAAATGGAGTCCATTGATATTTCCTAAACTTTTATGGGTCGAAACTCGTATACAACGTAAAGGTCGAGTTAATTCTGAATTTTCATTAGTTAAATCTTGTATTGGCTGCGGCTTTTCTTTATTGGATGCAGGGTTTTTCTAGCAGAGTTTTGAAATTTATTGAAAAAAATTACACTGTAACAGGCTATCAAAATTACAAGATTCTTGCCCAAAATAATGAAGTCAATCAGTAATTTATGTTATTTGATTTCAAGATAAATCAGTTCTATTATGTTATTATATGTTTGAATTATATTCTGTTATTGTAAGTTAAAAAAGGTTTCCTTTAAAAACAAAATTAAGTAGGGAAAGACATCTGAAAAATAGCAAGGTGCACATTGCACTTCAATTTTCACTCAAAAGTAAGGCAGTTTATATTGAATTTTTTCTTGGCAAAACAGATAAACTTTAACAAAACATAACTATATTATAATACCATAATGCCGGTATCAACAAAATTATATTAATATTTTTTTTGTGTAGTCAAAACTCAACCATGATGTACACTGTTTGGAAATCCTCAAACATCTGTGCAAATATGGTCATAAGCTTAGTTAAAACAACATTTGGTTCTTAGTAAACAACATTTGATTTATTGTACCATCTATGATGCAAGACTGTTAATCAGTCTTGACACTAATGTGTTTAGACAATTTGCCCAAGCTCTCATGTTAAATAGTAATCTAAAAACGTTTCTACTAGGTGACCACATAAATTAAAACTGTCAATTTGCCCCAAAAATAATTTATACTTGCCTTAGGCTTTGGGCAAGTGAGAGAGCGTGAAGACAGCGTTTTTGTGATTTTATTGATTTATATTAATGGCATGTATGTATAACTGGTTTGAAATGCTAAGACAAAGTATCTGATTTTATAGAGATTTTTTATGCCCCCCTTCGAAGAAGAGGGGGTATATTGTTTTGCTCATGTCGGTCCGTCCGTGTAGCGAGATTTTCCTAATTGCTCTTGAAGAATAATTGTTCGGACTGTATTTCAATTTACTCACTACATTGAGTTCATTAATGACACAACACTTTTTTTATATTTTAGATAGTATTTTATTTTATTTTAACACAAGTTTCATATTATTCCAAAATAAGCGGTTTTTATTTGTACACTTAATGTTTAGTTATTTTAATACTGCTGGTCTTAATTCAACTATAATTCCACAGTAAACGGTTTCCGATGTTACTTCTTTAAAGCCTAAATTCCCACTACAATTTTGTCTACAATCACAAAACAGACTCACACTTATCAACACTCACAACATAAAACAGCCGGAAAAAATGTAAACTCTCTCACAACAGAGCACATTTAATCTAAAACAAACAAACCCTCTCTCTCGAACAATATCAGATATCAGATCCAGCATCCACACCCAAGGTATAATTAATCGCTGTTCCCGACAGTCCGTATGTCCGTCTACCAGATGGTTTCTGGATGATAACTCAAGAACGCTTAGGCTTAGGATCATGAAACTTCATAGGTACATCGATCATGACTAGCAGATGACCCCTATTGATTTTGAGATCACTAGGTCAAAGGTCAAGGTCACGGTGACCCGAAATAGTAAAATGGTTTCCGGATGATAACACAAGAACGCTTATGCCTAAGATCATGAAACTTGATAGGTAGATTGATCATGACTAGCAGATGACCCCTATAGATTTTCAGGTCACTAGGTCAAAGGTCAAGGTCGAGGTGACCCAAAATAGTAAAATGGTTTCCGGATGATAACTCAAGAACGCTTATGCCTAGGATCATGAAACTTGATAGGTAGATTGACCATAACTTGCAGATGACCCCTATTGATTTTAGGTCACTAGGTCAAAGGTCAAGGTCACAGTGACCCGAAAAAGTAAAATGGTTTCTGGATGATAACTCAAGAACGCTTATGCCTAGGATCATGAAACTTGATAGGTAGATTGATCATGACTCGCAGATGACCCCTATTGATTTTTAGGTCACTAGGTCAAAGGTCAAGGTCATGGTGACCCGAAAAAGTAAAATGGTTTCTGGATGATAACTCAAGAGCGCTGATGCCTAGGATCATGAATCTTGATAGTTAGATTGATCATGACATGCAGATGACCCCTATAGATTTTCAGGTCACTAGGTCAAAAGTCAAGGTCACAGTGACTGGAAATAGTAAAATGGTTTCGGGATGATAGCTCAAGAACGCTTATGCCTAGGATCATGAAACTTCATAGGTTGATTGATCATGACTCGCAGATGACCTCTATTGATTTTCAGGTCACTAGGTCAAAGGTCAAGGTCACTATGACTCGAAAAAGTAAAATGGTTTCCAGATTATAACTCAAGAACGCTTATGCCTAAGATCATGAAACTTCATAGGTACATTGATCATAACTGGCAGATGACCCCTATTGATTTTCAGGTCAGTTTGTCAAAGGTCAAGGTCACAGTGACTCAAAACAGTAAAATGGTTTCCGGATGATAACTCAAGAACGCTTATGCCTAGGATCATGAAACTTGATAGGTACATTGATCATGACTGGCAGATGACCCCTATTGATTTTCAGGTCACTAGGTAAAAGGTCACGGTGACCTGAAATATTAAAATGGTTTCCCGATGATAACTCAGAAAGCTTATGGCTAGGATCATGAAACTTCATAGGTACATTGATCATGACTCGCAGATGACCCCTATTGATTTTCAAGTCACTAGGTCAAAGGTCAAGGTCACAGTGACAAAAACATATTCACACAATGGCTGTCACTACAACTGAGAGCCCATTTGGGGGGGCATGCATTTTTTACAAACAGCCCTTGTTTTTATTACTCATGACATACATGTATGTATGGTCTTGTATTAGGTCATGGTCTTTGGAGAGCTCCATGGAGTTGGCAATGCAATATTGCTTGTGTTATTTACAATTCAATTGGATACAATTTGCATTATTTATGCATGACTCCTTTGCTGAAAAAGTGCCAATTTCTGTGCAAGTTATTTTAATCAGGTCCAACAAAAATGAATCAATCTGTTATTGCCTGGCACTCAGGGCTGTGTATAAATTACACATTGTTGCAATCTTAGCTTCCAAAAAACAACAACAGATACCTAGAATAGTACACCTTTTGCATTAAGGCATTTTATGTGTAATAACAATATAAAACAATATAAAAGCTTAAATCTTGAAACTTCTTATTTATACCCAGTATCTAGTTATAGGACAGATACAATTGCTGAAAAATAATTAACCCATTTATGCCTAGTAGACTCTGCCATGCTTCTAAATTGGATCAATTTATTTCCAAAATTAGGGATTTCTAGTATACTTATTTCTATATTTATAATATTTCTCATAGAAATTCCTTTAAGCAAACAGCGCAGACCCTGATGAGACGCCGCATCATGCGACGTCTCATCTGGATCTACGCTGTATGCAAAGGCCTTTTCTCTAGACGCTAGGCATAAATTGGTTAAAAGCCGAAAAATGTCCTCAGTTGTGGAAAGAAAAATGATTTATTTGTCATAAAATTTAATATAACACTATTATTGACCTATTGCACTCACTGAAATATAACCAGTTGATACACACATAAGTTGTAACAATCTTCAACTGTTGGGTATCATTTCAAAAGCGAAAGCTGAGCTGTTCTTTTCAGCTCACTTGAGCAAAACGTGCTCATGGTGAGCTTTTGTGGTCGCCTTTTGTCCGTCGTGCGCCGTCAACATTTGCCTTGTTAACTCTCTAGAGGCCTCATTTATTGTCCAATCTTCATGAAATTTGGTCAGAAGATTGGTCTCAATTATATCTTGGATGAGATTGAACATGGTTACGTTTGCTTGAAAAACATGGCTGCCAAAGGGCGGGGCATTTTTCCTTATATGGCTTTAGTAAAATCTTGTTAACACTGTAGAGGCCACATTTATTTTCTGATCTTCATGAAACTTGGTCAGAAGATTCATTCCAATAATATCTTGGACAAGTTTGAAAATGATGCCGGTTGGTTGAAAAACATGGCCGCCAGGGGGCGGGGCATTTTTCCTTACATGGCTTTAGTAAAACATTGTTAACACTCTAGAGGCCACATTTATTTTCCGATCTTCATGAAACTTGCTCAGAAGATTTTTCCCAATGATATCTTGGATGAGTTTGAAAATAGTTTTGGTTTATTTAAAAACATTGCCACCAGGGGGCAGGGCATTTTTCCTTATACAGTGCTCACGCTGCTGCCAGACATTGTCGCCAATGGCGATTATTTTATCCAACTGGCTATTATTTCTTAAAATTGTCTAGAAAAAATGGCGATTATTTTATCCGCATACATCAAAAAAATAATTGCCTCTAAAAGTTGTCCGGCGAGTGCGAAACTCCTGTAAATCGGGCCATCAAGCAGGAAAAATCGATAATGAGATTATCTGTGTACACACTCGATCATGTGTATTGTCATAAACGCGTCAATAACTTATGCGAAATCATGGCCTAGAGCGTTTTTCTTAGTGTCAGACAGCATTGATATATTTTGGAAAAAACGTTTTTAATCTCTCGGTGCTTTACCAACTATCGGTACTGTTAGATCCATAATTTTTTCGCCAATTATAATTTGTCATTATCGCCGCGAATATTTTCGGCCGGTTTTGTTTTTTACGCCGTTAAAAATTGCTTGATGAAATAATTATTAAATCGCCATCAACGAATTATCCCCGTAATAACCGCTGTTTGTCGTCTGCTTTAACATTTTTTGATGTGTGATAAATTGATAATATTTTTAAACAGGTAACCAGGTTAAAAATAAAACTGAACCACACTTTTTCTCCATTTGAAGCATTTTAGCAACACAGCAACAATACAAATCCCCCAATTTTAGTCAAAACGCTGCGAATTTTTCCCAATTCAAAGGGACCCGGCATATGCCATGGTCAGCTAATTTTAACGAAACACGTGTTTGGAATTACACTGAAGTGGTGTATAGTAAATCACGAGCTGTGACGTTATTTGATGAAAACATGATCGGCATTGCGAAAGTGTTATAGTTGGAATAAATAATTTGCATTTGATATTGGCCTCTGCCTACAATTAAGCGGCCGATGGCAAACGTCGTAATAAGAGATAAAGCAGTCGAACGATGTGCACCTTTTATTTAATCATTAATGTGCAAAACGCGTACAATTTTTCGGATTGCCGTTTTCGGATGCTGTATTTTTGTCGTCGATTATAATTTATTTTCGAAGTTCATAATAGAAAAAAAATGAATGATGAATACACATGCGTTGATACGGAAGGTTTGGTTTATAATATTTTGAATAGTATTCACCAGAAATTGCAATTGGTAAAACTATAATAAAACAGTATAATTAGTAAGGGCTCTGGGTGGGGTGGGGGCTCTGCCCTTTATTCTCATGTGTATGTAACTGTAGCTGATAGCTGGTTTGTTAAGTGACACCCAAACCTCGATTGTATTCTTTATTGTAATGCCATGATAATATTTTATAAGAAAATGACACACTAATATTATGCTTGTTATATATATAATATATGTATACTTAAATTCAATAGATATACATTTAATAAAACATAGATAAAATGAGATAGATTGTTTTTTCCTTTTTGCCTTCAGTACTGATTTGCTGAAAAGTCCGCGTCTGTTTTGGTTATTATTTTTTTAAGGAAAAGAAATATGGCTATTATTTTCTGAAGGCCAGTGTGAGCACTGCTTATAAGGCTGTATATGGCTTTTGTAAAACCTTTTTAACACTATAGGCCACATTTATTTCCAATCTTCATGAAATATTTATTTTCAGATCATCATGAAACTTGGTCAGAAGATTTCTCCCAATGATATCTTGGATGAGCTCTAAAATAGTTTTGGTTGCTTTAAAAGCATGGCCACCTAGGGCGGAGCATTTTTCCTTATATGGCTATAGTAAAATCTTGTTAACACTCTAGAGGCCACATTTACTGTCCAATCTTAATGAAACTTGGTCAGAAGATTCATCCTGATAATATCTTGGAATCTTGAGTTAAAAAATGATGCTGGTTGGTTGAAAAACATGGCTGCCAGGGGGCGGGGCCTTTTTCCTTATTTGTCTATAGTAAAACCTTGTTAACACTCTAGAGGCCACATTTATTTTCCGATCTTCATGAAACTTAGTCATAAGATTTGACCCAATAATATCTTGTTATCTCAGGTGAGCGACTTTGGGCCTTTCAGGCCCTCTTGTTTCTAAAGTGCGCTATTGTCTTGAAAGCACAGATAAAATTCTGAAATTTGGTTGAAAACAGTTAATCTGGCTACTTTTAGAAGATAGGAAACTTCTCCCATGTTAGACCATTATGTTTATTATTACTCGATTCCACATATGATATCAGTCCTTAAGCACTGTACATACCAGAACTGGTCCACAGAAAGATCATATGTTCCTGGTACAAAGTTTGTACCAAATGTTCATAATATCTGGCGGATATCCTTTTTTATTGGCCTAATTGACAACATATGCATATTTCATGCTGCATTTCTTTGCTGTATGAATATTTTATAAGATCTTCACCTTTCTGTCATATTGTTAGAAACGCATTTACTTAACCCATTCCCCCATATGAAGCACAGTGAAAATGGCTTTTGCAGCCAACCTGAACATATTGGGAGTAACTCGCAGTCTGTTCAGGTTTTATGCTGTTTGCTGCTCATCAGTAACTGAGGTTGGAAATGAAGCCTTTAAAACTTGAATTTAGTAATAAAGGTCTTTAATTAAATTTAACTTTCTAAGGGACTACAAATGTGTGAAAATTTGTATCTATGTGGTTAAGGGTGAAGGGAACTATGAATGCCCCCCCCCCCCTCCCGCCCCCTTCGTAACATAATTATGTTGAACAATTAAAAGCATACCAACTGTAGTATATATATTTCAAACATAGTGCTTTGATTGTTGAGACTTCACTCTGACCTTTGATTGCTCCTGTAGCATTTCTGTCATATCACCTTCTCACACTTTTTTCCTGGGCTAGCTGTTTTGCCATTGCTAAGTGCTTGTCCGTATGTCACTGAAAAACTAACTGCCATAGTGCCATTTGTCCTGATTTTGCGGGTCAATCCTGACTTACTGCGATACATGCCATTTGTCCTGATTTTGGGGGTCAATCCTGACTTACTGCGATACATGCCATTTGTCCTGATTTCGGAGGGTCAATCCTGACTTACTGCGATGCATGCCATTTGTCCTGATTTTGCGGGTCAATCCTGACTTACTGCGATACATGCCATTTGTCCTGATTTCGGAGGGTCAATCCTGACTTACTGCGATGCATGCCATTTGTCCTGATTTTGCGGGTCAATCCTGACTTACTGCGATACATGCCATTTGTCCTGATTTCGGAGGGTCAATCCTGCTTTTGGGCTGATGGTCCGGTTGTCCAGATTTTATATTTCTCCCAACATTTGTAAAAACTGTGTTGGTTCTTAATGTTTTTCTTAAAACTTGCTGCGCAAGCTCTGTTTTGTTAAATCTTTATCATCTCTTATTCCTTTTGGTATTCACTAATGGCCCCTATTATTAACAATCAATAGTGTAACATTGTTGTTGTTACCACCTTAGCAGCAATTTATTACCAACTAAGGGATTTGATCAGGCATTCAAGCATGGTATTTTTAGCTCAGCTGTATTAAGAGAAAACCCGAGGTATTGTCATAGCCAGCTTGTTGTGTCTTCCGTGGTCCGCGTCGTGCTTAAACCTTAATATTTAATTTTGTTAACCTTTTGAACATTGGTTCTAAAATGAAAGTGCTTCCACCTACAACATTGAAACTTCCTATGTAGCTGCACCTTGATGAGTTCTACATGCCACACCCATTTTTGGGTCACTAGGTCAAAGGTCAAGGTCACTGTGACCTCTAAAAAAAAATTCTGACAAGGTTTCATTTATTCAAAATTGCACCCGCAGCCAAGCGTTGGCACCAGTTATGCGATGCTCTTGTTATTATATGGGTCAATTTTTGCTTTCAATAGTTGTACTGTAATGAAATAAAAACCAGCTGCACTGGTTTTAAATGATCAATCAAGTCCAAAGGTACTATTAGCTTGTGTTTTATACCACCTTAGATATGTAGTTATAATCTGTCAAAACAGTGATTTTGTGTAACAAACAAATTGAAAGCGGACAAATACAAGTTGTGTTTTCACACAAATTTACTTTCATGTACAGTCAGCTCATAAGGTATTCGTGAAGACTCAGCGATGACCTGTAAATATACTCTGACATACACACACACATTTACTTTTATTGTCATCAGATTTTCAGGAAAAAAAAAATTCATATTGCAAGAGTCTTAATTTAAATGTTTGGTTGAATAAGACTATAGCGGGACTGTCCCCTATTTGATGTCCATTGTGGAGACAATGTCAATGGCATGTCCTGATTTGTATCTGAAAAATTATGGCATGTATGAATTGCCCTGGTTATTGCTGTACGAATATTTTCATGACCAATCCATTCACAATTTATATGCACTGGTTGGGAGTCAAATTAAAACATTTTAGGTATGAAACAATAAGACTTCTTTTAAGTCAATTTCAAAAGTATTCTGTGTTTCAAGAAAGCATAACCTTTTAACATAAAGCATTATTCTGAGTATTTAATAAAAGCTCCCTCTGATATTGGTTCCATCTAGAAATCAAAGTGCCATATTTGTTCTATCAAATTCTCTACCAATGTCACTTTAATGGTGCGAGAATGGACTTAAATGAATTTTATATCTACCACTAGTGAAAACACTCATGACTGCATGACATTTAATCATAATGGTCCAAGCAAGTACATGTATGCACTCAAAAAAAAATAATCTTGTAACTGTTTAGTTCTACAGCATGATACTGTTCAACCTCATGAAATTTAATTCTTCTTATTCATAATGAGACAAACTTCTTCATTTGTAACAATTAATTTATAAAGTAACCGTAATTATTTTTTGTAAGGAATGCCTGCTTTCCAGTGAGAGATATTGATTGATTCTTGTTCCGTAAAGAACGAGTGTTTAAACTGTCTTGTAATATTTGGGATCATCAAAAATAGTCTTTGGGTCTTTTGATAAGACTTGGTGTTTATTGAAATCATGTTTATTTGTATGCTCCACTTGGCCTCTGTCTGATTATAATGTTGCAACTAGAATGTCTGTCATGCTGTTTTGTTTGTATAGATGCTTAGAAAGCTACACATCATTTGTTGAGTCATGTTCTGAGAAAACTGGGCATAATGCATGTGCGTAAAGTGTCGTCCTAGATTAGCCTGTGCAGTCCGCACAGGCTAATCAGGGACGACACTTTCCGCCTAAATTTGATTTTGCTAAGAAGGGACTTCATTTGAACGAAAAATGTCATAAAAGCGGAAAGTGTCGTCCTTGATTAGCCTCTGCGAACTGCACAGTCTAATCTGGGGCGACACTTTACGCACATACATTATGCCCAGTTTTCTCAGAACACGACTCATTTTATTATCAAGAAAAACTGAAAGGAACGACATACCCAGCTTGATGTAGATTGATTATAAGTAAAATTGTACATGGGAAACAAAGAATTAAACCTTTCCAAAGAGAGCCCATTCTATACCAAAAGAATTTTACATGCCTGTTTTATTTTTCACTGTTTATATCATAATTATAGTTTGCTAAGGTGCCAAACCACCTAAAAAAACAAGATTCAAACAGTCATTAAAAGCCTAGAGGGTTAATGATCTGTACATTGCTGGCTGAAATCTGAACCAACAAAACACAACAGCTTACTGTCATACATCCAGTGATTTTTCAAGCAAATTTAGTGCTTAAATAGATGACCGTTCACAAAAATTATACCTACATAATGGTAATTCAGATTATGCTTGACTTTAACATCTGTATTTTTTTCAGGCAAAAGTTTTTGTTTGAGTTGTGACGTAATAATCTCATCTGTTTACATGTAAGAAAATCATAATTATATTTAAAAAAAGAAACAATTTCATTTTGCGGTCTTATGTGTATAAAACAAGATTGTATGGTGAGGCCTTCTTCTCTCCTTTAAAAGAATTATTATTTACATGATATTTTAAATTGTTTTTTGGTAGAACAATTTTATCTGTATAGTAAGTGTTTGTGTTTTGGACTGTATGACATTGAAAAGTTTACCCATGTATATTGACTAAAATTTTATGAAAAAGTTTGGAACCATATCATCATGTGCCCTGGTTTAAAAGGAATACCTATGTGGTTTCCCCAAGGGAGCCCCATTTACAGTTTTAATCATAATATTTTCATTGTTCATCTATTTGACATTCTAAAGTATATAATGTGCTTGAACTTAAGTAGGTTCACTTATCAGCTAAGGTGCATTATTGTAAAGGTTGAACGTGAAGGACAGATACAAATGCTGTCTATTATAAAATAATGTAGCACATGGTATTTAAATCTTCACTTATGACTACTTCACTACTGTGACCGACTTGCAGATCTTAAAATAGAATGCCCTTCACATTGGACAGAATTTCTGCAATCTGATTGGCTGGAATTTATGACTTGAACTCAGAATAAGGTCATGTATATATAATGGCTGTTCGGATTGGTCATTTTTCATATGTGTATTCCTCACTTCTATTTTTAGAGCAGCAGCAACCAAAAATGTAAATAAAGAATGGTGTAAATGGGTTATAATGTAGGCCTCTGGCACCTAGAACGTTTTTGAATGTTTTAAAAGACATCTTTGGAAGTTTTTGCCAAATAAAATGTATTTTATATTGTATAAGTGTGGCCTTTACATAATTGTTATCTTGCAATTCAGATAATTGCCAAATTACTGTGTAATGCTTTAATTTTAACATTCAGTTCAGTAATAGTCAAAACTGATTAAAACGGCATTCACAATGAAATGAATCAAGAAATGTCTTCAGAACGGGATACAATGTTGAAAAAGAAATGACTAAGTCATTTTTAGCTGGGCTGTTTTCAGAGAAAACCCGAGGTATTGTCATAGCCAGCTCGTCGTCCGACGTCCGCGTCATGCTAAAACCTTTACATTGTCTCTAAAATCAAAGTGCTTCCACCAACAACATTGAAACTTCATATGTAGATGCACCTTGATGAGTTTTACACACCACACCCATTTTGGGTTCACTAGGTCAGAGGTCAAGGTCACTGTGACCTCTAAGAACAAAAATAAAGAACTTCTGACAAGCTTTCATTTATTTAAAACTGCACCTGCAGCTGAGCGTTGGCACCAGTTTAGTGCTCTTGTTAGATTGACTATTCACCGAATTCCTCTAGTCTGAGGTATTGCACTCATGCAAATGTCAGATCCGCTGTTATTGTCTGCATGATTCTCTGGTAAACATTCAATATAGCCTTATCACTTTTTAGCTCATCTGGCCAGAGGCCAGCGGGGCTTATGTCATGGTCCTGTGTCCGTCGTGTGTGCGTACTTAATTAAACGATAATTTGTTAAGGCACATTACGTGTCAAATATATTTGAGTGATATTATATGTATATATTATATAAATAATCTATAAAGCATCATATAAAAATCATATCCGCTTATTAAAACGTGAAAATAATAACTATGAAAGTAGCATAAATCTAGGTTTCGACGCTACATAAATGTATATGTAGGTGTATATCTTTGCACTCGATCCGCCGCGTACATATGTGGCGGATTTATGCCGCGAAAGTTCGAGAGGTTAATACAGACTTGGCGTCGTTGCGCGGATCGATGCCACGTGCCTTGGTGATACGCTGCGTGTACACACGACTTGGCCGCCAAGTACTAACTTTCTGGCTGTGGCAAGACCGAGGATTGTGTTTGTTCCGCGTTGGCTGTACTGTATTAATGAACCTGTAAATACAGGGGTGTGAGATTTTTCTGTAGAACATTTTGTCCCGGGGTCAATTTCCGCGATTCACATAAATTCGTAAAAAAAGGGGGGATGGAAGTAAGACCAATTCCATGGGCGTATAAATTCTTGATGCAGGCGAATAGGGCTTAATAACATCTGTAATAGAATTTGATGGTGCCGCAAAATAAACACCTTGCACTGTTAAGTAATGACGTAGTACACAATCTGCGCTATGAATCTGTATTCCAATTTCAATCTGTTTTGCATGTCTGCAAATAACACTTACCGTGCCAATGGCGCCTTTGTGAAGTGAAAATGAAGAGTATTGTTTGACAAAACTAATCTCACAAAATCTTGGAGATTGACAAATTATTGAAATACAAATTTAAATCGCAATGGTAAGAAACAACAGTGGATATAAATAAAATAGCGATAACTCTTTCTAAATGGGTACGGAAGATCGACTGTCTAGGTAAGGCTAAAGCCTAAAGTCATATTTAATGTGAACAAATGTTTGAACTACGGATTCTGTGGTAAATTGTCATTAGTTGAACACTGTAACATTGTTGACTTTATTTGGAATTGAAAGACATTGAAAGATTGCCCTCATCGTTCACAGGGATCGGAACACACATTGGTTTTTATCACAATTAATACTGGTTTCTTTGCATAATATGTCAAATGTGAAGGTAAAAAGGTTTTCAAAAATAAATCTTATGCTAATCAGTTTAAGATGATGTTTATTTAGATGTCTGTTAAGGTTTGTCATTGTGTTGTGCATGCAATTCATGTAGTCAAATCAGTCTACAGAATTTTCTTCCCCTAAGACTTCACTCTGATTTTAGACCAAACATGGCCTTCTTTCAATAGAAAACTAGAAAACATATAAGGAATAATCCCCTGCCAAAGGGCGTTGTCGGTCTGTCCGTCAGTCTGTCTGTTGGTCTGTCACAAAACTTTGTAATGGCTATTATTTTAGAAATTATATAAGATATCAACATGAATCTTCATTGGTGTATAGATATCAATGGAGGAAGATATCAATTCAACGAATTTGCTTGTTGTTTAAAAAATCTACAATAAACAGTAAATTGAGTTAAACTTGAAAAAAATGTATACATCAACTTTTGAGCATTTCTAGATTATTATCTTAAGTGGACTGGGGCCCAGACTGAGGGGAAGGTTTGGAACGAAAAGAAGCAGGGATACAAAACCAAAACATCTCAAAGTTGCTGCTTAGGAACAGGAAATGCTAAAAATGTTATTTGTAAGGTAACCCTATGACCTCAAGCTTTTAGTATATGAGCCGTTGCATGCAGAAGTGTGGCTTCAGACTAGACTGCTCATTCACTGGTAACCCTTTGAGCGCTGGAACCGGATTTTGAAGGCCTTTGCAAACAGTTTGGATCCAGATGAGACGCCACAGAACGTGGCGTCTCATCAGGATCCAAACTGTTTGCTATTTTGATAGTATTCTTTGAAAAAAATCAAAGAAAATGCTAATTTTAGAAATTCAGCAGACGACATTTTAGCAGACGACAAATTTCCCAGCACGCAAAGGGTTAAGTAACACAATGTTTCATGGTCTCATGAGCAGATAGAGTAGTTCCTGACCAGAGTGTGCGGATGCGCAGGCTTGGCTAGAGCTCAGCTGGATGCATAATTATGGCATAAGACCCATTTGTACATATATCAGTATTAAGCATTATTTAGGTGCTCCTTTTCAGATTCTACTAGTGACCAGCAGCAAGCACAAAGACCGTTGGATAGTTCCTGGTGGCGGTATCGAGCCCCGGGAAGAACCAGACCTTGCAGCAGTTCGGGAATGTAAGGAAGAGGCCGGCGTGCATGGACAGCTCCTCAGGAAACTGGGCGTCTTTGAGGTAAACAACCTTGATAGTTTGATATAAACTGAGCTTTATTGTAAAATAACATAACTTTAAAGTCAAAGCGTCATATCAGCTTATCAAACGTCTATATGTCTAGTGTTTTATGTGTGTTTTGTCACCATTCTGAAGAAGAGAAGTGGACATACTAGCTTTGTGCTCTGTCATTAGAAGTGTATGAAACATTCATTCTTTTGATTTTTTGGCATAAAAAAATGGTCGGTTTAGGTCTAGCTATTTTTATGCCCCCAGGGCCACGACTTTTATATTTCTTGGTTTACAAAACCGCCAACCCTAATTTTTGGAAAATGGGAAAAAAAATAAAATCGGAAAATCGTCTTTTTTTTAAATATTTTATTCCCGACCGCACTGCAAAACGAGCGAAACGAGAAAAAAAAACGATCCGGTTTGAGTACGATTGCGAATAAAATCAAGTAAGTACAATCAACGATTGGTTCACATATATTGCAGAGATCGGGATATTTTTCAATGTGGCACATTATGTACCAGTCCTTTTATGGGCACTTCTCAAAATTTATTTCGGGTAAAAATTACAGACAATAAGGAAATCAGCGTCAGTCAAATGTCGACCCCATCTAAATTTATTTCCATGTCTGTGACGCAACTATATTGTTTAACATGTTAATTATATTAAACAAACCTGATAGTATTTGATAATAAGTATAAATAATCCAATAAAACACTGCCATTATTTACGATATATGTGTTTAGGAATTTTGTAAACACGTCCGCCATAGTTTATAGGAACTGTACAGAAAGTTTGGAAATCGGAACAAATCGGTATATCTCGGAAAATCATTGATAAATGTATTTGTCGTTTCAATGCTTAGGGCCGAGTAATTTCGGCAAATCGGAACTCAACTTGTGTAAAACACTAGCTCAATTAACCGTTAAACTCCGCCTCCGTTCTCTGCAAAAGATTCGAAGGCGGAGCTATGCACGTGCTTTTATTAAATTGGAGGATTGCAATTGAGAAACAAACACACGATTGGTTCGGCATGTTGATTGCTAGACAAAGGAAGCCAATTTTTTCGGCGCGAAATTTGTCGCTTTATTGCTTCCGACAGAAAGCGGCTTTCCTTTGATGACGTCAAACTGTCAATTCACACAGACTGCACATTTTCGGAAGACTTTAACTGACTCCTTGTTTACAATTCCAGTAAAAAAAACACTTGCTAACATTAAACTTTGGATTAAATTAGCAAAATAAAGCAAAAGCAAAGTTGACAAATATGATTAAATTAATTCGCGTCAGTTCAAATAAGACGTTTTGCGTTGTAAATCAACGAGTTTTCATGACAACAACAACTTTGACAAACATTTCCGCGACGACGCATGGATCGATCTACCTCGATTTTTTTTTCATGTACGATCTCATAAGTCGAGTAAGAGCAAACACATACCGGGTAATTTGTGTATGAGTAGTTTATCTTATATAAGATTTATGCAACGGGCATCGCATTGCGTAATGGTGCGCATCCAATTATGGAAATGAAGCGCAGTTTTTCGTTTTAATGGGAGAAGAACGCATGTCATGTAATGGAGTGTTTAAAATTGCCTGATGTTACATAAGGTGCTGTTAGGACTCATTTCATTTGAAGATATAGATGTGTTTCATGGCATAATTTGATTTTTTGTCTCTGTGTTAAGGTTATAAAAGATATGTTGTCTTTGTTCTGATGTTATTAGTATTAACTTTTTTTTCCAATGATGTTTTTTTTTTTTTTTTTTTTTTTCGACCGCCCGATGGACCATTTTCAAAATAATTTTTGTAAACCAATAAAAAAAAAAGTCGTGGCCCAGCATGCAGAGGGGTATATAGTTGGCATGAAAGGATGTATGTGCTTCCATCTTTCGAAAGGAAGGTTAACCCTATATTAGGCCTAAAAAAAAATGTTGTGGTTCGGGTCACCCGACCATAGCTTGGAAAATGCGCTGACCCTTAAGTTTTTATTGGCTGTGCCGACCCTAAACTTTTTTACCTGTTTCCGGTAGGATAATTGTCAATGCGATATCGACTTAGCTGAAAATTGTGAGAGCTGATTTATTATCTTCTGTCAATCACGTCATGTATTTCTTTACCCACCTAAGGCCCGCCTCAAGGCGGATCGTCATTATAATGGAAAATAGATATTGGCCAATGAGAGCACGCTTTGAATGAGCGACAACACTCGTAAGCACCTGCAGTAAAATCATGCAGGGATAAAGTTAGACTGAAAAGCTTGAAAAAAAGCATTAAATAAAAAGAAAATCTGTTTGGTTCGGTGGATTATCGATTTTAATTCACTCGTGATCATATAAAATCGGATGACCTCAATTAGATACCTTGCATGGACCTCTACCTTTTGATGATGTTGAGGTCACTTTGGTCAAGGTCAAGGTCACCAAGGCTAATAATAGATTTTTCCGTCACACTTTTGTTACAGTTTCTCATAGCACCTTCAATACTTTACCGATCTCTTTCATATTTGGCATGTAGGTACCTTGCATGGACCTCTACCTTTTGATGACGTTTGAGGTCACTGGGGTCAAGGTCACCAAGGCTAATAATAGACTTTTGTTACAGTTTCTCATAGCACCTTCAATACTTTACCGATCTCTTTCATATTTGGCATGTAGATACCTTGCATGGACCTCTACCTTTTGATGACGTTTGAGAACTGTCGGGTCAAGGTCAAGGTCACCAAGGCTAATAATAATTTTTTCCGTCACACTTTTGTTACAGTTTCTCATAGCACCTTCAATACTTTACCGATCTATTTCATATTTGGCATGTAGGTACCTTGCATGGACCTCTACCTTTTGATGACGTTTGAGGTCACTGGGGTCAAGGTCACCAAGGCTAATAATAGATTTTTCCGTCACACTTTTGTTACAGTTTCTCATAGCACCTTCAATACTTTACCGATCTCTTTCATATTTGGCATGTAGGTACCTTGCATGGACCTCTACCTTTTGATGACGTTTGAGGTCACTGGGGTCAAGGTCACCAAGGCTAATAATAGATTTTTCCGTCACACTTTTGTTACAGTTTCTCATACTACCTTCAATACTCTTTCATATTTGGCATGTAGGTACCTTGCATGGACCTCTATCTTTTGATGACGTTTGAGGTCACTGGGGTCAAGGTCACCAAAGCTAATAATAGATTTTTCCGTCACACTTTTGTTACAGTTTCTCATAGCACCTTCAATACTTTACCGATATCTTTCATATTTGGCATGTAGGTACCTTTCATGGACCTCTACCTTTTGATGAGGTTTGAGGTCACTGGGGTCAAGGTCAAGGTCACTGAGGCTTATATTAGATTTTCTCAAGGTCTCACTTTTTTCCACACAATTAACCCATATATCGACAAAGCATAATTAGGGAGCATCCATCAGTTTTACTGATATCCTTGTTTTTGACTTGGAGTTATTCATGTGTGAAGCTTAGATATGGAAGACGTTTTTAATGCACAAAGATCCCTCATTCTTGAGTTATTGCCCTTGAATATAGCTGACAAAGGGATAAGGGAGATATATGTATGGGTTGTGACATGGCTGTAGTTATAACTAAGTTTGTAGTATCTTAATAAGATTTCCTTTCTACTTTGTGTAAATGATTGAAAATAATTATTCTGTTTCATGTGAAAGTCCACACATTTCAATGAAGATAAGGTACATTTTGGTGCAAAGAGTTTTAGTTTTGAGTGTGACATTGCATGCTGTGAAGTAAATTATCAGCTAAAATATATAAGGTTGTTGTTTTTTTTCAAAAGTTTTGAGACTTAGTACTGATTTTATTAAGTATTTAATTTAAATATAAAGATAACACTACCTTGATATGGATATTTGAGCTTTAAATAACTACTGTATTTTCATATTGCAATAAATTCTTCAAAAATAATTCCCTAACACTTAATATAAATACATACCTTTTTAGTTTATGAAAAAATGTATTTGAAATGATCCCAAACATGTTTGGTTGGCATTCTCTTATACTAGTGACAGTCAGCTAAGGAGTTTGGTCAAGGGGTAATTAAGATGTTATCAATAAGGGCAGAGTGGCGCTAAAGAAAGGCGACATGGCGAAGCGCCACACAAAAATGACCTGGGAAAAACACTAGGATTCATTGCTTGACACAATGAAATGGGATAAATTGATAGACACAATTTAATTGGAAATATTGAATGACACAATGATAAGAGATATATTGATTGATTGACACAATTATATGGGATTAATTGACTGTAGGTTTTACAAACAGACATTACCATTTGTACTTATGCAAATTGGTGGGTATGTACCCTTTCCATTCAAATTAATAATAATATTCCATATTAAAATTCTTTTCAAAGAAACATCTGAGTGCACTATAATTATCCACAGCTTTACAAGACAAGACTGTCCTACTTCAGTTACATGATTCCTTATACACAGTAATGGGTTTTTTGTCAGTCTTTAAATCGGCTCTGGTACTTTAATAAGAATATAAATCTGATCAAATGTTTATCACTCACATTTATAAATATTATGACTCTGCCTCAAAACTTTTCGAAAACAACTTCCTAATGTTTCACCTTTTGAGTCAAAGGTTTATGTAAAGCAGCAATCATGCAAACTATTATTTTTACATAGACATTAAAGATGAACTTAAAAGTATGTGTATCTCAAAATGGAGATAGCTGTTAAGCTGTTCAGTAAATTAACCCTTTCAGTGCGGGGACCGAATTTTGAAGGCCTTTGCAAACAGTTTGGATCCAGATGAGACGCCACAGAACGTGGCGTCTCATCAGGATCCAAACTGTTTGCTATTCTGATAATATTCTTTGAAAAAATTCAAAGAAATTGCTAATTTTAGAAATTCAGCAGACGACATTTTAGCAGACGACAAATTTCCCAGCATGCAAAGGGTTAAAATAATTGTTGACCCAAATGGTGAAGCATTATGTATTAAGCAATCAGACACTTTGCACAGAAATAGAATGTAAATGCATATTCTGATCAATATTTAGAAATGTTTTGTAGATCCAGCAGGAAGCTGTTGAAGTAGTTGAGCTCTGGGAAAACCAGGCTTAATGTATTCGCAGCGCAGGCTCATCTGGGACGACACTTTCTGCTTAGACTAGATTTTCTTTTAGAACAGACTTCCTAGGCCAAAAAAATAGGTCTGTTTTTGGTCTCCTTGGAAAAAGAAACAGGGTCAGTAGGTAGGGATTTTTTTTTTCTCGGGTACTAAATAGAAGGCTACTTAAGCTTATTATAAGAAATACATGTATATATATGCTTTGTTTGCTTGATATTACATCTTATATGAACGAAAATGAACGATTTTTTTATTATTTTTTTTGGCAACCCCAATAAAAAGTTGAGGGTCAGCGCCGTTTCGGGAGACACAGTCGGGCGACCCAAAACTGACCTATTTTTTGGGCCATTTAAACAAAAAATTATGTTGTAGTGAAAAGTGTCATCTCTGATAAGCCTGACCGGACTGCACATGCTTATCTGAGACCACACTTAAGGCACGTGCATTAAGCCAGGTTTTCCCATAGAGCGGCTAAAGTAGAAAACTCTCTAGCCATCATGTCAGACTATTGATGAACACTGATATTTTAACCCTTTCCTTATTTAACACTTTATTTTACCCTTTAATTTAATTTAACCCTTTCCCACTTAGAAGCAAAGGGAAAATGGCTTTTGCAACCAGCATAAAAGCACAACAGCCTGCATGTAACTAGCAGTCTGTTCAGGTTTTATGCTGTTTGCTCATCAGTAACTAAGGGTTGGAAATGAAGCTTGAATTTAGTACAAAAGGTATTTAATTAAATGTAACTTTCTAACGGACTACAAATGCGTAAAAACGTACCTATGTTGGAATGGATTAATTTTAATATAACATAAATTGGCCGGCAATCAGATTTTGGAACACAATCTTTCTGAGTTTTTACTTATTTGTTTACATTCTTATACTAGCTCTTGGTTCCATATTTACCAAACCAATATTTCCAATGGACTTAAACAAGAATAAACTATAGAGTTTTATAAAAGCAAGTGTATGTTTGCACATATGTACGCTAGAAATGTTCTAACAACTAATTTAGCAAGGGAATAAACCGGACAATTTAACAAGAAACTTGTGTTCTCTGAATCAATATAAGCTTGCCTTGCCTACGAGAAATTGAATACCAATATACAAGAATGTCCATTAATATGAGCTGAGTCTGCAAACATTGTTATCACATTATTTTGTTTTGTTTTGGAAAAAATTAAATTGCTTGAACATTTCTTCAATTGTTTATAAATTTCATGGAATGGTAAAGTAAAACAAGAGTGTGTAAATTATTATACCCCCATTACCATTGGTAATGGGGGCTATATAGGAGTCACTTTGTCGGTCGGTCTGTCTGTCTGTCCCGAAATTTCATCCGATCTTCACCACATTTGGTCACAAGTTGTATCTAGATGATGTATAGGTCAAGTTTAAATATGGGTCATGCCGTGTCAAAAACTAGGTCACAGGGTCACTTAGTGTCTTTTAAACTGAAAGTTTGTCCGGACTATAACTATGTCATTTATCGTTAGATTTTAAAATAACTTGGTACATTTGTTCACCATCATGTGATGGTGTGTCATGTGAAAAAAGTATGTCAACATCTCAAAGGTCAAGGTCATACTTGGAGTTCAAAGGTCAAATGCATGTCCGGGCCATAACTTTATCATTTATTGTGAGATTTAAAAATCATTTGGCAAATTTGTTCACAGTAATTGGACGGTGTGTCGCGCGAAAGAATTTTGACAATATCTTCAAGTTCAAGGTCACACTTTGAGTTCAAAGAAAGGTCAAATGCATCTCCGGGCCATATTTTTATCATTTATTGTCAGATTTTAAAATCATTTGGAAAATTTGTTCACCATCATTGGACGGTATGTCACGCCAAAGAATTATGTAGATATCTCCAAGGTCAAGGTCACACTTTGAGTTCAAAGATCAAAAATGGCCATAAATGAGCTTTTCCGGGCAATAACTATGTCATTCATTGTGAGATTTTAAAATCATTTGGCACATTTGCTCACCTTCATTGGACAGTATGTCGCGTGAAAGAATTACGTTGATATCTCCAAGGTCAAGGTCACACTTTAAGTTCAAAGGTCAAAAATGGCCATAAATGAGCTTGTCCGGGCCATAACTTTGTTATTTAACTGTGAGATTTTAAAATCGTTTGGCACATTTGTTCAGCATCATTTGCGGGTGTGTCGCGGGAAAGAATTACCTTGATATCTCCAAGGTCAAGGTCAAACTTTGAGTTCAAAGGTCAAAAATGGCCATAAATGAGCTTGTCCGGGCCACAACTATGTCATTCATTGTGAGATTTTAAAATTACTTGGTACATGTGTTCACAATCATTGGACAATGTGTCATGCGAAAGAATTACGTCGATATATTCAAGGTCAAGGTCGCACTTGGCGCTCAAAAGTGTAAAATGGCCATAAATGAGCTTGTCCGGGACCTAACTATGTCATTCATTGTGAGATTTTAAAATGACTCTCTACATTAAATTTGTTCACAGTCATTGGGCAGCGTGTCATGCGAAAGAATTAAAGAGTTCAAAGGTCAAAATGGCCATTAATAATAATGGCATAATAATTCTTAAAAATCACCATTTAGATTCTCTTGTTTTGTGAAGACAGCTTGCAAAATAGTCTGTGTCAATGCGGCATGTGGGGGTATACGTTACGTCTGTGACAAAGCTCTAGTTTGATTTTGTTGTGTATTCAACATTCTCGGAATATTGTTATAAGAAGGACTTAAAATTATTTGTTGTTTCCACTAACTAATATTGAAGCACAGGAGTTTGAAATTCTATCCATAAAGCTAATCTAATTGCTAAATAAAAAAATACCCCTATATAGTATAAAGACTACAGGAATGAAACGCAGCAGACCCCGGACCTGCCCATTTTCCAGTAAACGAGGGAAATTACTGGAAAAACAGGGTACCCTACATCGACCAATGGTATAATAATCAAAAGGCCGGTGAAAGAAACTACGAACACTGCTTACCGTGAACTACCTTCCTTTTAATTCACAATTATTCAACACTTTCCGCTCATCATCGGATCCATTGTTGTTTTTTAGGCTAGATTGCACTCTACCGGTACGCAGTTGTTTACCACTATTGACAAAGCGGGGTTTGGGGGCGGTAGCTCCCAATCATAAGGACATAGGATAAATTTTAGAAGGCCTGTATAAGACATAAAATCTGTTTTAAATGCAGATAGGTTTCATGGAAACTTTGTTCAATGATTTTGACAGTTTATGGAGTTAATCTTAACTTATAGATGCAATTATTATAGTCCTCAAAACTAAAATGTGTTTGCATGATTGCAGTATGGAATAAATGTTTTCATTTTTCAAATGGTTTAAAATTCACGTTTGTTATCATTTGTTTGAAATGCAGCAAATTTCATGCAAAATGTGTCACATATTTTACCTGTTTTTACATGCATTCACTATTTGAATTTCTAAATTTCTATATATTTCTGTATAAACATTTTTATAAATTCTAGATTAGTACTTATGTTTCTGCATCGTGTACATGCTTGTTTGTATATTTATTTATATATAACTATGCATCTGTATGTATTTGTACGTGTGTTGATAGATGTGTACAGATGTTGTTTTTTGTACATTGTATATACATAGTGCATATAGTGTTATATATGTATATATGTGTGTGTCTGTGTGTGTGTGAGTGTGTGTGTGTGTGTGTGTGTGTGTATGGGTGGGTATATATGTATGTGTGTATATGTTTATGCTAATAATAACTGGATTTCTAACCTATATCAAGATGTGTATACATATTTACAACACTCATCCCTTCATTCACCTATTCAGATATATATAGATATAAATAATGATGTATAATGGGAATATATACGTGTATAAATATAAGTTATGGTAACATATGTATATGAATATGCGTGTTTATATGTGTTTTTGGAAACATATACAGGTATAAATATAAATAATGATAATAAATATAAAGTGTAAAAATATATGTGTATAAATATAAATAATGATAACAATTGGATTTCTAACTTATATCAAGATGCGTATACATATAAACAATACTCATCTCTTCATTTATCTATTCAGATGTGTATAAATATAAATGATGATAATAAATATAAAATTTAAAAACATATGTGTATAAATATAAATAATGATAACAACTAGATTTCTAACTTATATCAAGATGTGTATACATATAAACAATACTGATTCCTTCATTCATCTATTAAGATGAAATGATTTTTTAAAATGTTAAGTAATCGAATGTAAAACCTTTGCCTGCAAGATAACAATCATGTATCTGTCTTTGCAAATATGTAGCTTACTCATTTAGGGTTATACTATACTAACATAATTTTGACAACATCTTAGACTCAGATGTGTATACATACAAATAATGATAATCCTTTATGCTAATGCTTTTCTAGAATGTATACCAAATTACATAGATAACCAAATGTATTAATTCTTTGTTCCACGAATGCGAACCAAATTGTGTAGAGAACTAATGCTGTAGTTTCTTTTTTTCTCAATTTTTTCTTCGGGTTGTGTTATCCTGACAATAATAATAATATTATGCTAGTGCTTTTCGAGAATTGTTACAGATTTTGTACACCGAACTAAATATAGAAGTTCTTTTTTCCAATATTGTGAACCAAACTGTACAGGTAATTTAATATAGTAGTGTTTTTTTTACAATTATGCTTACCACATTATATAAAGAATTAAATATTTGTATTTGCCCTTTTCCTCAAAAATAGCAATTGGAAAGCTCATTAGAATACCTAACCATGCTTGTTATTATGAATACTTGTTTTTCAATTTGTACAGATAACCTAATGTAGTATTTCTTTTTTGCAATTTTCTGAGCCAAATTGTATAGAGGACTTAATGTTTGTAGATGCTTTTTTTCCTCAATGTTTTTCTTCTTCAAAGAAGGGAACAAATATAGGAATCAAAAGGTTCATTAGAGTACCTAATCATGTTTGTTATAATGAATACTCGTTTTTCAATTTTACTACTGAAAACGTTGCTTCTTCTTCCCTTTTGTTTTCGCTGGAAGCATTTAATACTACTAACCATGTATAGGATACTCGCTACTAATAGCCTCTAAAAAAAATAATGTTCATAACATTATTCTGTTTTTAAAAACCTAAATATTCGAACGTAATGCTCCTCTTCTCATCCGTCTTTTTTTTTTACAGTCAAACAATATAAAGCATAGAAAATTATTACATATACGGTTATTCATATTAAATATATATAAATATTGTGGTTTTTTCCTGAGTAAAAAGACATAATGTAGGGAGAATGTTTTTAATTCATGCATACTCATGTAAATACAAACATTATTTTAACTGGACCACTTCACACATTGTTTTTTTTCCTACATGTTTGTTATTTAATCCAAATATTTTGTTGTTTTTTTTCCAGCGTACGAAAGTGCGCACTTGTGTATGTCTCTATTGGGACAAGTCTTGTTTTGTTTGTTGCCTTTTTCCCTATTTTTTCATTATATCTATGTATTTCATCATTTCTATGGATTCTCCATTTTTTATATCCTCAGTATTCTTTTTTTTATTATGTCTTATAATAGAAAACAACTGGACATTTTTTTTAATAGAAACCAACTGGACAAGCACACACAAATTATCATCTACATCACCCTCCATCTCTTTAAATGGTTAAAATATGTACTTTAAATGTAAAAGGGCTCAACAATAAAGACAAACGCATAAAAATCATCAAATGGTTAGACGGAAAAAAAAAATGTATGCTTATTACAAGAAAGTCACTTGACACATACTTTAGCACAAACCTTAAAAGATGAATGGGACGGGGACATCTACCTCAGTGGACAATATGCTAATAAACAAGGCATTGCCTTTCTGATAAAAAGTAACATAGGGATCACAGTTGATAACCTTAACGAAATAATAATTGGCAGACTAGCAAGTATAGATATCAAAATACATGAAAGACAACTAACATTAATCAACGTTTACGGTCCTAACATAGATGATTCCACATTTTACGAAACATAACAATCCTTTATAATTAATAACCAAGATAAAAATATTACAATCGGTGGTGATTTCAATACTGTCCTGAACCCATTATTAGATAAAAAGAATGGAAACCTTTATACTCATCCTAAAAAAAGAAACATTTTAAATAACATAATTGAAAACTACAATATGATGGATATCTGGCGTACAGTATACCCAAACGAAAGCAAATTCACCTGGCACTCAAACACAAAACCAACAAAATTTTGTAGATAAGACTATTTTTTAATATCTGAATCTCTTTGCAACATTATTGACACATGTAACATAAAACCAGGATTTATGACTGACCACTCTCTAGTTGAACTTAAACTGCGCAATATACTCTGAAAGAGGCCCAGGATACTTTAAAATTAACAACAGCATCTTATTGGATACACAATATCAAACACAAATAAAACAGGAAATATTAAATACAGTTCAAAATAATAAAGATGCCAACCCAAACACCTTATGGGAAGTAATTAAAGGAAATATACGTAACACAACAATTAGGTACACATCATTTAAACAAAAAAGAAACACACAAACTTGAAACTGAAACCATCAAAACCATTGAAACACTTGAAAAACAATTGCATAAAACAAACACAAATGATACCACCGACATTGAAAATGAAATAACATTAAAAAAACAAATATTAGATGGAATCTATCATACACATCTCAATGGAATAATACTAAGAGCGCATGCACAGCATGTTGAACACAATGAAAAAAATACAAAATACTTCGCAAACATTGAAAAACGTAGAAGTGAACAAAAAACTGTACACAAATTAGTAGTCAATGGCAAAGATATAACAAACATAACTCAAATACTAGAAGAACAACGTTTATTTTTCGAAACCCTTTATAAACGAAAAAATGTTGAAAATAACACCCTTTTTAAAAATACACATCACACTTTAAACCAAGAGGAAAAACAACTGTGCGACGGATTGCTTAATGAATATGAATGTGGATTAGCCCTAAAAGAAATGCAAAATAACAAAAGCCCAGGATCTGATGGCATCACAATCGAATTTTATAAAATATTCTGGAATGATATAAAAACACATCTAATTAATTCACTTAACTATTCATTTAACAACGAAAACTTAACTACGCTACAAAAACAAGGTATTATATCACTTACTCCAAAACCTGGAAAAAACTTAGAATCCTTATCAAACTGGCGCCCGATTAGTTTACTAAACAATGATTATAAAATTGCAACTAAAAGTATAGCAAACAGAATAAAAAAAATATTACCATCAATCATTTCAAAATCTCAATCTGGTTTCATTAAAGGAAGTTACATTGGTGAAAACGTTCGTCTTATCCAAGAATGCATAAACTATTTCAACAATTCAAACAATCCTGGTCTAATATTCTTTGCAGACTTTGAAAAGGCATTCGATTCGCTTGATCATTCATTTATGTTCTCTTGCTTAGAAAATATGAACTTTGGTGAAAGTCTCATTCAATGGGTCAAACTATTCTATACCAATATTAACAGTATAATCATTAATAATGGCTTCTTTTCAAACAGTTTTAACATCGAACGAGGGGTTCAACAAGGATGTCCACTCTCATCATTGCTATTTATTATTTGCATCGAGTATCTATCACATCCAATCAAATAAACACATAAAAGGCATATCACTAGAATCTGATGAAGATATCAAACAGTCCCTATTTGCTGACAATGCAACTTA
Source organism: Dreissena polymorpha (assembly GCF_020536995.1). Classification (NCBI taxonomy): domain Eukaryota; kingdom Metazoa; phylum Mollusca; class Bivalvia; order Myida; family Dreissenidae; genus Dreissena; species Dreissena polymorpha. Next base: position 44,241,691 of record NC_068370.1, on the reverse strand, counting down.
TTTTTTAAACGACAATTACGATTCTTTCCATAACCTAATAGAGTCACTAACCCTGAATGTCATCGGGTCTTAAACTAAACAAAAGAAAATGTACTGTGCTACGAGTAGGTAAATTAAAACAAAGTAATGTAATAAAAAAGAAATGAAATTTAATTGGACATCCGATGAAGCCACAACGTTAGGAATTACTTTCACAAATAATGAAAAGGATACAGTTCTTAAAAACATACTACCTAAATTACAGAATTTTAAAAACTGCTTAAAATCATGGCATCACCGTAAACTTACACTAATCGGAAAAAACACAGTATTGAAAACATTTGCACTTCCTAAATTAATTTATGTATTAACAGTTTTCCCAAATCCACCAAATGATGTTATTAACAATATAAAATCAGCAATATTTAATTTCATATGGGATGGTAAGCCTGATAAAATAAAACGAACTCAGTTAATTCAATCTGTAGAAAATGGAGGTATCCAATTAACGAACATTGACTCATTCTTGAATGCAATCAAATGCAGCTGGGTTAAAAGATATCTAGATAATACGAATACGAGTAAATGGAAATTATTCTACCAGAAAATCCTAAAAAAATATGGTGACTCCTTAGTCTTTGAATGTAACATCAGCAATACTATCTTACATGAAATTGCAAACGAAAACATATTTCTGTCTGATGTTCTATCAGCATGGAGTGATGTCACTCATAACCTAGAAACCCAAACCAGCAGTAAAACTATTTTATGGAACAATAAAGACATAACTTCAAATAATAAGACGTTTTTCTATAAAGATTGGTTTGAACGAAGCATTAAATATGTCGACCAATTATATGACTACAGAATTAAGGATTTCTACTCTTTTGATGATATATGCTACATATACAGAATACCTTCAAATAATTTTCTGAAGTACTACACACTAATCAGAAGCATACTATTACATATTAAATCTGAAATCAATACAAATAATACACCATGTACTCAAACAACATTCGTAGAAAACATACTTGGAAGAAAAAACAAAACGAATGAAATATTTTACACACTACAAATTAAAAACCCTACTGAAAAATCCAAAACCCAAAATAGTTGGCAAGTCCTTTTCGGACAACATGAACTTAATTGGAAACACATATTTACCATGCCATATAAAGCAACTGTTGAAAGCACACTGAGAAATTTTCAATATAAATACATCCATAGAATTATTGCTACAAATAAATATCTCTTTAAATGCAAATTATCTAACTCAAATCTGTGTGACTTCTGCGGTGAAAACATCGAAACTATAGAACATCTTTTTTGGGAGTGCAAACACATCCAGCCTATTTGGAATCAATTAGTTGTTCTTCTTGAACAACAGCAACTAAACGTTAAACTATCTTTCTTAAATGTAAGTTTCGGAATTTACTCATTGAAATCAATAGACTGTAATAATATTGTGAATTTTATTCTTTTATTGATGAAATATTTTATCTTTAACATGAAGTACAAAAAACAAGTACCAAATTTTAATTGTTTTGTCCATAGTCTGAAACTAAAAATCCAGATTGAGAAAGAAATAGCGCTCAGAAATGACACATTACAAATCTTTGAACAAAAATGGAATCGGATTAAATTCTCATGATGTTTGTCCACTTATATACATTTCACTCTAATGTAAGTTTATCTTTCTAAAATATTTTTGTATATTTTTTTTTCAATCTTATAAGATCATTGTGAATATAAAACAAAACACACAAGTCCAGTATGCTTTCTTCCGACTTTATACAACTCATCATTTTTCATTCTTCTATTCTTCTGTTGTTCTTTTCTTTTCTCTTAAAAAAAAAAATATATTAGCATATCTTGTATAACATGACTGAACTTTATTGCTTTGTACAATCGCTATGTTGTATGATCATATACATGTATACATTGTATGTATTATATTGAATAAAAAAAAAAAATATTTGTTATATAAATCAGTAATTCAGTTTTCCTATATGCCATTTAGTACTAGTTTAATATGTGTCTAATGTTTCTTTTTCGCTAGAACTTCATATTATCTGTGCAATCCGGAATCTGCTAGTTGTTTTTGTATATTTATTACTATTAGTATCGTTTGTTATGTTTTAATTCATAATGGATTTGTAAACTTACTGTAATTATAAAAATGACGGTTTTGCATTATCATTGTTTCTTAGTCAATCAAAAACTACACTGCAACGCTGATATATCGCGGACCGGTATATCGCGCTGTCCAATATATCGCGCTTTTGCTATGGCTCCCGACGAGCATGATCACTAAATGAAATGTTTTAATCTGAGAATTCGCTAACATAAGAAAAAAACGGTTCTAGCTAGTATTACCACCCTATATTTCGCGGCTTACTATGGCACGCAGTGAAGCGTGAAAAACAGTCGATTAGTGACAGTGTTGTTTACACGGCTGGGGTTGTTTTAAAACACTTAAGAAATAATTAATTAGTGTCATTGCAAAGGTAATAATGGCAGTTTACTGGTATATAAATCGTAAAATTTTGGTTCTGGTCATGAATTTCTTTTGTCCTGATAAAAAGCGCGAAAATTGAGGTGGGTGTATTTATTTGTAAATAAACATTTTGTAGCGGGAACAACATTGAGATAATTTAATTCCCATTAAAAGTTTCGTTGTAAATTTCAACTAAAGTACCGGGGTATCTCGCGAATTATGTGGCATTGACATTTCTTCTTAATAAAATATAATTCAAGCACACTGTATCGTAACCGTTACGCTGTTTCAGTTCCTTCCTTAGGACTATTTATAAGGGTAAATTCGAATCTATGCACAATTATATTTTATACAATTTTATGGCAAGAATTCTTTCTAGCTGATTCGCGAGCGATTGTACATGAAAATAAAAAGTATAATTTACATTTTTTTTTATGATAAATACAGATACGTATGTAGTTATGCAAATGTATTGTAGAATTGGTTTGCAATGATTACTATACAAATATGTAGCAGCGCCGTATATTAAAAGAAGACATTGGGGAAATTTGACAAATTAACTGCAATACGTACAATTAAGTTAGACATTTATCGAATTATGTCGCGCGCCAGATATATTGCGCTCGCGATCATTGGACCCCACGACCGCGATATATATCGGCGTTGCAGTGTATATGAAGTTGTGGTGCATAGGAATTAATAATAGCCACACTTTTAAATGCTCTCAGACCTTTTTCACATTGAAGATATTTCCTTCCATTCATCATGTTTCTTAACTCATTGACAAACATACAGGAAATGTTTGGCTTATATATCATGCCCTATTAATCAGGTTTTCTTATGTATTGCAAAAAAATATAACTTATAGTTATTATTTCCCTGAATTCATCAAATTCTAGACATAATGCAGAACATTGAGGAATGCAATGTTCTTATAATCTTGATATCCCCATCAGTCTATCAGTTTTCTCTTCTTATTGCTTAACCCATTTATGCCTAGTGGACTCTCCCATCCTTCTAAATTGGATCAATTTATTTTCAAAATTAAGGATGTCTAGTATATTTATTTTTATATTTAGAATATTTCTTACAGAAATTCCTTTAAGCAAACAGCCTAGACCCTGATGAGACGCCGCATCATGCAGCGTCTCATCTGGGTCTACGCTGTTTGCCAAGGCCTTTTTTCTAGACGCTAGGCATAAATGGCTTAAGATGTGTTTGTGTATCTTTTGCTCTCTTCTGATCGATCATGTTTCCAGGGCCAGTTTAGTTCCTACAGAAATTTTGTCCTAGATATTCTCCATTTTAAAAATTATTTTACCTTCATCATGTTTTTCAACACATTGCAGAACATAGAAATGTTTGAAATAATACTTTGTTCTAGATACTCCTATCAATTCATCGTAAAACTCATTGTAGAACATATAAAATGATTCTAGGTTTTTCCCTCTATTCATCATGTTTTGTCAACTTATTGTTAACATAGACAAATATCTCATTCTAAATACAAGTATTCCCTATTTTTTCATGACAGAACATAGAGCGATTCCTCATTGTAGATACCTTTAAATTGACCATGTTTTTCCATTCATTTCAATCATAAAGCAAACCATCTTTGTAGATACTCTCCTACATTGACCATGTTTTTCCATTCATTCTAGAACATAACACAGTGTTTTCCACTAATTGCATAACATTAATGAGTATACCTTATTCTAATTGTTCTTGTACATTGCAAAATAATGTTTTTGACTCATTTCAGAACTTATAACCTCATTCTAGATTATTCCCTACATTGACCATGTTTTCCAACTCATTGCAGAACACGAAGCAAAACCTCCTTGTATATAGTCCTCTTCACTTCACCATGTTTTTCTCCTTGTATATAGTCCTCTTCATTTCACCATGTTTTTCTCCTTCTATATAGTCCTCTTCATTTCACCATGTTTTTTCCTTCTATATAGTCCTCTTCATTTCACCATGTTTTTCTCTTTCTATATAGTCCTCTTCATTTCACCATGTTTCTCTCCTTCTATAAAGTCCTCTTCATTTCACCATGTTTCTCTCCTTCTATATTGTCCTCTTCATTTCACCATGTTTTTCCACTAATTGCAGAATGTGGAGAAAAAGCACAGGACCAATCTGTACGCCTTCATTGTCACAGAACTACTAGACGAATGGGAAGATGGGAAAATGATGGGTAAACCACATGATAGTGTAACTTAAAGTGTTATAAAATATACATGTATTTGGATTGTGCAAGTCTGAATTAATTGAAGTTTGAATTAAAAAGTGATAAGGGCAAAACTTGCTCAATGGTCAGATGTTAATGCCAAGGTTGATGAACTTTTATTTTAATATATTCCCACATTCAACTTATGTTTGCTGTATCTTATTATGGTATGCTAATAAAATATGTCCATAACACATAAAAAAAATGCTTACTTTTTTGTAGTGCTGGATTTTAACTGGATTTCAGGAGTACATGTATTTAAATTACCTTCAGCAAAAGAACTAGTCAAATACTTAAATAATGACTCTTTTGATTTTTTTTCTTGTTCAGGACATGCATATCCGTATTCTGTTGCTTCACATCTTTTGGACATTTGTATTTATGGTGATAATCTAAGATTATTTCTGTCATTTATTTTAACCCTGAAACCTGGAACCTGGCCCGGCCCAGCCACTTAACATGTGTGAGGTCATGAAATCCCATCCTCAGAATCAGGGAGGGTAGTTGTCAGTTTCTGGCATAATTGTGTGCTTTAGTACCAGTTAACCCTTTGCATGCTTGGAAATTCTGTGGCGTCTCATCTGGATCCAAACTGTTTGCAAAGGCCTTCAAAATTTGGTTCCAACACTGAAAGAATAAATACTAGTAAACAAGCTATCCCATTACAAGTTTGAGTTGTTATACTGACCAAACACACAGAACCTCATCCTGGAAGTGTTAAATAATCCAGCATATTACTAGCTGATTACTCAATTGTGATGGTTAAACATGATTTAAGGTAGAAGGTCTTCATATTATATGGATAAGTCTTGTTAGAAGGATATATTTGCATTGTAAATCATATTTACTATGACAACATAATCATGAACCTGTCATGTGCTTCAATGGGCATCTTGTTTATGTGTGTATGCAGATGTAACAGTGAACAAAGTTGGACTCTCTCTCGGTCATGACATGTTTACGACATTTTGGCAAATATGTAGTTATAATTATGTGCCGACTTCCTTTACATTTAATGATTTTTAACTGTTTCCACACAAAAAAATTTGGATGGCAATATTATGCTGACATTATGTGTACAGGAAGCCTACTGTACCTTTAGACCTAACTTGAGAATTGGCAAAATCATTTTTTATTAATTAGATCATTATTATTTTTAATGTTCAAGACTTTGTTTAAATGGATGTTTGCTATGTCTCCATTATTGTGTAGTAATTTCTACAACTACTGGTTAGTTATACTTCCATCACAGATCAAACCCTTTAAACACGTGTGTTTTGCGTCAAGATGGCACTTTTGTTAAATTGACTCACCTTAACTTAAAGGGATCTTTTCACGGTTTGGTAAATTGACAAAATTGAAAAAAGTTGTTTCAGATTCGCAAATTTTCGTTTTAGTTATGATATTTTTGAGGAAACAGTATTACTGAACATTTACCATAGTCCAATATAGCCATTATATGCATCTTTTGACGATTTGAAAACCTTAAAATTATAAAGCCTTTGCAACGCGAAACGATTGAATAATTTGGAGAGTTCTGTTGTTGTTGTTTAAATTTACGAAACTACGAAGATTGCTTATATAAGGTATAAAATACTTAGCCTGTGTATACCCGGCGGAATAGCCGAGAGAGCTAATGCGTTTTTACTTCAGACTAACTCCAGGACTCAGGGGGTCACTGGTTCGAGCCCTGGTACCGGCTACTTTTTTTTCCTTTTTTAAATTTTATTCTTGATTTTTTACTGGAGCTTTTAAGATCCAATGTTTATATTTATCAATATAAAGCATTTAATGACAAACTTCAAAATATGCCAAAATCTGTGAAAAGGCCCCTTTAAACAATAATTAAACTGGGACTTTAATCAGGGCTTGACATTAACTTTTGAAGCCACTTGTCCAGTCGGACAAGTAGACCATAATTTCACTTGTCCTGACCAAAAAGCAACTTGTCCTGACCATTATATCTTATTCTGCTCAGTACTTTGCAAAATAATAAAATGATACAAAATGCTCAAATCATAAAGACTTGAATCGTTCAAAATACATGTTAACATAATTGAAGGCAATTTCAATACAAAAAGAACTGACTAGAATAACAGGAAAACTCAAGATTATTGATTTTTAAACATTATACAAAGCCATAATACCTGACAAAAACTTGTGTGATGCCAACATCAAACAAAAATGTTAAAAGTGATGTATATGTACAGTACATAACTGATATTTAAAAAAATCATTCTATACATAGAGAGGACGTCACGACGTTAATTGTCTGTAAGATGGGTGTGTACCGGTGTCGTTAAATGCATATTCTTTACAAGGGAGAATATTCTTGTTATCTTGGCAAAGAAAACAAATGTTAAGGGTTGCTTCCCTTGTGAACAGTACAGTGTAGTACATGTATCACATGGAACTATCGGACTATCTCGGGCTTCGACGATAAAACGTATACAAAATATACTCGGCAAAGTTGAGTGATATCTCCACAGAAATAATGGCTTTAAAGGCATTTTTTTCTAAGTTATACAATTATAATGACCACTTGTCCTGTCGGACTAGCAAATTCTTTATTTACTTGTCCGGACTAACGATTTGGTTGTCCCGGACAGTCGGACTACCTTTAATGTCGAGCCCTGACTTTTTATGCCCCCGGATAGAAAGATCGGAGGTATATTGTTTTTGGCCTGTCTGTCTGTCTGTCATTGTGCCAGTCAGTCAGTCATTGTATGTGTGTGTCACAAAACTTTAACCTTGGTTAAACTTATAACTTTTGCAATATTGAAGATAGCAACTTCATATTTGGCATGCACGTGTATCTCATGGCGCTGCACATTTTGATTGGTGAAAAGTCAAGGTCAAGGTCATCCTTCAAGGTCAAAGGTCAAATATCATTGTATTTTTATTTCCTAAAACTTTAACCTTCGTTAAAGTTTTATCATAACTTTTTTAATATTGAAGATAGCAACTTGATATTGCATGCTTGTGTATCTCATGGAGCTGCATGTTTTGAGTGGTGAAAGGTCAAGGTCATCCTTCAAGGTCAAAGGTCAAAAATTTAAAATAAATCATTTCTCCATTCAATCTCTTACTTACTTCTCGTGGAGCTGCACATTTTGAGTGGTGAAAGGTCAAGGTCATCCTTCAAGGTCAAAGGTCAAATATATGGCTTCAAAGCGGCGCAATAGGGGGCATTGTGTTTCTGACAGACACATCTCTTGTTACAGTAAATAACCACCATATTCAGTTGTACAACTTTCTTAGCATTTGAATATATATATATGATAAGGGCAACATAACTTATCAAAACCAGGAAACATAGAAAATATTACCCGCTTCTTCAACAAAGAGTTGAAGGGTATAAAACTTTTAATTAGCATTAACCCATTAATGCTTAGTGGACTCTTCCATCCTTCTAAATTGGATCACTTCAATTCCAACCAAAATTAGGGATGTCTAGTATTTTTATTATGCTCCCCAAAAATTTATTTTGGGGGTAGCATATAGTCGCCGCTTCGTCCATCCGTCTGTCCGTGCACAATTTTTGTGCGGGCTATTTCTCAGCAACTAATGACCGAATTCAATGAAACTTTATGGGAAGCTTCACTACCAAGAGGAGATCTGCATATTATCAGCGGGTTCTGGTCGGATGATTTTTCACAGAGTTATGGCCCTTTGAAATTTTCTATAAAAAATTCTTGTCCCCCCAACTACTGTGCCCTCAAGACGTTTCCTTTTATCTGAATAAATAGTGCAATATTGTGACGAAAAAACACTTTGGGAGCATCACCTGTCTCCGACGGTTTCTTGTTTCTATATTTAGAATATTTCTTACAGAAATTCCTTAAAGCAAACATCGCAGACCCTAATGAGACGCTGCATCATGCAGCGTCTCATCTGGGTCAACGCTGTTTGCCAAGGCCTTTTTTCTAGACGCTAGGCATAAATGGGTTAATAAACTTAAGTATGTAATAATATTTTCTATACAATTTCAGAGAGAAAGCGTATGTGGTTTAACCTGAAGGAAGCCCGGGAGTTGTTGGCCCACAAGCCTGTACAGGTGACGTATCTGGACAGAATAGCGTGCAACATCAACGGGGTCGTTAAGTGATGACAGCACATGGGAAAGGGATGTTCTTAGAAGAACACTTTTTTATGAGTAGCTGTTTTGTAAATCATGTGCATTTTCATCTCATATTGTACAGTGTATGCACAAAGAATCTGTTGTCACTGTTTTTTGTGAGTGTAGATATTTTCATTATCTTTTTGAAGGTTTTTCCAAATTCTAATCATAATGCAAAACATTGCTTAGTTTTTAGACTTTGCTGTTAAGTTAAAAAAAATCTGTCAATTGTTAAAGAAATGTGTAAATATACTGTAAAACATTTTTAAATATTAAAGTTAAATTACATTATGTAAGACGTTTTTCAAATCAATCCAGGTTTGTCACTTATATACCTTTACACAAGTCATAACAAAAACTATTTATTAATAAGTGTGTATTAAGGGTTACCAATGCTTAGTTATTTTAATCTTGAACAATATATTAACGAGAACAAATATATTTCTCCATAGCATTTTTAATAACATTGTTTGTAGCATGTTGATTGTGTTTTATAATATGATGTCAATTTGCTGTAAACAAAAATGTGAACAGGGTCTCATTCATTGGTGCCAAAAATGTATTTACCTGGTCGCATATAACGCATAGCCCATACATTATGTAGAAGGTTATGATTTTATTAAAAGGAAATGTATTTATGGAACATTTAGTAGCTCCTGATCACTTAGTAGTCGGTTTATGTCCGGAATTTTGATTGTCTATCATCAACGTTTATGTAGTAGGGTAACTCGCCCTTGAGTCGGACAGGTTAACAGTATGCAGCTATAATAAAAAGCTTTGTGATCAAAGCCGGGACTCAGCTTGTGTAGGCTTTAACTATCATATCAGGTGAATCTATTTTACACATAATTATTTGATTCCCAGCTTATGTTCATTGAAAAGTAGTTGATTAACCATACCCACTGAATAAGATGATGAGTCAGACACATGCGCCCTTAACACGGACACAGATTTGTATTCAGCATTTATTTGGTTATCCATTCCCTATATTTATAAAAATGCAAATTGCACAGTAACAGTCATGTGTTGATTTTATAAGTTGTTTATGTTTATAACATGTTGACGAAAGTAAGTTATAAAAAGATGAAAAATGACATGGTCATTTTCATTGTCTATCCAACCTTTACAACAACGGAACCTTTTGTTATGCTCCCCCGAAAAACTTTGGGGGGAGCATATAGTCGGCGCTTCGTCTGTCGGTGTGTCCGTCCGTCCGTGCACAATTTTTGTCCAGGCTATTTCTCAGCAACTTATGATCAGAATTCAATGAAACTTTATGGGAAGCTTCACTACCAAGAGGAGATGTGCATATTATCAGCGGGTTCTGGTCGGATGATTTTTCACAGAGTTATGGCCCTTTGAAATTTTCCAATAACTGTACATATAGTGCAATTCTTGTCCGGGCTATTTCTCAGCAACTTATGACCGGAATTCAATGAAACTTTATGGGAAGCTTCACTACCCAGAGGAGATGTGCATATTATCAGGGGGTTCTGGTCGGATGATTTTTCACAGAGTTTTGGCCCTTTGAAATTTTATATAAAAAAATTCTTGTCTCCCCAACTACTGTGCCCTCAAGACGTTTCCTTTTATCTGAATATATAGTGCCATATTGTGATGAAAAAAACCTTTGGGGAGCATCACCCGTCTCCAACGGTTTCTTGTTATACTGGTGGTGGACAAAGAAAAGTACAGACATACATAGATAAAACATTATGTGATTCTTGTTGTTTGTGAACAATGGGATTCTTTCTAGATTGAGTCATGTTATTTGTAATGAATATGTGGTTAATTCTTATCTGTATGCCTCTGCCAGTTCATAAACTCATGTTTGCCATAAGGTCTAATTCCATTCGCCTCAAGGGCTAATTGAGTTGTTATTCATTTTTTACCGTAAAACCTATACAAAAAACAAACCACTTTAAATTACCTTTCATTATTATAGAATAAGGTTATGTTTTCAATATAAAGTCATTTATGAATGCTGTGAAACATTTCTGACCAAAATGCCGATGGTATAAAGATAATTGAAAATTCTGAATTGTAACGCATCCAAATTCATCTAGAGAATACAGTTGATGTCATTTTATTTCAAAATCTTATTAATTTTGAGTTTAATGGGTAAATTGTTTGTAATAGCGTCAAGAATTATTCCAAACAAAACTTATCTCTGAAGTGAAAACTACAAAGATAAAAATGTCGGGCTCAAGGGCAAAATCGAATCAAGGTCGAGAAACCCTAACCACTCTAGACCCAAATATGGGTCCTGTTGGTCTTTAAACTAGGTAACTTGGCAAGTTCTTGGAAAAACAAATTAATGACACAATCTTGATTAAACTTAGTTATAATGTTGACCTTTTCAATACCTAGACAGAGTTTAAATGTGGGTCACATGCGTCTAAAAATAGGTCAACATGTTGAATCATAGAAATAACAGGTAAGAAACCACTAGTGGTTGCATATATGGCTTAGTCTTTACTCTGTCAGAATGTTAATCTTTACACAATCTAGGCCATATTCAAATCTGGGTCACGTGTAAAAGCAACTTGGTCAGGATGTCAATACTTAGAAAATCTGTGTACCCACCTCAGAAGCCACATTTATAATGCAATCTTGATGAAACTGGGTCTTCATGTTTATGTTTACGATAATCTAGGCAGTTTTAATTAGGGCCACATGCTTCCAAAAACCTGGTCATGGGGTCAAATCATAGAAAAACCTTGAAAACACTTCGGCTGCATTTAATACTCATACTTGATAGTATCTAGACTGAGTTTTAATCTGGGTCATGTTAGTCCAAAAACTAAGGAACCAGGTTACATCTTTGAAAAACCTCCTTCCAACTCTAGATTTATGACTCAATTTTAATGAAACATGCTAAAAATGTGTATCTTTACAATATCTAGGCCAAGTTTGAATCTTTTCAATGGCTTCCAAAAAAACTAGGTCATCAGGTAAAGTTTTGAACAATTCAGGTTATCACTCTAGAATCCACATTAACTGCACTATCTCTATGAAACTTGTTCTAATTTTTTATCTTTACTGTCTAATATCAACGCCATGTTTGAACCTTGTTTTGTTTTTTAAGTCAAAAACTAGGGCAAGTTGTTGGCAATTGGTTTACTTTGAACCAAGTTGAGCGAATTAGGGCCAACACGTCCCTTTTGTTTTTATAGTCCATCGAATTACAGCAAAGTATCATAATGAACATGGTTATTGTGTGTGTTTGTTTTGCATTATTTGGTGCGGTTATTCTAACTTAATTTTTTTTTATTTATACATGCCTATCTCAATAAATTATGGTTGTGGTGTCACATGACACAAAAATGTGTTTCTTTGTCACTCTTTGATCTTAATGGATTTAAAACTGATATTGTTTAAAACTCTGTCCCCTGTTTACTTTTCCTCACTTGGTTATTCAATATTTTGACAAAATATTTAAGAAATAGTTGAATATGTTAGATTTATCATTATTTTACAATTGCACATGATCTTGGAAATATATTTGCAATTGTTATGGTCAATTATCCAGCACTCTTGGGTTCTGTTGTCTGCAATAAAGTAACATATGATTTCCTGGCCTTATTAGGCTGGGTTTTATAAGAACCATTTTCAACTCGCACAGCTCATATGTCTTGTCTTCACTCAATATTATTAAAACCCTAAGTACTATTTATTGTGATTATGACAAAGGTCCAATGTTAAATTACGTAAGGATTGTAGTGATCATGTTCCTATCTTGTAATGGTACGTTTAAGTTATTGGTTTATAAAATGAAAATGTATTTTAATGTTTTGTATATTGTATGGTTGTTTAACCCATTAATGCCTAGTGGACTCTCCCATCCTCCTAATTTGGATCAATGTATTTCCAAAATTAGGGATGTCTAGTATATTTAATAGCTCTACTGGCCGAAGGCCTGAAGAGCTTATGTCATGGCGTGGTTTCCGTCGTCCGTCCGTGCGTGGGTTAGACTTTTTCTTGTTTACGTGATGAAGTCCACAGTTTTCATCCAATTCTTTTCAAACTTGTTCAGTGTCTTTATGTTAATGAGGACTCGAACCCTATTGAAAATGGGTTACATCAGAGTAAAAAGTCCAGAATTATCTCCCCTTGAATTTGAGAAAATTGTGAAATAAGGCTTGTTTACGCAATAAAGTCCACAGTTTTCATCCAATCATTTCCCAACTTGCACAGTGTCTTTATCTGAATGATGAGTCAAACCCTATTGAAAGTCCAGGATTATCTCCCCTTGAATTTGAGGGAAAAAAAAGAAAATCTTTAACATTTTGCCTTAACATTACATTTGCAATATTGAAGATAGCAACTTCATATTTGGCATGCATGTGTATCTCAGGGAGCTGCACATTTTGAGTGGTGAAAGGTCAAGGTCATCCTTCAAGGTCAAAGGTCAAAAAATAAATATTCAAAGCGGCGCAGAAGGGGACATAGTGTTTCCGACATTTCTTGTTTGTTTACATATAAAGTTCTATCCTTTTGAAACTTCAACGGATGTTTTATATCATCAAGGGCAAGAACCCCATTGAGAGTGAAGAGAATTTGTCAAACTTATTGTTGAAAAGGAGCCATTTGAAGTTTAAATTTTACGTTTCTTCTTGTTTATGTGATAAATTTCCCATTTTGGGTCTGTTAATTTAAAACTTACTCAGATTGTTCATATTATCAAGGGCTTGAGCCCTATTGATTCCAGCCAGTAGAGCGATTCAGGCCCTCATGGGCCTCTTGTTTCTATATTTAGAATATTTCTTACAAAAATTCCTTTAAGCAAACAGCGCAGACCCAGATGAGACGCTGCATGATGCTGCGTCTCATCTGGGTCTACGCTGTTTGCCAAGGCATTTTTTTAGATGCTAGGCATAAATGGGTTAAATATGTGTGTGATTTGTGCAGATAATTTTCTAAATGTTCACTGGTTGCCCATTAAAGGGTATAATAGGATTTATGGCTCAGCAAAATTAAGTACTTAAACAATTATTTTTTACTGTAAATATGTTCATTTTACATTCTTTTTTAGCTGGCCTGAGCACCAAATGCTCATGGTGAGATTTTGTAATTGCCTTTTCCCATTTTTGTTTGTGGTCCTTTTTAGAATTTACCTTGTTAACACTATAGAGGCCACATGTATTTCCAATCTTTTAGAAATTTGCTCCTATTGATATCTGGGCTAAATCCCGATCTCAGTATTTTAAGGTCAAAAACTAGGTCACTTAGTAAATTAAAATAAACACTTTTTAAAACTCCAGAAGTAATATTTTTTTTGTTCAATCTTCATAAAAATAGTTAGAACGTTTGTTCTAATGATATTTTAGCTTAGGTTGAAAATGGTTTTCATCCCCTTTCCTCTGAATCTGTTGCTATGTTAAAGCTGTGCTGAAGTTTAAATTGTTTAAGATAATAAAGTTTCGGTGTAGAAATGTCATAAACGGCAGCTTTGTACAGACACATGATGTGTAATTAATAATTTTTTCTTTGTTGAACAAATTAAAAACTGTATACATGTGTTTATTGACTAATCAGTATTAATGACAAAAGTTTGTTAGCCCATATCAGATTCCAATGTCAGTATTCATGCTGTACATACTACATTATTTTGAAGCTTGTTTCATGTTGTATTCATGTTCATGTGCATGCCATCATTGTATCCAAATAATAACACATAATGTAGTAGTTTTAGCTACAAGTATTAAATTATTGTTGTGAACAATATGTCTTTTAACTCGCCAATATAGCATATAAAACCCAACTTTAGTCAGAAAATAATATGATCTGATTGTAGACTTGTTTAAAAAAAAACTTACTGCATCATATCTGATTACTGTTCACACTGAATAAATGAACCACTTGAAAACTATAAAAGCATACATTAATCACTAAAATGTTTGCTATTCATGAGCCAGGCTTCTATGGATATTTTTTGTTTAACTCTTTCAGTGCGGGAACCGAATTTTGAAGACCTTTGCAAACAGTTTGGATCCAGATGAGACGCCACAGAACGTGGCGTCTCATCTGGATCCAAACTGTTTGCTATTCTGATAGTATTCTTTGAAAAAAATTCGAAGAAAATGCTAATTTTAGAAATTCAACAGACGACATTTTAGCAGAAGACAAATTTCCCAGCATGCAATGGGTTAAAGGATGTCTCATCTTTACGCAATCTAGTCTTGGTGGAAACTGTCTTCCCACAGACAGCACCTGCTAATCTGGGATGATACTTTACACTCATGCCGTCCTATATCTCAAGCGATAGTTTCAATTATAATCGTTTTGTGAGTGCAAGTTTTGCATGGTGAATTGTTACCATAGAAACTTTTCTCCTGGAAACTTATATAAACAAATGATCCCGAAACTGCGGAATCTTGGGTAGAAAAGTAAAGCAGTTTTATGCTCAAGTCTTGATGTATTTAATGTAACCAGAGCTCCATATAAGGTTCCATACTTAAGGGCATTTTAACCCTTAAACATTTAATGCCTTGATATTTTACTTCCAGACAATAAGCTTTCAAGAGTATTGGGAGGTTTGTAATGTTGTTTTTAGCTTTAGTTTAAAGTAGGCATTACAATATAATGTTAATATGATTATATCAAGTGTTAAGTGCCAGTATATAAATGTGATTGTCATTATGAAAAACTAGTATAGATCAATTAAATACATCAAAACAAGCATTTTCTAATTGAAAAATCTATAAATACACTACATGTGAAAATTACTTATGTCTGAGCTGTGTTAAAATGTATTGTATTTCCAGCGTTGTATAATAATCTCTGTGTTGTGTATTACTAAATAATAAACACATGTGCACCTCTACCTCTGTAGTCTTCTAGTATGTACAGCTTGTCCTTAGTTCAATATCACATTGCCTACATTTCGGCAACCTCAAACCATATGAGCTCACTTTTGGGAAACTAGGCAGTCTGCACAGGCTAATCAGGAACAATACTTTCGGCCTTAACTTAATTTGTGTTTAGATAACACTTCTGAACAAAAAAAATCAACAAAAACGTAGTGTCGCCCCTGTGCAAAAAAATTAAATTGTGTTTCATTAAATATGAAAAAGAAGAAACTTGTAATCCTACCATAATAATCTTGTATGGGGGTAGTTATTAACTTGAAACAGTGGTCACAGTCTAAGGGATTGCTTGTATGGGGGTAGTTATTAACTTGAAACTGTGGTCACAGTCTAAGGGATTGCTTGTATGGGGGTAGTTATTAACTTGAAACAGTGGTCACAGTCTAAGGGATTGCTTGTATGGGGGTAGTTATTAACTTGAAACAGTGGTCACAGTCTAAGGGATTGCTTGTATGGGGGTAGTTATTAACTTGAAACAGTGGTCACAGTCTAAGGGATTGCTTGTATGGGGCTAGTTATTAACTTGAAACAGTGGTCACAGTCTAAGGGAATTAAGCCCTGCAAGGAATTTTGATAGTTTGCATCAAACAATAATGGTTCATAAAAATGAATAAAAATTCATAACAAGTTTACATCTGCTTATTCTCTTAAGAGCCCACTGACCAAACAAATGAAGGTTTTAAACAAATATTGAACTTTACGATCGCACAATTAACTAAGAAGGCAATAAAGATAAATGATGATTTAAAATCTAAGGATAATTTCTGTTTGGGATTGTGAAAGATCAGTTTTTCTATCTGTAATCATCATTTTACCAAACTGTGAAAAGTCTCTTTAAAACTGGGATGATGTTAAGTACAAGTTCTACCCAGGAAAGAACCTTCAGAGTTTCAATTCCTAAATATAGAGCATACAAAAGTTTTAACTAAGATTTTTTTCATTTAATAAATATTTTATTCATAACAAAAAATCAACAAGTTCTTTGTGCTCATCACGTCAACTGACAACATTTCTGACATGCAAGTTAATTGGAAAATCAGTTTATTCATATACAATCATGGAAAAAAAACTAGAAAAATGTCCAAAGGACACGGATCCCCCTGCTTTATTTTAATGAACACAGTAAAAATGTTGTTAGCCACATAATTTTAACAGTTAATACAGCATATACAAACCAGTCCTTTGTAACTGTTGCTACAAATAAAGCCTAGTCATACATGTATAAGTGTAATTGACCTTTAAGCAAGCACAATTGTTGGTGCATATAACATTCATCTTGAAATGACACATTTTGCCCATGAGCTACTAAGAAATAGAACTAACGGTCATTTGAATCTTGAATATTACTTATACTATAAAACAAAGAAAAAAGTTTCAACAATCAACATCGCTGTTTTTTGCAAAATTTCGTCCAGACAGGCTTCCTGAAAAGGCCGGTCCTCCGGTCTTGTCCGGCACAATTCTTTACTGTCCGGCGAAGTTTTTAATATCGCTGGTCCTTGTGACAGGCAAAAAAATGACTTAATACCGAAAAGTCATACTAGCCAAAAGAACGATAACACCCAATTAGAATAACTCTTTTCGTTAGTTTCGAGCCTTTTTGTAATTAAGAACACTATCGCGTCACTAGTTCTTAGGAGTGCTATCCCTTTGTTTTGTTTTTTTGAGAACGTCAATTTGATTGGTCCGATTATTACCATCTATCCATTTACAAAGATTGTAACAAAAAACTCAACATGAACAAAATGTCATTGCTAACGTACTTCGATGGTGCTCAACCTGGCCATAAAAGAAAACTTACCGATGAAGAAAAAAACCAAAAGTTGAAAGATTATGAAGCCAAGCGAGTTAACAGAACTTTTCAAACTAAGTGAATGACCGACCGAAGTTGGCTTCATTATGAAGAGTCAAGTAACAAAATGTTTTGTGACATATGTAAACACGATCAAATGCGATGCAAGTCAACAAATCCATTCGTTGTCGGATGTTGTAATTTTAGAATATCAGCGATAATTGACCATGAAAAATCAATCCCACACAGCCACGCCGTAACAGCCAAGAAGGCAAAGGAGATGTCACCACTAGAAAAAACCAAATCCCAAGCAGGCAATGCCTTAAAAATGTTACAGGCAAGTGAAAGACATAGGCTGTGTTTTTTATTTAAGAACGCCCATGCTATCGCCAAACACAACAAGTGTACTGAAACACAGGCTGCTCATTGTTTGTAATAAATGTGAGTTAAACTTTACTAAATTCTTCAGTTATAAACTCACACTGTTCGGACAGGTGAATTTTTGTCCGGACAGGCAAACTTTTCCAGCAGCCTGTCCTGTTGACAGGCACCTTTTGGGACTTTTCAGGAAGCCTGTCCAGATATGATAATTTTTGCTAATTTATTACAAAATCCAATAATGCATGACAAAGTTATTTGCAAAATTAGGAATATGCATGAACACCAAGTGTCCAATGTGACCTTGACCTTTAAGCCAGTGGCATGGTTGCATGGAACACGTATTGATCAGATGATCATTTGCATTGAAGACAAAAAAGTACTTCCACTATATACATATAAGGAATAAGCAACAACTCCAGAAGCCCATGCGATACATTGACTTGAGATCATAATTATTTGTTACAAATTATTCTGAAATCCCACAATGCATATCAAAGTCATAAGCCGACATACAATGTTACACATAAACAAACAGGGACAACACTACGTGTATATGCCTTTCCACAATTATCATGCGTGGGAATAAAAAGTCATCACCAGTGCATAATAAAATTTAACATGCATTCATTAATAATAAATGAAATCAAACAAACATATATATCATTCATACCTTATGGACCATGTAACAACAAAAAATGTATTAAATATTGATTACCTGGAACAACAGAAAGACGAATTTTGAACATGCATCAAATCATATCATGCTCTTACTTCTTAAAGCATTTCGGGTGAGCAGAATAATATGTTATATCCTAACATTCAGTTACAATAATTACATCATGTTGGTAATAGGTGGCATTTTTTCACTGTTGGTTTCCATAACTGGCAAAACTAGCCAATATAAGCAGATAAAATCCGAAAATTGCTGCAAAAGTTAAAATCAGACACAATGACTTCATTACATGAAATAATGTATTCGTTTAAATAAAACATTATGCGGTCAACAAGTGAAATGCAACCAATCAGAACAACTGTCATGTGACATACCCTATGTACATAAAGAGCTTATAAAACCAGGCTTAATGCATATAGATAAATCAGTCCACACAGGTTAATGCAGTTTGCTGCTTTCTCCGTACAGTAGATTATGTTTTGAAGAGACTAAATGAAACAGAAAATACTCAAAACGTGTGAAATACCATCCTGAAATAGCCTGTACAGACCCAGCAAACACCTTAAAGGGCATACATAAACATCGTTTTTTCCACGACACATGATTGATTATGTTACTGAGTAGCTTCGCCCTTGTCATAAACAGCACTATTATTGTAACCATACTACAACAGGCGACACTGATCATGTGATGTCCTTTTGTACAGGTGGACGGACAAAGTTGTTTCTCTTCACGCAGTCCACTATCCATTCAATACCATCATTTATTCCATCCCTGAAAAATGAACGTACAATAAGTTATTAGTGACGCAAAAGACCTTTTCACACATGTCAATCATTTGAAAAAGTTTATATTATATTCTAAAGTGCCATGTGTATATCAGATGACAATTTTACCCTTTCCTACTTAGAAGCAAAGAAAAAAATAGCTATGTGCAAACAGCTTAAAACCAGAACAGCCTGCAACAAATGTGTACCCCTTTAGAGCTGACACGCCGTTCACTCTGCAGTCTCGTTGACCAATCAGATCAGAGCTACCATAGAACACAGACTTGATGGTACCCACTGTCACTACCTCCTGAATAACAAAATGCATCATAACAACGTTGATGAGAAAAAAATCAAGCCACATTCAATAATAATCAAAAGTAACAATTGAGTAAGTTCACAAAAACATAATATGAATCAAACCTATTTAAATTCCCTAAACCATGTATTTCCTAAGTAATAAAAGCTGGCCAAGTTACTAAAAGGATCTAATTCTGCTAAAGCTTTTTCAGATAACCAAAAATGCAAAAAAAAAAGTTGTTCACTACATTTTTCAACATAAATGTTGTTCTAATTTTTCAACATAAATGTTGTTCTAGAGAGCCCGCAGTCCAAACTCACCGGTAGATCTTGTTTGTTGGCCAGCAATAGTAGTGGAACATCCTTCAAGCTATCATTGACTATCATCTTGTCTGAAAAAAGAAGTCCATGATAGCCCTTAAGCTCTTACCCACTCAGAAGCAGTAAAAATGTGCAAACAGCATAAAACCAGAACAGTCTGAGAGTAACTCACAGTCTGTTCAGGTTTTATGCTGTTTGCTGCTCATCAACATGTAAGGTTTAGAAATGAAGAAATTAAAACCTAAATCTGGTAAGAAAGGTCTTTAATTCAATTTAACTTTCTAAGGGACAGCAAATGCGTTAAAATACATATCTAAGTGGTACAGGGTTAAGCGCTCATCTGAGTTCAAGGTGCACCAATTGTGACCTGATGACCTTGTTGTTTTACTACACTTCGCCCATATTTAAACATGATCTTGATATTATAAAGATAAACGTTATGACCATCCTTAATCAAGATTGAGTTATAAATGTGGTCTCCAGTGTGATAACAAAGATTTTCAATGATTTGACCTTCTGAGATTTTCGACGCATGTGATCACTGAGCCTAATTATTGGTAAAAAGCATTCTGATTAAGTTTTATTAAGATTGAGTCATAAATGTTGCTTCATGAGTGGTAACAAGGTTTTTTTAGATTTGACCTTGTGACCTAGTTTCGAATGCACGTTATGCAGATTCAAAAGTCAATTTAGATATTGTATACATAGACATTCTAATTAAGTTTAATCAAGATTGGATGGAACGTGTGGCTTCTAGAGTGGCCATGCCATAAAAGTTGATGCTGTATGACATAATGGACCTCACTGGACGTCAAATATAGAGTTACTATAATAGCTAACCTTCATAAATCTGTGCTCAGATATATACAGTATTGATAATACATTGTTTAAAAGTCTTTCTACAAATATGTAACTTGTTGATGGGTTCCTTATTTATTACTTATTTATATAACATATCGTAAATGAAACTGTAAACGCCATTGATTCGCTTAAGACAACAAAATAACTACACTCCAACACCGTTATTTCGAAGTCGTCGGGACCGTTAAAAAAACTTCGGATTAACGATAATTCGAAATAAACATTTGACAGAAGACTTCTTTAATTGATTATTTAAAACTAAAACGTTGTGGAATTCGCATGGTTCGGTTACACGATACTATGAATAATTGTTTTATTTAAAAACCGTAAACTAGTCAGATAGCAATAGATTTCTACTTATAACAAACGGAGGAATAAAACGATTATTTTTCTTCTTTTTATTGTCCTCTAATTACAGAACATATAAAATATAAGAATAGCACAAATTATCAAATTTACACGCTACGTGCATACGACAAAGGTGTAATTATCGGCTTTTGACGGGCCACGCTCAGACGACAAAGGTGTGAAATTACGCTCAGTGTTTTGACTTCGGATTAAAGATTGATAATTAGGTGCGAATTGAAGTGTTGGGACCGACAGAATCACTTCGAATAAACGATTTCTTCGGTTTAACGAAGTTCGGATTAACAATGAAATTTTACTTTAAACAAAGAAGAACCAAAATCGGGACCCGAAAAATACTTCGAAATAACAGTGACTTCGGAATATCGGTGTTCGAAATAACGGTGTTGGAGTGTACTTGATTTCAAAACTGTTCTTAGAGAACAAACTGAAAGAAGATAGAAATCCCATCACCAAAACATATGACAAATTAAACAGCAAAACCAGGTGGTATTTAAGATCTTAAGACACATTATAGTCAAGACTAAATTGTTTACTTACAAAAAAACTAACTTTTATGATCGATATGTTCCTCCAAAGAATAAATGAGCCACATTCTTAGAAAACTGAGCTTCATGCATGTTCATAGCGTCAACCTAGATTAACCCTTTGCATGCTGGGAAATTTGTCGTCTGCTAAAATGTCGTCTGCTGAATTTCTAAAATTAGCATTTTCTTCGATTTTTTTTCGAAGAATACTATCAGAATAGCAAACAGTTTGGATCCAGATGAGACGCCATGTTCTGTGGCGTCCCATCTGGATCCAAACTGTTTGCAAAGGCCTTCAAAATTTGGTTCCCGCACTGAAAGAGTTAGCATGTTACACACATGCATGAAGACGGTTTTCCAAGTGCAGGGCTAAAATAGAATTACTGAAATAAACTTATCTTTGATATTGGTGGTTAGCAATTGTTATATATCACTTTAAAATGTAGCATCAATAAATGTTGGTGTACGATGTCTTACCAAATGCATCCTTGGATTCGTCAATCCTCTCTTTGTCCGAGGAGTCCACAACATAGATCACTGCATGGGACTCCGCATAGTACTGTAATAGCAATTTATTGAGATTACAATGTCATCACCTCAGGGCAATTGACAAGTGTCTTTTTTTTCAAAATTACTTATTGTGTTGGAGACAGCATAACTCTTAACAGTGCTTAAATCTGGTATGTGAAATTGAGATGCCAACTTATTATTGGCTTCAGAGTGTGTGCAAAAAAAAAATCAGATTTTAACAAGGGCTGTTTGTAAAACATGCATGCCCCCCATATGGGCTGTCAGTTGTAGTAGCAGCCTTTGTGTGAATAAGTTTTTAGTCGCTGTGACCTTGACCTTTGACCTGGTGACCTGAAAATCAATAGGGGACATCTGCCAGTCATGATCAAGGTACCTATGAAGTTTCATGATTATAGGCCTAATAATTCTTGAGTTATCATCAGGAAACCATTTTACTGTTTCGAGTCACTGTGACCTTGACCTTTGACCTAGTGACCTAAAAATTAATAGGGGTCATCTGCCAGTCATGATCAATGTACCTATGAAGTTTCATGATCCTAGGCATAAGCATTCTTGAGTTATCATCCAGAAACCATTTTACTGTTTCAAGTCACTGTGACCTTGACCTTTGACCTAGTGACCTGAAAATCAATAGGGGTCATTTGCCAGTCATGATCAATATTCCTATGAAGTTTCATGATCCTAGGCGTAAGCAATCTTGAGTTATCATCCGGAAACCATTTTACTGTTTCGAATCACTGTGACCTTGACCTTTGACCTAGTGACCTGAAAATTAATAGGGGTCATCTGCCAGTCATGATCAATTTACCTAGGAAGTTTCATAATCCTAGGCGTAAGCATTCTTGAGTTATCATCCGAAAACCTTTTTACTGTTTCGAGTCACTGTGACCTTGACCTTTGACCTAGTGACCTGAAAATCAATAGGGGTCATTTGCCAGTCATGATCAATGTACCTATCAAGTTTCATGATCCTGTGCCTAAGCATTCTTGAGTAATCATCCGGAAACCATTTTACTATTCGAGTCACTGTGACCATGACCTTTGACCTAGTGACCTGAAAATCAATAGGGGTCATCTGCCAGTCATGATCAATGTACCTTTGAAGTTTCATGATCCTAGGCCTAAGTGTTCTTAAGTTATCATCCGGAAACCATCTGGTGGACGGACGGACCGACATTTGCAAAACAATATACCCCCTCTTCTTCGACAGGGGGGCATAAATATTACAGATATATAGGATCTTGCATGAGTGGTCGTTTTGTATTGAATTTATCAAACGAGTCATCTAAATAAAGATAAAAACGAGGCTTGCCGAGTTTTTTATCTTAATTTAGATGACGAGTTTTATAAATTCAATACAAAATGACCACGAATCTAAGATTCTATTTATTACATGATCAACCAATTTTCTTTTTATTTTATGCTCTTTTCACCGTTTATTTACATTGTAAAAGAGTTTTACTGAAGAAATTAGCTGGAATAATTATGTCATTTCGTCAAAAAATGACGTCATTTCACAGTTATATAACTAGTGTAATAACACCCGTGTAATAAACAAAATTGAGCATTACGTTATTTCACTCCTGGAGCGAAGGTCATGTTATAAAAATTTCTAGTTGCTATGCCAAATAAACATTAAATAACAAACTTATGAAGAGGACCTTATTGTCTGGATTTACCACATCCAATAACTGTCCATCTTTTTAAATTGGCACAAAATATTTTCTCATCAAATTATACTATAATTTTTTGTTTGGGGTTTACACAACATTGTTCAACGAGAGATGAATACAGTAAAACCTTATAAAAGTAAAATATCTCTCACAGAATAATATCTCTCACACGAAAATATCTCTCAGAGGAAAATATGTCACAAGAAAGTACGTAACATGCAAATGTCCCTAGAAGGAAAATATGTCTCAAAGGATAACATGTCACAGAAAAGTATGTCACACACAACTATGTCTAGAAAGAAAATATCACTCAGAGAAAAATGTCTAAGGAAATTGTGTCACATGCATATATCTCTAGAAGGAAAATAAGTCACAGGAAAATACATGCATCAATGTATCAAAGGAAAATATATTTCACAGCAGAATATAGCTAGGCCTAAGCCTTCTTGAGTTATCATCCGGAAACCATTTTACTATTTCGAGTCACTGTGACCTTGACCTTTGACCTAGTGACCTGAAAATCAATAGGGGTCATCTGCCAGTCATGATCAAAGTACCTATGAAGTTTCATGATCCTAGGCCAAAGCGTTCTTGAGTTATCATCCGGAAACCATCTGGTGGACGGACCGACAGACCGACCGACGGACCGACATGTGCAAAACAATATATCCCCTCTTCTTCGAAGGGGGGCATAAAAATACACAGGGAAAAAATGAAGAAAACATGTCATAGGAACATATATCTCACAGGAAAATATATCTTACAGAAAAATATACCTCACAGGAAAATATCTATAACAGGGACATACATCTCACAAGAAAATATTTCCCACATTATTATCGCTCACAGGAAAATATTGCTCACAAGAATATATCTCTAACAAAAAATTATTTCTTAGACTAATCAGTTACTAACCACAATCAGTTCCTAATGGAGGTGTTGTTTCAACTAAACATTTCTGTATGAGATACGTTTATACGCAACCATTGACTGATAAATGTCAGGCTGATGTTGAAAACATATTTTTTTTGTACAAAAAGGTGCAAAAATCCTGACTTTTACATTGATGAAATCTTTCTCAATACAATCATGGGTATGTGAACAAACCTTGTCCCAGAGGGACTGCAATTCTTCCTGACCTCCCAGATCCCAAAACTTCAGCTTAACTCCACCTATAGTTATGGTGCCAACTGAAAGGGGGAGTTCAAGATCAAATGATTATCAATATATTTATAATTTAGTGAATGAGATACCTGAAAATTAAAGTCAAATCAAATATGTCGTGAATTGGGCTGTTTATTAAAGGCAGTTCTGGGCCCGTATTCACCAACCGATTCTTAGACTTAAGAATAAAGAATAGACTTAGAACCAAGAAAAATGTGTTCAGTGTTTGAATATATACAGGCCGCCACTGGTGATTATGTCATTAACAAAATGTTCTATATGAAGAATAATATAGATAGAGATATTTACTGCAGTGTTTGACTCAAAATTAAACAAATTCTTGAATATTCTAATTTTAAGAATGTTCTTTATTCTTAGACTTAAGTCTAAGAATTGTTTGGTGAATATGGGATCAGAGCAATCTTAATTAACCCTTTGCATGCTGGGAAATTTGTCGTCTGCTAAAATGTTGTCTACTGAATTTCTAAAATCAGCATTTTCTTCACTTTTTTTCAAAGACCACTATCAAACTAGCAAACAGTTTGGATCCTGATGAGACGCCACGTTCTGTGGCGTCTCATCTGGATCCAAACTGTTTGCAAAGGCCTTCAAAACTTGGTTCCAGCACTGAAAGGGTTAATCAGGATTTTCCCTGTCAGATATGGCTATGTTGGAAACATCCCTTCTTACTAATGGGTTGTTTTACAACATCCATTAAATCCATGACATGCCTTTATCCACTGTATGTGGTATACATGTAAAGAAATAAAGAAGTGACATATATTTAAAAAAAATGAACTGGGAACATATACAGAAGAACCCTATTCTCACTTGATTAACAAACGTTGAATCATACTCAACTAGTCTTCTGTTTTGATATTGTAATGTAATATTTTTTGTCACTCGCCCTCGCCTACATGTATAATGACCACAAAGACACATTTGACGTTGATCCACTTCCCTCTGCGTGGGTCATTTGTGCTTTTATTATTCTCAGTGAGCAAACTATAACACAATTTTTGGTCACCTAATTACTGTTATTCAAAAGAGCTTGTCACAGTAGTTCCAAATCCCCGCCGAAATGTGTTTGCTTGAATGAGATCATTTGTTTTAGAGTAGAATAATGATAAAGGGAGATAATTAAAAAACTAAGGTAGATAGAGTTATGGTTCTTAGTCACTGCACTTCTCCTACTTGCCATCTCTTTATATTTCAAGTTTCAAGTAAATCCCTTCAGTAGATTTATGGGGGGGGAGGCCATAATTATGTCAAAATGCTTGATACAGTGGTCTGCTCTTGTTTATAGGTTGGGGTCATGTTGGTAAACAAGTATGCAAAATATAAAAGCAATATGTCAATGGATATAGGAAATATTTGGGGTAGGACGCAAAGTTTAACCTAGATTTATCAATAATATGCATATTCTAAGTATAAAAGGGGCAATAATTCTGTCAAAATGCTTGATACAGTTGTATGCTCGTATTTATAGGTTGGGGTCATGATGGTAAACAAGTATGCAAAATATGAAAGCAATATGTCAAGGCAAATTGAAAATATTTGTGGTAGTACGCAAACTTTAACATTGCTGCATATTCTAAGTGGAAAAGGGGCCATAATTATGAAAAATTTGCTTGATAGAGTTGTCTGGTCTTGTTTATAGGTTAGGGTCATGTTGGTTAACAAGTATGCAAAATATAAAAGCAATATGTCAAAGGATAAAGAAAATATTTGGGGTAGTACGCAAAGTTTAACATAGCTTTATCAATAATATGCAAGTATTGAAGGGGCAATAATTCTGTCAAAATGCATGATACAGTTGTATGCTTTTGTTTAAAGGTTGGGTTCATGATGGTAAACAAGTATGCAAAATATGAACGCAATATGTCAAGGGACATTGAAAATATTTGGGGTTAACATTTGCTGCATATTCTAAGTGGAAAAGGGGCCATAATTATGACAAAATGCTTGATAGAGTTGTCTGCTCTTGTTTATAGGTTGGGGTCATGTTGGTAAACAAGCATGCAAAATATGAAAGCACTATGTCAAGGGACAATGAAAATAATTGGGGTAGTACGAAAACTTCAACATTTGCAAGCTAACAGCACAGCACGGAACGCCAATGCCGGGGTGAGTAGGATAGCTCCACTATATATATTTCATATATAATAGTCGAGCTAAAAACTAAGGTAGATAGAGTTATGGTTCTCGGTCACTGCACTTCTCCTAGTTGCCATCTGTTTATATTCTAAGTTTAAAGTAAATCCATTGAATAGATTTGGAGTTATGCTCTGGACAAAGTTTCAGACAGACAGACGGATGGACAGACGGACGGACGGATAGATGGACGGAGACTATTACTATATCCCCTCTTAACTTTTTTCCGCGGGGATAACAAGCATTTTGAAACTGTACATCAAACAAACATCAGCTATCAAGAAACTACAAAATGTTCAAAACACTGCGGTTTGTGTTATCACAAGAACATCCCGCTATAGTCACATAACACCGATCCTAAAAGAATTACACTGGCTCCCAGTAGAAAAAAGAATCCACTTCAAAATACTTACCAATGCGTTCAAAGCCTTAAATGGACAATCGCCTGTATATTTGAAAAACCTACTTGAAGTCTACAAACCAAGGCGAAACTTAAGATCAAAGAACGAAGCGACGTCATTAGTGATTCCAACGAAGATTAAATCCGTATCATACGGAGAGCGAAGTTTCATGTACGCTGCTCCCAAACTCTGGAACTCACTTCCATCAAACATTCGAGGTTCTTCAACACTGAATTCATTCAAAACGGCACTGAAAACTCACCTCTTCCTCCAATCTTATGCAATATAAGCAGTGGTTTATTCAATTCATTATATAAATCTCAATCATCATGAACTTAAATTAACCCTTTTAAAGGAAGCATAATTATTTTTTTTTGTTTTACGTATTACTTATTGTTTAAGTTTTAGATTTTATTGTTTCATTAATTGTCTTATAGGATAGGGTAGTTTTATAGTGTCTTGTTGATCTTTCTAATCTATGGTTACTGTGCATGTTTTTACGAAGTACTTATAGTATAATAGAGTAGTTTTATAGTATAATTGAGTAGTTTTGATCGATTTCTTTTGAAACAGTGTTGCAAAATGTATTCCTATCTGTGATACGTCAAATGTTCTTATGTAAAGCGCCTTTGAATGTGCACTCTTGCATGAAAAGGGCGCTATATAAATCCGGTATAATAATAATAAAAACTGTAACTGTGTTGCCAGTTCAATGTGCTCATTCATTCTTACAGTTTTTTTTATTAATTTTAACTGAGCTATAATTAATACTTGTTCCAAATTTTTCACATGTGCTTTTGTTATGCCTGAATAATTTATGCTCTAAATCATCCCAGGCTAATCAAGAAGACATTTTTCCGCTTTTACAGATTTTATGGTTATAAGAAAGTCTCTTCTTAATGAAAATGCAGTCTAGACGGAAAGTATTGTCCCAGATAAGCCTGTGCAAACTGCACAGGCTTATCTTGCAGGTCTATTTAGGCACATGCATTAAGCCCAATATTCCGAAAGACCGGCTCATATAAATGCACTCACTGTTCAGTCCAACTGTTGTGGTTATCTTGTTCAGACTCATGCCTTGGTAGTTCTTTGTAAACTTCATCTTTGTCTGTTCTAAGTAAGTCTGGAAAGTATTACAGCATTTATAAATAGCCACATGCTATTAAACTGTTTTAACCCTTTCCCACTCAGAAGCAAAGTGAAAATGCATTTGTGCAAACAGCATAAAACCAGAACAGCCTGCAAGTAACTCGCAGTCTGTTCAGGCTTTATGCTATTTGCTGCTCATCAGTACCTTAGGGTGTGAAATGAACCCTTTAAAACTTGAATCTAGTAAGAAAGGTCTTTATTTAACCCATTTATGCCTAGCGTCCTGAAAAAAGGCCTTGGCAAACAGCGTAGACCCAGATGAGACGCCGCATGATGCAGCGTCTCATCAGGGTCTGGGCTGTTTGCTTAAAGGAATTTCTGTAAGACATATTCTAAATATATATATAAATCAATTAGACATCCCTAATTTTGGAAAGAAATTGATCCAATTTAGTAGAATGGGAGAGTCCACTAGGCATAAATGGGTTAATTTAAATTTCCAAGAGACTTCAAATGAGTCAAGGTGCCTCTCTGAGTGGTAAAGGGTTAAATGTCTGCATGCTGGGAAATTTATCGTCTGCTAAAATGTCGTCTGCTGAATTTCTACAATTAGCATTTCTTCGAAAAAAAAATTAAAAAATACTTCCAGAATAGCAAACAGTTTGGATCCAGATGAGACGCCACGTTTTGTGGCGTCTCATCTGGATCCAAACTGTTTGCAAAGGCCTTCAAAATTCGGTTCCCGCACTGAAAGAGTTAAATGTCTGCATTCAAATTTACTAAATAAAAACAGTACACACACACACACGAACTATTACTGGTATAAACCTTATAGTCCTTTTAACCTTATTTTGTGATAAATGTATAATAAACATGCAACTGTGTTAACTAACTGAGCTATGTCATACGAAAATGAGTCTTATGCCGTATACCTTCAGCGTAGCTCTCAACAAGCCTGCACAACCCCACATTCTGACCTGAAGATACCCTGTCTGCTAATGAGACCACTTACCCTATCATGACTTCATAGCCGACGGCGTAGTTCCTGACCAGACTGTGTATGTGGATGTACAGGTTGGTCTGGTGCTATGCTGGCAGCATATGCCATAAGACCCATTTTTGCATGATGCAGCTCATATTTGTTTATCGCTACTTGTCTACCTACTGTTTTCCCTGCATTGTCCAGCCCAAGGATGAGCACATTGTACTCGTCTTTCTGGAACATGTACTTCCAGAGACCAGAGAACAAGGTGTACATCTGTAAACAAGAGCAAAATAAACATTCATATTGGCTCATACTATCAGTAAAATGTAATAAAAAAATCTAATTACTGTTTTTAGGTTTACCTGAAACATTTATATAAACAAGGCAACAAATTCGCTTTGACTTTCAATGTAACCCCAAATTGCTACAGCGAATATTGCCCATTTTAAATTTAATTTGATTAATTAATCTTGGAGGTCAGGTGGTAAAACAACACACACAATTACAAGGCAATATCTTCATTCAAACTCAAGTTGTTGAATGGGTACCATATGTATCTCAGTTAACTTTGACATTGACCTGACTAGGCCCAAGTCCTCAGCTTGGTCTCCAGGAAGGTTGCTGTATCCAAAGATTCATCAAGATTGGTTCATGCAAATTAAGTCCTGGTCAGGAAACCACCTGATTGACGCTGGAAAACCGCCCACATTCTGTACCCCAATAATAACACCACTTCTAATAACCAGGAATTTCAATTTTGTAGAAAACCTGGTAAACAAGACCTGTCTCAAGAAAGCTAGCTCGACTATTCTTTCACTTTGATGGTACAATTTACATTTTCTGTCACTCAACTGATAATATGACCACATAGACATATTTGATATTGAAAATCTGTTTTGATTATATGGCATATGTAAACCTAACTCTGAACATTTATATTTTTTTAAACGTGTTAACACTAATAAACAAAATTTTCAACTATCTACCAATTAATTTGGTTGAATTAAATTAAGCTTGACAGCAAGGGTTGCATGTAAGCAACCTACACACCAAATAACAGCATAATGACTCCATCTAAACTGCAATTATTAAGCAGAAGCCATTTTTCTATTTTAAGCAACAATGACCTTTACTCGACTGGCCAAAATGCTATCCCACCATAGGCCTGCATGTAAGCTTCCTACAAACCAAATTGCAGCAAATTACGTCCATCCAAACTAAAATTATCAAACAGAAACACTTGTTTTTTACAGTGACCTTGACCCCACTGGCCCCAAATGCAATCCCTCCCTGGGTCAGTCTGAAGCCTATCTACATAGAAAACTTTGGCCTAATATCTCTATCCTAACTTGAGTTATTGAGCGCACATTTTCAAACTAAAATTATCAAACAGAAACACTTGTTCTTTACAGTGACCTTGACCCCACTGGCCCCAAATGCAATCCCTCCCTGGGTCAGTCTGAAGCCTATCTACATAGAAAACTTTAGCCTAATATCTTTATCCTAACTTGAGTTATTGAGCGCACATTTTATATCAATTTTAGCAACTATGAATGTGAACTGGCCCAAATGTAACCCTATGCTTGGTGTTCGTGTCAATTTGAGATTGGAGTTGATGCTTTAATTAATGCAAACGTTTACCTGAATTTTCTTAGTACGACAAGTTTAATAAAGGTCATAATTTAACTTAATTGAATATCAGTGTTATGGGCTTTGGTCATTGACCTAACATGATGATCCAAAAGATTTGTGTACACTGTACATTGTCAATTGGACCTCTGAAGTTGTAACAGCAATAAGCAATTGTTGAATGTAAACTTTGAAATTAATTTTATTTTGAACGCAAACTTTAACCTGACTTACAAAAAGGGGCATAAACATGCAAAAGGGCAGATCACAGTTATAGGTCTTAGCCAGTGATGGTTTATCAAGACCCTGAACACATATGTGAAGTTTTAATTCAATATCTTTAGTCTACAATGACATATGGAGTTTTTGCATGCAAAAGTAAACATTAATTGTCCAATTGTGAACGGGCATAATTCTGCTACATCTCAGTTCACAATTAACAGACACTGATGAGTAGGTAACCCTGTATGATTTTCACAAAGAGGTGAAGTCTTACCCTTTACCACTCAGGTACCTATTTTGATTCATGTGTAGTCCCTAAGAATGTTTCATTTAATTAAATACCTCTCGAACTAAATTCATGTTTTAACTCTTAACTCTTAGTTACTGCTGAGCAGCAAACAGCATAATACCTCTCGAAATAAATTCATGTTTTAACTCTTAACTCTTAGTAACTGCTAAGCAGCAAACAGCATAAAACCTGAACAGACTGCAAGCACAAAAGCCATTTCATGTTGATTCTTATGGGGCAAAGGGTAAACACAATATCTGTTACAGCGATATGTCCTTGTTGCATGCAAACTTCAACCTGAAATTCAACTTGCATGTAAACCTTAATCACACTTGCATGAGTACAAAATGGGGCAAAATCCTACAAACAAGAGATGTGTTTGTCAGAAACACAATGCCCTTTTTTTTTTTTTAATCAGAGTTTATTTACAGGTCCTACCGGCCTCTCCACGAGGTCTTTGAGGTCCGACCTGAACACAATGCCCCCTATTGCGCTGCTTTGAAATAAAATTTCAATATATCATTTGGCAGGCTTAGAAATTATCTCCCTTATAAAGCTTATTACTTCCCTTGGATTGTATTTTATGACTTTTGACCTTGAAGGATGACCATGACCTTGACCTTTTACCACTCAAAATGTGCAGCTTCATGAGATACACATGCATGCCAAATATACAGTTTCTATCTTCAATATTGCAAAAGTTACGACCAATGTAAAAGTTTTTGGACGGACGCACAGACTGACAGACGGACTGACGGACAGTTCAACTGCTATATGCCACCCTACTGGGGGCATAAAAAGCTGGTCACAGTTAGAAGACTTGGTAAGCAATTTTAGTAGAATAGAATATGGAGATGTTGCACATTTATCTTAACCAATATTTTGTTTATACGTTGAATTGCACACATTTTAACTGTATTTTCTGATAAGTTGATAATGTATTACACAAAGTTTTAATAGAATACATATTATTCAGGGGCGATTCATTGATTAACCCTTTCCCACTCAGAATCAAAGTGAAAATGGCTATGTGCAAACAGCATAAAACAAGAACAGACTGCGAGTAACTCAGGTACTGCTCATCAGAATCTAAGGGTTTAAAATGAAGCCTTTAAAACTTGTTTCTAGTAAGAAAGGTCTTAAATCAAATCTAACTTTTCTAAGGCACTACAAGTATGTTAAAATATGCATCTAAGTGGTAACAGGTTAAGGGGCAAACATATAAGAGAGTGAGACATTACACATTCAATTACCCGGAACTCAGTCTCGTACAGAATTGTAAAAATAAGTGTTTTATTGATGAAGTGTCCGGTCTTGCAATTATTATCTGCCACAGGGTTTTCCTATCACTGGCAATACTCTAAGCAAGTTGCAGTGTTTTTATATTAAATTGTGTTCATATTTGTGGCATAATTGTAGTAAGAGGAACATTGAAATTGTGTCATTATACAATTACCTGTTTTATTGGAAACCAGAAAATTATCATAAACACCCATGTGTATCAAATACGTCTACATTTGTGTAATATTTTTGTACATACAATACTAGTTGCAATAATCCAACTCCCAGCTATTGACCCTCCGTGTCGCAGGGAGTTGCAACTGACTACACGTTTATTCATGTAAAGATGCTGCCCAGAATCTGGGCGGCAATTTAATCAGAAATATTAGCCACATAAACTATTTTCTGGCATAAACAAACACAAATAGATCATAAATATATCCATAATGTGCAAAAGTAAACAACTAACATGCTATGATATGCTTGTATAATATTGATTTTAAAGCCGCACACCTTGAAATGAAGTACATGCTAATAAATACATATAGATGCAATTTGAAAGTGTGCAAAATTGTCATTAAAGCTTTAGCCTAGTAAGCAAGTAATTTATTTTATTTTTTTTATTTTAAAACCGAAAGTAAGATTTCTATACTTATCCGTCCATTTCAACAAACGCGATTATTTTTAAGTTTTAAAGCGCAGAAAGACGGATTTCTACCTTGTAACCACCAGATATATTCTAATTGAAATAGATAAAATTAAATCTATAGCCTAGTTAGCAAGTACTTTATTTTTCAAACGGTAACGCTTTTAAAACCGAAATTAGGATTTCTAGACGTATACGTCCATTTTCAACCAACGCGATTATTTTTAAGTTTTAACGCGCAAAAGAGATGGATTTCTACCCTGTAACCACCAGATATATTTTAATTGGCATGTATAAAATATGTTTCTTATTTATACTTAAATTTACTATGCCATGTATTTCATTTCAAGGTGTGTGGCTTTAATCCAAAGTTTCAAATGCGTCAACGGTTAATTTTAATGTGTATGTTTTTAAAATGGACAAAGTCGAGTATTCCGAGTTTTCCAAATTCAAAAATATTGACTATCTCCGGAATCCTTGGCGAGACAGGTCTCGTGTCTAATCTACCAATCGTAATATACTGACTATCTCAGGAACATCCATACGATAGATCGAATCGTTTATTAAAAACTTCGGTTTTGGGGTTGATACTGTTTTTTGTATAAAGTTTTTTTTTTAGTTTTTCTCCACAAATCACTAGCAAATTGATGTTGGTACATCTACATCTACATCTATGGTATACTGCTGACAATCGTTAACAATTATTATTAGCAGGAGAGTTGTCTGGAAACAGTGTTAGAATTTCTGTTATGTGCAGATTAAAATCAGAAGGTGAAGATAGGGTAAAATAAGTCTAATATACAAGGATAAAATGTAAAAACACAGTTATAATTTAGAATTTGAAGGTTGGAGGAAGCTGCTCAGCAAAGATGTTTACGCTGACGCTTGATTGGATTGAGATAGGTAAGCTGTTCCATAGAGGAATGCTCCTAGGGAAGAAAGACTTTGCATGGTAGTTTGTCCTAGAATGAGGTATCAGGAAGTTCAGGTTTCTGGTTGGTATTAGATGATTATGGTCAACATGTACTAGGTAGTGGTGGATCTTGAAGATGAATGTGACTTCGCTTAGTTTGCAGCGTTGTTCAAGGGTTTGCAGGGGTTAGCAGGTATTGTGTTTGTTATGATTTATTAGGTTTATTGAACTCTATTTTAAATACATATGTGAGACATTATTTTTTACATTAAAAAAATCGGTTAATAAGAATAACTCTGAGCTGTACGTATGTACAAATAAAAGCTCAGAGCATCAAGATCAAAATTAACACTCTCATACTCGCAAAATGCGAGTGAAAAATACTGATTGCGAGTTAAGTTTTTAGCCACTAGTATTTTTTTGCGAGTAAAGAAATAGTGAAAAAAAGAGTCATATCGCTAAATGCGCTTGACGTGAACGCTAAACAGTAGGTCAGTTTATAGAACGTTCGAATACCCGTATGCGGAAGTGCGCGAAAGCGGGCACCTTGTATGTACTGGTACACTTCTTAAAGTTCAGATATGCGGATGGTATTGGTACAAAGAACGTGAAACAGTCGACTATTCACACGTGTTCGTTATAAAAGACATTAAACTTGAACAGACAGTCACATGGCGTCGAAGCGAAAAATAAGTAGTTAAGCAAAGACTTAAGTTAACCATTGATTTAGAAAATAAAAATGGAAATTAAATCCTTATACAAAAACAGTGAAAAAGTGGGAAAAAGAACTTAATATAAAACTAAAACTTGTTGTTGATGTTAACTTATATTTTATTTTGTTTTTATAGTACTAAACTAATTCCAAACTTGCTTTTATTTATGTTTCCAGCAGCATTTGCGAGAATGTTTTTGATTTTGCGAGTTGGTATTTAAGCTGCTTGCAATGTTGCAAGTAGGAAAAAAAAGTTAAATTCAAGCCTAGTCTCATCTATAAGACGCGCAAAGAGTTTAGAGATACTTTTTATATGGGCTAAATTCTTTGGAACGTCTCATCAGGGAAAAGTTAAAAATGTGTTGGAAACCAGAAAGTTTACATTTTCATCAATTTGCGTAAAATTGCAAAATAACATTACCAACTCATTCTGTTTTAGTTCAGAAGTCCATTTTTTACCTCAAATATCGTCGAATTGAAGTTAGAAAGGCATAAATTGTTCAGTTAAACTTCTGCTTAAATCGCAAAACAATCACTGACCTGTAGCCATGTCATGAAACTGATTTAAATATGAACCAATCAGAAGAAGGCATTACGGTGTAACATGTACGCGCAATTTTATTTAACATGAGCATTTAACACCGACTTTTACCTATCTAGATCTAGTATGCTAATTTTTGTCGATTTAATAAGCATATGTTCAGATATGGTGCAGTTTCCATTCACTCTTCTTCGTTTCAGCAAGTTTTTATGCATGTCTTTTTCGCACCTCTGTCTGTGTTGTTTTATGTACTTACATTCAACGTTACATAGGACGGTATACTGTACGATCTGTATCATTATTATTTATGTACAGTATAAAAATAAAAGATGTAATTTATTTCAGAACTTTTTAATTGTCACTTTAGAAAAAAAAACAATGCTAAATTAATCCAGAAAAGTATAATAACATTGGTTTACTATGTAACGCTCTGCACCACAACAGACAAATGCAAACTGTATTTTACGCTGTGTATTCTTACGCATTTAAACTAGATGCTTTACATCGAGGTCGTGTTATCGATTTACATCTACACAGCGAGCGAATCGAGATATTGAAAAATTGAATAGTGGTTGGATTTAAATTTATCAGGCGTGCAAAATTCAAAGTGTCATTACATAATTTATACAGAACATTATCGAGAAATGAATTATCTACGAGAAATGAATTATCTACACAGGTATGTAAATATTATTGCAATCCGTTGATATTAAGTGTCTTATATCGGGGCTTGAATGTTGCGTACAAAATCCTTGCGCAACAATATAGACAAAGAAGGAAAAATTCCCACCATTAGTCGAATGGTTCAGCCGTTGGTCGCTCCAAATATTACCAATATAAAAAGTAGCTTAGTATTTGAGAGCGTCAACAAGTTAGATTAAATTCAAGCCCTGATATTCAAAAAGAACTAAATACAATATACATATAGACAAATACTAAGAATTCATTTTCAATCGAATTCATTTAAGATCCATGTTTCGATTTACTAATTCCTTCCCCATTGACCGCTATGACCAAATGCCATACAAAATTAAAAAAATAACAACAAGCAAACAGTTCATCTTATGTCCGAATATCATTTATCCGAAATAGTATCCATTGACTGTGTTTGTACCCCTGTCGTTATTACATTTTTAAATGATAAATCGTTTGAGGCACTCATACCTTCTTATGTTATTGTATTTATATATGACGAATACTATTTAAAAGTAAGTTGAATCCATTCAATTAATCATAGTTTAATGTTGCTGTTGACGTTTCAAAACCGAGAGCAGCTGACATCTTGAGGTTAATTTACACTAAATCCAATTCGCATGGGGTTACATTATGAAATGGCGAAATGTTCAAATTTAAACAAGTATGTTGCTATTGTTATTTCAGCAACTTTTAATATTTTATTAAATTTATTGATATAATATTGAAGTAGTGGATCACGAAATAAATATTAATATAGACATGGTCCGTACGGTCCGAAAATTGCGGCCGTATGGTCCGCAAATGTACAAATTTAAACAAGTATGTTGTCATAAATGTTATTTCAGCAACTTTAAATATT
The DNA here is from genome assembly GCF_020536995.1 of Dreissena polymorpha. Lineage (NCBI taxonomy): Eukaryota > Metazoa > Mollusca > Bivalvia > Myida > Dreissenidae > Dreissena > Dreissena polymorpha. Next base: position 44,204,217 of record NC_068370.1, on the reverse strand, counting down.
TTATTAAATGTATCGATACACAATTGAAGGAGTGGAACACAAAATGAATATGAATTTTGACATGTTCCGTAGGGTCCAAATATCTGAGCCGTATGGTCCGCAAATGTTCAAAATTTAAACAAGAATGTAGTCATTAATGTCATTTCATCAACTTTAATATTTTATGTCTATGTCTATGTTATACTGCTGACAATCGTTAACGATTATTATTAGCAGGCGCGTTGTCTGGAAACAGTGTTAGTATTTTTGTTATGTGCAGAATTTAATTTTATTAAATATAGATATATTAATACAATATAAGGAAGTTAAACTCAAAATAAATATTATTTCAAACATGTTTTTATGGTCCGCAAATCTGGGCCGTATAGTCCGCAAAACTGGGCCGTATAGTCCGCTAATCAGGGCCGTATGGTCCGCTAATCTGGGCCGTATGGTCCACTTACATGGGCCGTATATTCTGGGCCGTATGGTCCATGGTCCGTATCGTCCCTAATTCCCAAATTTTAAGGCAATTTTCCTGCCTTCTCTTTACATAAGATTGTGCAAGACTGTTTTAACGTAATCATTATTATGTTTTAGTCCAAAATTAAAAAAAATATATGTCACGCAACTACTAAGAAAATCCCAAAATTTAAAGCTATCACCCTTTGAAAACAAGAGCACCGCATAACGGGTACCACGCTCGGCTGCGGGTGCATTTTTGAAGAAATGAAAGCTTGTCAGAAATTATTTTTTAGAGGTCACAGTGACCTTGACCTTTAATCTAGTGACCCAAATATGAGTGTGGCGTGTAGAACTCATCGAGGTGAAGCTACATATGAAGTTTCAAAGTTGTAGGTGGAAGCACTTTGATGTTAGAGCCAATGTTCAAAACATTGAAAAATGTTAAGGTTTTAGCACGACGCGGACGGCGGACAACACGACGACGGACACGACACGACACGACGAGCTGGCTATGACAATACCTCGGGTTTCCTCCGAAAACAACCGTGCTAAAAACGGTTTTTGCAGTGATATTTCGACAAAAGCTCTGTGAATCAAGGAACGTACACAAAACGTGTCTGTCAGCGTTGTCCCAAATTAAAAGCCCAAAACATGTTACAGACAGTCTGACACACACTATTATCGCTGTAACCAGATGAAACTCGTTAGAAATCATAAATGTTAATATATACATGGGCCTTTTTACAGATTTGTGCATGTATTGAAGTTTTCATTGAATGCTTTATATTGATAAATGTAAATATTTGATCTAAAAAGCTCCAGTAAAAAGCAAGAATGAATTTAAAGAAAGAACAAAGCAACCCTCAACTGGGCTCAAACCACTGACCCCTGGAGTTGAAGACTATCGCATAGACCATTCGCCCATCCGTGCTCATACAGTGAGTAATGTTTTTTTTATACTTTTTATAAGAAATTCTCGTAGTTTTACAAAATATAACGACAACAACAGAACTCTCCAAATTATTCAATCGTTTCGCGTTGCAACGCTTTATAATTTTCAGGTTTTTAAATCGTCAAAAGATGCATAGTCGATATTTTAGAGCATGGTAAACGTTAAGCAAATTTCTGTTTCCCCACAAATATAACTACAACAATTTTTGTGTGTCAATTTACCAAAACGTGAAAAGGCCCCTTTAAATGAATGCGTCCTGACCTTTGGTGGTCTCATTAGCGGGCATTATCATCAGAGTATACTAATGTAGAAGCTTAATTGATCAGATATGCCCATTTTTGAATGAAGTGCCTCGATATACGGAGCACTGCAATTTTACCGTGTCCGCATCATCTAAGGTGGCTTGCTTGACCAGGTTACGTAACAAATTGTACAAAACCTGATATCATCCGAAAGGTAAATTATTGATAAACATAAATAATGCATATTGTGACCGATCGACATTTGAAATAATGAGAAATCGTTAAAAACGTACAGTAAATTGCTAATTTTTGTCCATATACATTCTTAAATATCCGGAGTAGGTCTCCCCGCAGTGCAGATGGCCATTGTAGTTTGCATGTTGTTAACTCTTTCAGTGCTGGAACCGAATTTTGAAGGCCTGTGCAAACCGTTTGGATCCAGATGAGACGCCACAGAACGTGGCGTCTCATCAGGATCCAAACTGTTTGCTATTCTGATAGTATACTTTGCAAAAAATCGAAGAAAATGCTAATTTTAGAAATTTAGCAGACGACATTTTAGCAGACGACAAATTTCCCAGCATGCAAAGGGTTAAATTAATCAACCATGATATGAGTTGCGATTTGAAACAAAGGCTTAATGCATGTGCGTAAAGTATCGTCACAGATTAGCCTGTGCGGACACTTGCGTCTTCATTAAACATTTTTTATTATAACAGCAGTTATACAACGATACGATCATAACAATGAATTATGAAACGCGGAAACGAAAAGTACAACGTCGGCAACAAAGAAAATTAAATAACACGGCGGAAATTATTCGAAAAAATAGAGCATAATGTTGTAAACTATTTCCCTGTTTAAACAGAAAATAAAAACACGTGCGTATTTCATTTCCTTTAAGAAAATAGCAAATATGTGTATTTTAGATAAGTGATATAATGAAAATCAAATCGAAATATTCAATGTGTGTGTTTGTGACAGGAGCCGTGGGTTATGCCACAAGCACGCGGTCCTTAGTAATAACTTGTTTTCTTAGCTTGTTATGGGAGCTAACTCTGTAACAGTTTCCTAGACTATTTTGCGTATTTACATCCCTTTTATGGTTAATGATTTATCCGTACGGATCGATATGCACTATGTATTATCGAAACTGTTCTGTCAAAAAAGAACGCTGGAATTCGACCGCGGTAAATGAAAGTCATCATTTAACCCCTTGCATGCTGGGAAATTTGTCGTCTGGTAAAATGTCGTCTGCTGAATTTCTAAAATTAGCATTTTCTTCGATTTCAAAATTCGGTTCCCGCACTGAAAGGGTTAAAATGAATTGGAAATAGTACACTTACTCATAAAAGTGCCGCACTGTTTCTTTAATTAGTATTTTTCTTTACCATGTTCATGTTCATGTTGGGTCGTTGCATCGGTTGGTGATTGCAGATCCCGGATTTCGGCACATAGCGTCCGAATTTGCATTTAAACAATACATTCAAAACGACGAATAATTCTGAAACGGCTCTGTTCTTACACAATTTATGATTTATGCAAAGGTCGAAAATGTGTGGGTGCTTTAAGCATCTGTTACAAAATAAGCCTTCTTAGTCCTTCTTAGTATTCATTAGTCACATTTCATTATGTTATTTGATATGTTGTTGTTTTCGTAACACTTAAATATTATTCAAAACTTGAAACTATAGGTATTCTCATTTTTACCTCTCCTGTCAGGACAATTTTAGCATCGCATTACTGCAGTGTGAAAATATGTGAACATTAAAATATATCGTGTGTGTTGGAATGCTGCCGAGAATCATAAAGAGTATGTATGTATTACACACTAGCTGAATGTTAGAACCTTCAATAGATGATAAAGATCTGCCAATATACATGAAATATATTCGATGTACATTTATATGCCGTGCATAATGTGAATCTTTTGCTTTACAAGAACCATGCACATAGTCCCACTATCTTAATAGGTCCTTATAGAAAGTTTGAATTCACCGCGAAAAAAGTGATAGGTTTCATCGATAACTAATTGATGAGATACCAAAATAATGTTTTTCAAGATGTCTTGAAAGGAGTAAAAACGTTTGGAATACTCGTAAAGTTGATTGCGAAAAATAAAATCTGAAATCAATTAAACACCTTTGTGTGTTTCCTTTCACGATCACAATACTGCTGATTTAAATGGCTTAAACCTTGATGACAAGACAAAAGTATTAAATGCATGAATTAACTAAGACCTATCTCAGTTCTTCATAAGTTTAATGATTATTTGCCCTTGGACCCGACGCAATGGCAGGTGTTACCAGGGTCGACATCACTAGCATCTGAACATGTGTTGCTACCTAATGAAAGGGCGAAATTCTTGTCGGAAATTGAAGTCAAAAACTTCGTTTTCCCATGTCTTTTTATGCCTTCATAATTCTTACATACACAGGTGGTCCACCAAATGTCGCCCCACAAAAGCGTCATGTAAACCCCCGTTTATATTTACGCACCTGCGATTACAAAACCCGAAAAACTACCCCAGACAGTACGGCGCCTTGCTACTTACATACCCGGCTGAATAAACAAAACTTATTGCAAATCTATTCATGGCTACACTAATATTGTTCGGCGCTTCGATCAGCTGTTCACGTTTGTTTATGGGCATGTCAATTGTCGCCCGTATAGTAAAAGTAATCTATGTAAATCTAGCGTTAAAGCACGCGGGATATACTGGTTGACATGAACGATTTGTCGGCTCGTCGATTGAGGGGTGCTGGAGGCTAAGCTCTTCGCTGAAGATGAAACCGAAAGGAAGATATAGCAGATGCGCTGTCACGAGTTGACTCGCCTGATTATCACACTGACTAAAGGTGACATGATGACGCCATCACAGTGTATCTCCCTTACACTATGAACCTGTAGCACAAAACTATAAATTTGGCAATTTGATATTGACCGTCCGATATCGATGAGGACCGTCTTGGATCAAGGACGTCATGACCCGATTCCAACATAAGTTTAGTTAAAACCTTTTGATTTTAGCTCGATTGCATCGTAAACCTGAGGCTTTTTGACGAGTCCGTTTCCTGGGTAGATCTAGTACTGGATTGTCAAATTCAGTCTGTTTCACTTTTTTCATGTCCTTTAAAAAGATCAAATTCAACGACTATCGGTGAAAAAGAAAATGTGTTTGTGGAACTTTTGGTGTTCAACATAATTGTTTGTTCCAATAACCCGACTGACCCTTAGCTTTCTTACCGACTTTAAACTTTTTTTCATATATATTTGCTATATTCGGTAATATTTGCTAATTTTATGTAACTGTTAAAGAATTTAGAGTTTTAAAATATTACTTTCATATCACCATCCTTTAAAAAAAGTGTTTAGTTCGTTTATCGTACAGAAAAACGTTTGATACGTTAATATATGTTTTAAAGATGTTGGAGAAGCAAACTGTTATGTCCTTATTGACGTTGATCCGTTGATAAACATTTATTTATACCAATAAATCTCCTGGTTTTCAATAGAAAGGAATCGAACCAGACGCATGTGTGCCAGAAAAGAGATCATTGTTCCAAGCAGACTGCTCTGCGATTGAGAGAAACTCCGAATATGGAATGTAGCAAATGTAAATGACAAAATGTTTAATCCTTTCCCACTCAGAAGCAAAGTGAAAATGGCTATGTGCAAACAGCATAAAACCAGAACAGCCTGCAAGTAATTTGCAGTCTGTTCAGGTTTTATACTGTTTGCTGCTCATCATTATGTAAATTTTGAAAAAGAAGCCTTCACACTTAAATTTAAAGGTCTTTAATTAAATATAACTTTTTAAGTACTATAAATGCGTCAAAATACGTATCCAAGTGGTAAAGGGTTAATAGAAAATGCACAATGTTGTAAAACAAGAAAAAAGGATTTCTTTGTGAAAACGGGGCGTTAAGCAAATGCGTAATGTTTTTTTTTAATGAGGACTCTTTTTAACGAAAATCCAGTTAAGGCGAAAAGTGTCGTCCCTAATTAGCCTGTGTCAACAGCATAGTCTAATCTTAGAAGACACTACGCAAATGCATTAAGCCCCGTTTTCCCGGAGCGAGGCTCAAATGTAAACTAGAAATTCACCTCAACGCAACGTAAGTAGAAACTCCGTCTCTTCGAAATTTAAAGACAGTCGTTTAGTAGCCACCGAGTAGCTGCCATTCAAATAAATCAGTTTATATCTTTTGATTTTTATTATTATATCAAGCAAGCAACAAACTGTCTATTTTTGCCTGGCGGCCTGTCAACAGTCGAGTATCTACGCTTTCACGGTTGTCACAATTTGTACACGGTCTATTACCTTCCACTACGAGATAGTAATCTGACGCCGCTAAAGACCTGACAGTAAATAGCCGTGGTGCATTAACTTCCCATTTAAAGCCATTTCGGTAGTTATTATAACGTATCAGCCACCAAAGAAGCGCCGTGGATATTTGATGTTTTGTCGTTTGGATTGCTTACCACTAGCGTTATTTTTGAGGTTTTAATTTGAGCATTTTTCAATAACAGTTTTTTGTCTCTGTATTTTGTACCCAACAAAAGTGATTTCAACATGCTTTTTTCCGTCAGTCATACATATTTAGCGCAACATGATTAACGAATTTCACTTAACCCTTTCAGTGCGGGAACCGGATTTTGAAGGCCTTTGCAAACAGTTTGGATCCAGATGAGACGCCACAGAACGTGGCGTCTCATCAGGATCCAAACTGTTTGCTATTCTGATAGTATTCTTTGAAAAAAATCGAAGAAAATGCTAATTTTAGAAATTCAGCAGACGACATTTTAGCAGAAGACAAATTACCCAGCATGCAAAGGGTTAAGTAGAAAAAATATAGGATACAAATTCTCGAAAGTGTATCAATGAGCTCAAGGTTTCGATACAATCGAGCTAAAAATGCATTTAGACTTATAAAACTCAAATAAAAATAGTCGTGAACAGATAGCAAAATATCGAAATGTTATTATGTCTTTATGGTGAATGTGAGTGAGATACACAATATACACAGTATAATCAGAATAATCCAATATCTAAACAAGTAAAAGTGTTTTTATGTATTGACATATTGCCCAAAATTACTGCTTAAGCTATGAAATAAAAGATCTGATCGAATATATTACACGTGCGGTCAAAGCTACAGGAACTGCGGTTCACCTTATCTGTCCCCGCATTCCGCCGCTCAAGTGGCTCGAAGCAGAGCTCTAGATAAGAGGCGTATCTGCGTATTTACGCATTGAAAAAATTAAAAAACGCATTAAAAATCGGCCCAGTACTTAACAAAACGCTTTACAAATCTTGGTACGTATTTTAAATCGATTAAAGTGCGTAACCGGTTTAACAATAATCCAGTTAAGTTTTTAGTGTAAGGTAACCTTTGAATCAAAAGTAAGTCAATCAAAATAAGCTTGTAATAAAAATGGCGGCCCATCATGCTTGTGGATCGAAAAGGGACGTTTTAAGCAACTTGCGGGAATATTAAAAAAAAAGTCTGTTCATATCGTCTTTTTAAATATATTCTGTTTGCAGTTAAAAATATAAATAACAAATAATAATAATATTTCTAGATTAAACACGCCTTTTACTTTTTCCGTTTCTATGGAAATGGAAAAAACCCCTAAATATGTCTAACCCTTTATGGCTGAAACAAAGGAGTAAAATACGCATTGACAATAATATCAGGGGGTGAAATACCCTTTAGACGAAATCCTTATCTGGAGCTCTGGCTCGAAGTATTAATAAGCCTCTCACAATTGTCTCCACTATTTCGGCAATCCGCAAGTTTATTAGATTTGCCTCGGCGTACAGGTGTAGGCCAGACAGACTGGCGCTCGGTGTCGCTACAAGATATTACCACCAGGTAAATACGCCGCTTATCACTGCCTCGTATTGTCGCTGTCGAGACGGTATTTATCAAAGTTTGTGAACAGTTTAAGAAAGCAGTGTTGACCTATGTATCTAATAAAACATGATAGTTAAATAGCATGAACGTAATTATGCGGTTTTATTGATATCAAAGCATTACTTTACAAGATATTATGACTACCGGTACATAGGCAAATTATTTGAAGCGATAATATACGATTTAATGTTAACATTTTATTTTCTCAATCTGAGACAAAACCCATGAATATGAACGACCAATGTTTTTAACATTTAATAAACAATCATCATGAGGTACCATATATTTTATATGGTTTACTATGGTGATATTTGTTTAGGAACAGGTTAACGCCGATACCGACTCTTTCGCTCGAATTTGTCGCAGTACCAACATTGTGCTAATGTGTCTGTTTTAAAAAAAAGTTATATGAGAAGTGTCCCTTCAAACTTAAATGTTTAATAAAAGAGAAAGACAAATAAAACAAGACCTCTGTTTTCGTGTTAGCTACTGATGATGATGATGATAATGACGACAAGGAGGACGGCATATAATAATAATACATGTACATGCTCTATAAAAGGACATGTAATAAAATTGAGCATTAACGCGTATATTGACTTATTTCATAAGTTATTTGTATGTACTATTAGATTGTATCGTTAGCTCAACGACTTTCAATGCACCCCAGTCTGAAATTGAAGGCCTGATTGACTTCCACAAGGGGACGCACCTGTGAGCGCTCTATTCGTGATTATTGATGCTAATTTGACAGAAAATGTCGATTTTATTGGACAGAATCTCAGCTAGTACGTTTCATGGCACATCCCACACACCTGTTTCGAAACTGAAATGATAGAATAGCAATTGTAAAAAAATTATGACGAAAAAATATGTTTTCTGCTGTTTTGGTATGTTTTAGTTATAAAGTGTCACTATAGATATACCTATAATTTTCTGAGATGCAAACATCGATGATTTTATTAAATATTATATGGGTATGATCACAATGATTGTAGACATTTCAATAACAGATGTGCGCTATTTTTAACTTGCTACAGATGCTGAATGACGCACAAGATATTAATTAAGTTTGTCATTCATAACCTATTATGACGAGGACATCATGTCACTCGTAAATCAAACGTGTTTACATCCATATCATTTCAACATAAAGCCAATGATTTCTTATGCATTAGTGGGTTTGCAGTTGCCTAATTCCCATAAATAATTTAAATGTCTCCGTCTGTCAACAGATATCCTCATTAATTTTGTTGAATGCTTTTATATTCAACAGACATGTGCTTAGTAATTTGTTCTATTGTGCTGACTATTTAAATAAAAATGCAGTCCTGAATTGAATATTTAGGAGAAAAATATATAACTAAAGATCCCATATTTGAAATATTTTAGATGTGCATTTTTGTGAGGCAATATGTTTGTCAAATATTCACGTAATATCTTAAACGATATTTAAATTGAAAATCACGATCCGTACCACGTCGAGTCCTATTCAATTTAGATATTTCAATTTTGTTTCAATTATCAAAGAGGAAGCAGCTATTCTTGGAATCATCATCTAAATATTAATTTTAATTTATAATCATTTTCTTCCTGTCCATCATATTTTTCTTCCTACTCTCTTCATTTATCAAAAGAACATCACTAATGTTACACTCACAATTAAGACAATTAGTACAAAGGAACAATCACAACGACACTGAGACTCAAACTCTGATAATGACAATGGGGTAATAGATATTCAGTAATTCAGGGAATAAGTAGGGAAATCTGATCATACTTCAAATCAAGTGTTTCCTTGTTGCCGATCAAAAGATGCAAGAGGCATGCTGAAACCGGACTCGGCGCTTCCTGTTAGTGTTGCAAAATGAAAGTCACTATTTACGAAATAACAAAATAGGGAAGTAATGAACTGCGAATGTTATCTGTGAGATATAAATCTTCAAGAGATCTAAAGGTTTTGATTTCGATTTCACCAATTAACCAATTTCCTGGCAGGGGTGTTTCGACTTTTCCGATGTGAGTTTCAATCACGCAGGTGGCCAAAACAAAAGCACAAATTGAACATTTGTCACTCAACGTGACACGGCGTCGATGTGCACGTGTTTGTCAATATTTAATGACCTTGTAACATGTCATAACTGCTGGTCAGGCTATTCGCGACTTATCTACAACCACATGCCGGTCATCGCTTCACGCTTGACCATCAATTCCTGTCGATAACCTTTGCTTTTGATTCCCTTCTTTGGGGAGATTGAGATTCCTGAGGTTGCATTTAATTTTCTTTAGGTTTTGATAACTCTTCAGAGATAGCACATCCTGGTCATCGCCGTTTATCACTCTCATATGGAATGGCGGACCAGAAATGTTGCCAACACCTGCTCTGAGTGGTCAGGGGTGCAATGTGAGGTTGGCTCGCATCAGATTAAGGCCTCTGGATGTCAAGACTTGATTGAACCCTTCTGCAGATCGCCATCAGGCAATCTCTAGAGGATATGTTACAGACTCAGATGAGGCTTCCAAACTGACACCTGGCATTTGATATTGATTCAGTGGTTCTTCGTACAATAATTTTCCGAATCCTGGTTGAATGGATTATTGAATCCAAAACGCAAAAGAATGTTGGTTCCTAACCAATAATACAATAAGCTATTTGTATAAATTAATGAAACTTAGTTATAACCGCCACTATGTTGCATGGTCTCGTATGTTCAAACAGTTATTGTAAAACAATTTAACTTGTTTCCATGGGTCATCTTAAATTGAAAGCGATCTATTTTTTAGTTTGCAAGAACAATTTTTCATTTATGCTTATGCATTCGTAAATGTATGAACATTTTTTTGGGAAACCGCACTAGTCTGCAGGGGCAAGATATACAGACACGTTTACTCCTTTCGTAATATCGTACCGTATTAAGCGTTATTATTTGAATGCAACTTCAAATGATGAATACGATGGACCAGTTCTTATTGTAAATTTCCTATTAGATGGGTTCTTCCAACGTTGCAGAATCTTGATAACGCATTTTGCATGCGTCATAACTCTTTCAGTGCGGGTACCGAATTTTGAAGGCCTGTGCAAACAGTTTGGATCCAGATGAGACGCCACAGAAACAGGATCCAAACTGTTTGCTATTCTGATAGTATTCTTTGAAAATAAATCGAAGAAAATGCTAATTTTAGAAATTTAGCAGACAACATTTTAGCAGACGACAAATTTCCCAGCATGCAAAGGGTTAAGCCCTTTGTAATGCGGCAGTGCTCTGTGCTCATTATAATTACTCAATGCGTGCGATTTAAAAGCGTGCCAAATTCCCACTATAATAGCGTATCAGAATGTAAAATATCGATTCAATTAGTAAATGCTAATTAGGTTTGATTTGTCTATTGTTGATCGGCATTCCAATACGTCAGGTAAACAAATACCAATCCGCGTGCTTACCCACCGACACCTGTGCAAAGGTGCCGTAGATCAAAGCTCGCCGACAATTAGGCAGTTATTGTCATGTTGTGGAGGGGTATATAGGTAGCAAGGAACAATACATCAAATAGTTTTACGTAGTATTTTATTATACGCCATAATAGTACTAAGACACGTGCATGGGAAAAGCGGGCCATAACGTTGTGTTTTGTGTACTTTACAGTCACCCAGTAAAAGGCGTACACAAAAGAAGTATATTTTCACATTGCGTATGAATTTGCGTTAATCAGAGCTTATTGGTCCTCCGCTCTTTTGATGCAATATAGAAATGTGTTACCGTGTGAGACCGCGCGATTCAGGCCCAGCTTGGTCTCGCTTTTGATTCAATTTACTTACGAACATCTTCACTTCCTATTCATATCTTATATTATTATTGAATCCCTTATCACAAGATCTAAGTACCGGTAGCTACTGGTTAGAAAACCGGCGAACAAACCATGTGCAGAAATCAAACCTTATAACTACCGCTCCTAAGGCATTTTTTTTTTCATTATTTTTTTTATCGAGTGCACCGGGATTGTCTCCCATATGGCCATCGCCCCCAGAAAGACGTGTTAGTTGGTTACGGGGGATAGTGCATGATACAGGAGACACCCTGTTCCAGAGGTGACCCTGGGTCTTTTAGTGCCCGGTGTATAGCACCTAGTACACTGCACCTCGGTTTAACGTCTCATGCGAAAGACGAGTTAGTAGTTTAGGTGCAGCGGGGGATCGAACCAGCGATCTCTGGATTGTGAAGCCAGTGTGTTACCACTAGACCACGGATCCGCTACTGCTCCTAAGGCGAACGCCCGAGCCACTAATAAACGGAGATGGGAATCACGGGATATTATACGGAACATACTATATGGACTTCTTATGTGTCAAAACACCCGTGCCTAATTCTTTTTTTAACCCATTTATGCATAAAGGACTCTCCCATCCTTCTTAATTGGATCAATTTATTTCCAAAATTAGGGATGTCTAATATATTTTTTTCTATATTTAGAATATTTCTTACAGAAATTCCTTAAAGCAAACAGCACAAACCCTGATGAGACGCCACATCATGCGGCGTCTCATCTGGGTCTACGCTGTTTGCCAAGGCATTTTTTCTAGACGCTAGGCATAAATAGGTTCAGGAGTAAGCTTTATCAAATAGAAACTGTAGTTTGTACAAATTAAAAGCGCTTCGATTTTTTGATAAAGACATTTTGTTGGAGTATGTAAAAGCCATTAAAAAGCCTCCTTGTATTTCTAAACGGCTGAAGATGTTCTGCCATTGTGGGTCTCGAACTGAAGATATTCAGTGGGCCTTCTCAAGAATATCCTCATCATTATTATCTACGTACGCTCATGAGATATGTTCACAAGTGAAATCTTATATACTAGTATATTCTTCTAAAGAGCACTTGGCAAAACTTTCTATACGAATGTTTTTTTTTATAATACACAAACGCCTGGCTTATTAGTAACTGACAAGGTATACATATTTTCCAAACATTTTGTTTGCCGATTATTGCGATATGTAATGTAAAACACATTTTCGTCAGAAGAAGATATATGCTGATTTGCAGATTCATGGCATTCTTTTGCATTTAGTAATGAGAGCTCAACTGGAGTGGTACACTGTACGGTTCTAATCAACTCTGATTGCCTAGTGGAAGAAAAAGCAGCAGCAGATGCAGCAGTTGCCACAGCAACAACAGCAGCATCAGAAGAAGTAGCAGCAGCAGTGGTAGCAGTAGCAAAAGCAGTAGCAGCAATAGCAGCAGTAGCAACGGCAGTAGCAGCAATAGCAGCAATAGCAGTAGTAGCAGTAGCAGCAGTATCAGTAGTAGTAGCAGTAGTAGTAGTAGCAGTAGTACGGTAGTAGTATAGTAGTAGTAGTAAAAGTAGTAGTAGTAGTAGTAGTAGTAGTAGTAGTAGTAGTAGTAATAATAGTAGTAATAGTAGTAGCAGCAGCAGCAGTAGTAGTAGTAGTAGTAGTAGTAGTAGTAGTAGTAGTAGTAGTAGTAGTAGTGGTAGTGGTAGTGGTAGTGGTAGTGGTAGTAGTTACAGTAGTAGTAGTTGTACTAGTAGTGGTAGTGGTAATGATAGTTGTAGTGGTTGTGGTAGTGGTGGTGGTAGTAGTGGTGGTGGTGGTGGTGGTGGTGATGGTGGTGGTGGTGGTTTGGGTGGTGGTGGTGGTGGGTGGTAGTAGTAGTAGTAGTAGTAGTAGTAGTAGTAGTAGTAGTAGTAGTAGTAGTAGTAGTAGTAGTAGAAGTAGTAGTAGTAGTATAGTAGTAGTAGAAGAAGTAGTAGTAGTAGTAGTAGTAGTAGCAGTAGTAGTAGTAGTAGTAGTAGTAGTAGTAGTAGTAGTAGTAGTAGTAGTAGTAGTAGTAGTAGTAGTAGTAGTAATGGTAGTAGTAGTAGTAGTAGTAGTAGTAGTAGTAGTAGTAGTAGTAGTAGTAGTAGTAGTAGAAGTAGAAGTAGTAGTAGTATAGTAGTAGTAGTAGAAGTAGTAGTAGTAGTAGTAGTAGTAGTAGTAGTAGTAGTAGTAGTAGTAGTAGTAGTAGTAGTAGTAGTAATGGTAGTAGTAGTAGTAGTAGTAGTAGTAGTAGTAGTAGTTGTAGTAGTAATAGTAGTAGTAATAGTAGAAGCAGCAGCAGCAGCAGTAGTAGTAGTAGTTTTTGTAATTGCTTCTATTGCTTCTATTGTAGGAGTACTGCTGTAACTGGTAACAGAAAAATGCCAAAATAATATAAAGTGTGAATAACGTTGTTACCGAAACATATTTAACATATTCGCATTACCGGTGCATGATCATGATTATTAATAACATGAAACTTAAAACTTGATAACGATCAAAATAATGACAAATGCAAAACCCGCTTTTCTAATCATCATTTCAAAACATATCCCACGCCAGGCCGACTTGTGATATATGCGACATTGGCGCCGGTATATAAAATTTATCAGGCTTTATTTGGTGTATATTTTATGTATATTACGCATGTGATAGGGCTAATAATCTCGGTGTCGCCAGGCTGTCTAGCGGACACCTGAGCGAGTCGCGCTTGCCGATTGTATACGTCGTAGTAATCTTGCCGTGTTAAATTCCACAGGGGCGCATTAAATTTTGTTGTAAGATTGAAATTTCACACAAAAAATATTAAAAGCTTTACATGATATGATATGACGTTTTAGCTGTGCATGTTTTCATTTTGCAATTACCCTAGATAAAAGAGGACTTAGGCCCAAATTTGAAAAAAAGCAAGGGTGCCATAAAAAATCGTGTTGGTGCTTATATCCATTTTTGCATTTTTAACGAAGGGGATCAAGTCTAACGGGTTTCCTTTTACGTTTACCGTTTAAAATGATAAATTGTCTTTCCTTTTTACCCCAAAACGAATGTATTGTGACTTTAACGGATTTTTTGATATTTCTATGAAATCTGTTGAAAAATAGTTGTTAAATACATTTACAAAACTAAAGTATTTGGGATATCATTGTTATAATACCAAGAAAATAGTTTATGAAAATGTGTTGCCTTGAATGAGAATCGATTTAGGATTTCGGGGGAGCAAATTTTACTCTGTGTCGTAATGATTACTGTAGATTTAATTTCTGCAAACAAATATACATATTGCTTTTTCTATTCTTTCTTTCTTACTATTTATATAGCAAGGAGGTGCAGGCTGTATATGTGTGCGCGCGCGCGTGTGTGTGTGTGTGTGTGTGTGTGTGTGTGTGCGTGCGTGCGTGCGTGCGTGCGTGCGTGCGTGCGTTAGAGTGTGTGCATATGGGAAAATGTTATCAACAATACATGTTTATTCTTAAATACTTTCTGTTAATAAATATTTGTTCCTTGAGACCATTTCAATATTGGAAGAGAAATTAATAATATAAGAGAAGTCATATAATATACTTGCATTTTATTACACTGTTACAGTACTCTTATGTCCGTCGAAGTCTACATGTTTGCATTATAATGTAGAAATGCATTATACATACCATAGCTGTTCGAAGGCCTCATTGAAAATAAGATTGCCATTGTTAAACTGTTTGCATGACTTTGTATCAATGTGTTGTCTTAATGAGTTACCTTCGGAAAATAAAGAGATTATTATTATTATTATTATTATTATTATTATTATTATTATTATTATCAGAGGACCCTCACGATTTTATCGGTTATCCATGTATTTGTAATGCAATATCAGTAATATATCAGTATTTATCAATTTACCAATGAAAAGCGCTTTATAATTAAGATTTTTAAGTGTATATCCATTTTTGATGTTGAAAGTCGAAACTGTTATCACTGCTAACATTCATAACATAAATTTAACAATGTACCAAAGCCCTGTGGTATTCATTGTCAAACCAAGTCCGAGATGCAGTGATTTGTCGCCCATACACCTGTGTGAACGGAAGAAAATGTGAGAGTTAAACGAAGATCCGATGATATGGGGCTGAACGGGACACGTGCAATTATTACTGTTTCATACAAGGAAATATGAACAATCACAAAATGTTATTAATTCATTTTTATGGGCACTTTAAAATGTACATCCTGTGTATTTTTTGCTGCTGGCGAAATTTACCAATATGACAGTTGTCCGTGAATAGTTTTGAACAAAAACATTGTAAGTTTCGTTAATTATTTTCACATTAATATTATAGTAACATATATCTATAGGTCTTAACTTACTAACATATATCTATAGGTCTTAACTTACTTTAAAAAAATGGCTTCAATCGTTCTTTTAACTTCTTGTACATGAGAAACCTATATGAATAATTTGCACAAATAAATTGAGAACAATAGCAATCGTCAGAGACCCTGAAAACTTAGATAAATAACGAATCTCCATGTTATATCACAAATGACAAGTGATTTTTTCCGAATATCCGTCGTTGTTCATATAGGATAAAGTAGTGGATCAAGGAAATAGTGTTTCATTTTACTTGTTTTAATTGTTAGTAAAACCAGCAACCGAAAATTATTTCTGGAACTGCACGTTTCGAACTCGGACACAAATCTCATCCGTTATTGCTTTTTAATACAAATCGCATGTGTTTATCAACCAACATTGGAAAAGAACAATATTATGTAAAGCACTTTCATAAAAGCCCGTTGAATGGACAATCGCTATTCACATTTTCTTAATCGGGTTTAACTGTTTTTATATACACGTTCAATAATTATCAAATAGCCGTGCTCTGTGAAAATGGGGTGTAATCCATGTGATTAAAGTGTCGTCCCAGATTAGCCTGTGCAGTCCGCAAGGCTAATCTGGGACGAAACCTTCCGCCTAAACTAGATTTTGGTAAGAAAAGACATTCTTTAAACAGAAAATATCGCTTTTCAGAGAGCACGGCTCAAATTAAAAAAAAAAAACAGCACTAATTTATTCACGTGAGTTTTTTTCTAACATCCCACGTTTCAATATAAGATCACTGTATTTCTATGTTTTCTAAATTTTGAAATCGTTGGACTTTTATAATTATTTAGAATAAAAAATATATATTATTATTTATCGTGTCCGTGTGCATCTACTTTGCATCTACTTAACAGTTCTATTAAGTTCTTTTTACATTCACGCATTTTAATTGCAGGTTAACTTAACACCGCCACAACATGTAAACAGAGTATTTATTTCCACTAGATAATTGAATCAGACTTATACCGTTTCTTTAAATGTGTGAATTATGAATAATTACCATGACAAGAAAACGACCATGCACCCACCTGTCACCTGCAACCACGTGGGCCGTTGTCGAATATCGAAGGCCCAATTACCGACATTCCCAAATGAATGAATAAGCGCGAGTGTTGGGGTAGTTGTTCATTAATGGCAGTTAAAGTGTAATTATAATGAACTCATGAGATCAATGATTCTAAACTTGAATCGATTTCATTCATAAGATCCATAATGCCTTTATTGCATTTTAAAAATAATGATTCAGTAAACCCTATAATGGCGTAAGCATATTTTATGCATATAATGATGATGGTATTCTGTTTGGTCCAAAATAAAATAATCATCTACATTATTACATTGATATACGAACACAAACTTTAAAGAAAGCATGAAGAAGTGCATTAAAGTTAATGTTTTAGAAATCAACAGACGAATTTTCTTGTTGTACTCTCCTGTTTCTTAGACACAATTAATATTCGCCCCGATTTTCGTCAAGTTGATGGGTGTGACAATGCGAGACAGACAGTTACCGCTGACCATTCCCCACCCCGCGGACAAGCGCTTCAACCTTTCAAAGTCCCGGTGTGAAAAGTCCTCAGCAAGATGAATTGCAGTTATTCATAAACAATCTTGACAGCTAATGCGCGAATAAAAACTGACATGCGAGGACGTTCTTGAAAATTTTGACTATGATAATCGATCAATAAATTAAAACGACCTGTCAAAGATGGCCGCTGGCAGGACTTGATCTTTCAACCCGGATAACACGTGCGCTGGAAGCTGACCGGTTTAACCACAGGTGCGAGAAGATGCTTGATTAAAGGAATCTGTGAGAAAAACGCCGACATTGTACTGGGGGAAAACGCCCATTCTTTGAACTCCAATATAATCGCTGGTGATTGTAAATGGCCAATTCAGGTGAAGGAAAACAATTTGTTGGAAAATGAGACATGAACATTAGTTGCTGACCATATTGCGCACAAATTCCCACCTGTTTCGGGCATTCAAACGTCTTCGCGTTCACCTGTTGGACATTGTATAGAGTTTTTTTCCACAATTTTAAACTTCCTTTGCAGAGCATTTCAAGAACGGCAGCTGGTAAACAAAAAACGTTGATTTTAAACGAAAGCCCATGCACTGTGTGGTTTGTGCTCGTCTCTTATGAGTGGCACTTGAAAATGAAGTACATTGTAGTTTAGTTTTAAAATGCTATATTTTAGCTCAAAAGCCATATAGACTTCTGCGTTTACCTCATGGTTGGGGCTAGTACACCGGGTGTGTTGATTTTTTTTTCAGGAGATTAGTATATGATTATTATTAGCAATACAAAGTGCAACAAGTCCAAAGGCGATGAAAGCAAATAATAAGTATTACTCTAAATAAGAAAAGAAGATAGCACGTGAATTATGCTCAAAAGTTAAAAAGAAAATTCTGCTATCGATTTAATATCGGTATATATTTTACCACGGTTTAAGTGTTTTAATACATCTATATAGTACGATCGTGCTCCAGACATGTAACGAAATACAGTATTTATCATAGATTGTTACTTTGTCTTTAATAGACAACGCTAGAATAATATACGCGATAGCATTGCTGCTTCGGCTGATCAAATTATCGCCATAATTACATATGCATAGTCGTTCATTAAACTTATCGCGAGCATTTAGTGTTCGATTTCTAATTTATTCCACGTTCTCTATTATCTGCTGATTTGACTTCAATCATTGGAAAATTAAAGTAACTGATTGGGTATCGATGACTTGATGTCTTATGCAAATCCGATCATTCGATACATTTTGGTTTCATCAGCGGGTGCAACTTTTTCTTAACTTACGCGCAGGCATTTTTATTTGATTTGACGGTGCCTTTGTACCGAGACTTAAAAACATACTAATGATTTGTACTAATCAAAGAATGCTAAAACTAGTATTACAATAGATACCTTTAAATTACACTGTGAATGTGAGTTCGCGTAGGAAAAAAAAATCGACTGTGTCAAACAATGAATTTATTTCTGTATGTTGGTCTGTTGTGGAAGTTGCTTTCCTGCTGTTATACATACGAGCATCTCTGGGGTTAAATTCATGTGCGAAAAGTGTCATCCTAGATATGCTTGTGCAGTCCACACAGGCTAGCAGCGACCAAACTTTCCGATGTTATGATATTTTTCGTTTACAGGAAGTCTCTTCTGAGCGAAAATCCAGTTAAGGCGGAAATTGTCATCCCTGCTATGCATGTTCGATAGCCTGTTGACCATATTTAAACCTATTCTTACACACGAAATAGTTTTATGTAGTGGATTTTTTTACATGGCAAATAAGCAAAGTTAAGGCCTGCTTCTTCAAACCAATCAAACACTCTTAATTACATCCGGTCATTTGGTTTTCTGCGAATTCTGCAAGTACCAAACGGAAATCATCGGCACAAAAAGCATGCCAATCGGCATTTACTTCCAGTACCCAAGGTCTTCGAAGGCTACGCGTAAATCGATTGTTATTTGAATTAACCCATATGGTTATTTTTAACCCATTTATGCCTAGTGGACTCACCCATCCTTCTAAACTGGATCAATTTATTTCCAAAATAAGGGATGTCTAGTATATTTATTTCTATATTTAGAATATTTCTCACAGAAATTAGTTTAAGCAAACAGCGCAGACCCGGATGAGACGCCGTATCATGCGGCGTCTCATCTGGGTTAACGCTGTTTGCCAAGGCATCTTTTCTAGACACTAGGCATACATGGGTTTAAAAAATGCAAGCTAGTTATTTGCTATAGTTGAAAAAATCAAATGACTCTGTTTTCGCTGTTAAATTCTTCTTTAAAAGGAAATGCATTTTAAGTTGTGTATGTTCAAAAAACGTTTGGTTCTAGCAGAATCTAATTATATACATGTAGAGTTACTCCAAAATTTATCCACATCTACTGCATGCATTAAAATTACCAATTATTTTAGCAGTTTATAATGATAATATTGTGTTTGTTACGTTTTCTATCACAAACAACACTTGAACGTTCATTTTTTTGGAACATATTTATGCGCCGCTGCTTTCATCCTGTACTATGAATGAGACCGCGTGATGTTTGCCGGCGACGTGCTGTCTGGGTTGGAGACGGAACTTCCGGTCCTTGGTCCAGTCAGCGGAGCCAAGTGAGGGCCGCCGTCAATGGAATGGAAACACGGTGAAGTACTGGTTCCGGTAGCGCCAGTCTTTGCCAAAAACATGATAATTGACCTTTTCCTTTCGGCTTAGCTATTTACTTACGTAATGTGTAATTATGAAGATTTATTTAAAGATGTAAAGAAAGTGCGAAAGGTATTTTTTGTATTTTTTTCTTTGAGGAGCTCGACCACATTTTATCAGAGAGAAATGACATTTAATATTTTTATCGTATAGACTACCGTTTTTAGTAATACATAAAAGCAATATTAGACTAAGAAAAAAGTTAAATACAAAATTGAAGCAAGGACTCGAATGCCGCATTACATACCTGTGGACTTATGTGTGTGTGTGTGTGTGTGTGTGTGTGTGTGTGTGTGTGTGTGCGTGCGTGCGTGCGTGCGTGCGTGCGTGCGTGCGTGCGTGCGTGCGTGCGTGCGTGCGTGCGTGTGTGTGTGTGTGTGTGTGTGTGTGTGCGTGTGTGCGTGCGAGTATAAGACTAATTTCTTGTTGGAATATATCAGAACGTATAGAAATTATGTTAATGTCCGGTCGGATAATCTGTGTAAAATGATCCCCTTGATACAGAAATCATACGTTTGAAAACCATTTTGGCCGTGCTCTGTGAAAAGCGGGTTTAATGCATGTGCGTAAAGTGTCGTCCCAAATTAGCCTGTGCAGTCTTCTTTCCGCTTTTAGGATATTTTTCATTTCAAGAAATTCTCCTCTTAGCAAAAATCAAGTTTAGGAGTAAAGTGTCGTCTGCACAGGCTAATCTGGAATGACACTTTACGCACATGCATTAAACCCCCTTTTCACAGAGCACGGCTCTTTTTTTTTTCGAATTGGATTTTCATCATTAGCCATGCCGTCAGACGCACAATCTATTAACGTAAAAATGATTTTTGTATAATCTATATAACAGTTTTCCTTCTGATATAAAGTACTACAATTTTAACTAGTTTAATAACATTAGATTTTATCAGAACAGCAAGGCGCCAGTCAAGACTGGCTGGTGTTTTATTCCTTTAGACGTTATTTAGCCTATAATTGGATGTGTTGTATTGAAACTGTATTTAATGCGTATTTTATTATACCCGACGGTAGCACGAACAGACCCAAATCATAAATAACTTTGTCATTAAAGTGATATTATGTGCATCTAACAGTATATAGGTGTCTATCGCAACCGTTGTTTATTTATGGTGTTTTCACTTCGTATACACTTATATTTGTTAATGAAGCATCAACATACTAAAACAATATCCAAGAAAGAGAAAAATAATCCATTTATACTAGCATGGGTTTATACTATTTTAACAGCACGCATGCAGGATTTACTATATATTTTGTGTACAATATCTATCCGATCATGGCAAGTGTCACACCGGCCCTGGCCCTATTAAAGCGCTGCCATCAGACTTCTAATATTGCAATGTTTACACTTTGCGCGAACTGACGCGTATCGTTCAAACGTCCGTGAAATCCAATACCAAGACTTACCATACTAATAACCGTTACATCAAAATCACATACAATGCGTTGCAAAATCAGTTTAATGGTTTAAACCACAAATCGTTTAAATGGGTTCAAGCAATGTAAAAAATGGTTCACCGCTATTAGCATTCCAGCAGATCAATTGATTGTCGACAGCGCCAGGCTGTCGGTCGGCTCGTCGTTCATCCGCAATGCCTTCTCCGCCCCAAACATTTTAAATAGGATTTGTATTTATTTCAAAAAGTATTCTCATCTTTATCGCCTTTGATCGAAAAAGTAACCACTCGTTGCAGTGGGCCGGGTATCATTTGTCGGTTTTCAGTTTACTATCAACCTATGAAAAACCGCAACATTTATTTTGTATTGTGTCCGTTTCGAGCTTTTGAGTTTTTTATTGTCAGGCACAAGATTTGCGGCGATTGCTGTGGACGCGCTTGATTAAGACGAAATGTCAACTATTCATCGTATTAGGGCCATATTAGGGGATGTCGCCCGCTTGTCGCCAGATTGGGGGCTTAGATCTCATTGGATTTCGTGGGATTTTGGAACCGAGGACATTTGGCGGAAGTTGGGCTGTTTATATTGAAAACATCCATTTAATGATATTTCATACGTTTGAAAATATTTTTGTTTTCAATTGAAAAAGCTTTGAATTAATCATAACTATTTTGTGGATTTTAATGTGAATTTAGAAATCTCTTTTATGAATTTTATCTTTCCCATTTATATCAACATACTGCTATTTTATTTTAGTTCATGTCAAGTGAGAGATTCCAGAATAACTGAATATAAACCTTGGTAGTTCTCCTCTATTACCGCTCAACGATGAAATCTGCTTGCGTTTTTTTGTTTGCTTTATTCTTATTGACAGCGGCTCATGGTAAAAATAAACAAATGTCAACGATGACATGCCCATAATTGTATTCACATTCAGCTGTAACTCGAATTGTAGTTATTTTACAAACATCACATCGCTATTATTAGACACGCGCAGCCATGTATAGGCATTAAGCAATCTACAAAACTGTACGCGTCACTTGTTTATATAATGCCGAATTTGACAAATTTGAAACATCCAGATGCTTTGCCACCTGATGGCACATAATGTGCTGGAGGTACGTTCATCTGCCAGGTTTTGAAGTCGGCTAGGTATGCCGACAATTTAAGGATGATAATGTTATGCATTCTATGAACATGCAAAATAACAAGATGCTTTGCATGGTCGAAACGCTGAAATTGCAATCCGTTCTATGACATTTAAAAACACACATCCCTATTTTAAGAGTAAAAATGTACACCTATCGACCTATCAAATATCTTTCGCATCGACTTTTCTCGCTTAAAAATACTTCGTTTAGCCCCTACCCGAAACATAAAGTGTATACTGATTAAGATATTTAAATTTTGTAACGCGGATACGCAGATTGGTGTTGAGCTACGTGTATCGCATATGACATAAAACCCATTTCCGCATGACGGGTCTTATTCGAAATTGCGAACGCTTTGGCGTATCATCCATTACGTTGATGAACTACAATTTACATTATACGACTAAATGCATTCACGGAATAAAGCTAATACGTTATACTTAGGGACTTTATAATTATATGCTTTTTAGGGCAAAACTGCATGACGCTATATGCGACGGCTTTCATAATAGTTTTCAACAAAAGGATACATGCATAGCATGTACTAAACAGGATTGTTATACATACATGTATATCACTTCTGCAAATGATACAACTTCTAAATAACGGATCTTTATTAAACTAGTATATGAGAAAATAGTATATAACTAGTATATGAGAACATAGTACATAACTATTATAATTATGTGAACATAGTATATAACTAGTACATGCGAATATAGTATATAATTAGTATATGAGAACTATTATATAACTAGTATATGAGAACATAGTGTATAACTAGTATATGAGAGCATAGTATATAACTAGTATATGAGAACATAGTATATAACAAGTAAATGAGATCATGGTATATAACTATTAAAGGGATCTTTTCACGGTTTGGTAAAGTGACAAAATTGAAAAAAGTTGTTTCAGATTCACAAATTTTCGTTTTAGTTATGATATTTGCGAGGAAACAGTATTACTGAACATTTACCATAGTCCAATATAGCCATTATATGTATCTTTTGACGATTTGAAAACCTAAAAATTATAAAGCGTTGCAACGCGAAACGATTTAATAATTTGGAGAGTTCTGGTGTTGTCGTTTAAATATACGAAACTACGAAGATTGCTTATATAAGGTATAAGATACTTCGCCGGTGTTTACCCGGCGGAATAGCCGGGAGGGCCAATGCGTTTTTACTTCATACTAACTCCAGGACTCCGGGGGTCACTGGTTCGAGCCCTGGTACCGGCTACATTTTTTTTTCCTTTTTTAATTTTATTCTTGATTTTTTACTGGAGCTTTTAAGATCCAATGTTTACATTGATTAATATAAAGCATTTAATGACAAACTTCAAAATATGCCAAAATCTGTGAAAAGGCCCCTTTAAAATCGTGGTGTAATGGATATGGTGTCCGCATAGCGACCGGGAGGTCACGGGTTCGATCCCCACCATGGGAGCGTTCTTAAGATCTCCCTCAAAGACACCAAGTACTGGTACTAGGCCCAGGAAACGGACTCAAGAGCATTAATATAAGCCTGAGGCTTTCGATGCAATCGAGCTAAAATAAATAGGTTTAAACTAACTATTATAATTATGTGAACATAGTATATAACTACTACATGAAAACATAGTATATAACTAGTACATGAGAACATAGTATATAACTAGTATAAGAGAACATGGTATATAACTAGTATATGGGAACATAGTATATAATTAGTATATGAAAACATATTATAAAACTAGTTTATGAGAACATAGTATATAACTAGTATATGAGAGCATAGTATATAACTAGTATATGAGAACAAAGTATATAACTAGTATATGAGAACATGGTATATAACTAGTATATGGGACAATAGTGTATAATTAGTATATGAGAACATGGTATATAACTAGTATATGAGAACATAGTATATAACTAGTATATGAGAACATAGTATATAACTGGTATATGTGAACATAGTATATAACTAGTATTATTTTAGGACCATACTATATAACTAGTATATGAGAACATAATATATAACTAGTATATGAGAACATAGTATATAACTGGTATATGAGAACATGGTATATAACTAGTATATGGGAACATAGTATATAATTAGTATATGAGAACATAGTACATGTATATAACTAGTATATGAGAACATAGTATATAACTAGTATATGAGAACATAGCACGGTGTAGCTCGATAGCATTAACCTTGCGCTGATATGTATGCATGAATATATCCAGGTACCGTTACCATGAGTAACGTTTCCGCAAAAAGGACGTACCGTATGTAATATATAGTCATGCTGTCATAAAACTCGTGCAACACGTGCATGGACAAAACCGAGTGCACATATAGAAAACCTGCCAAGCGTATAATGTATGTTAATGAAGTTAAAGAATACTAGGTAAATTTT
This sequence comes from Dreissena polymorpha, assembly GCF_020536995.1. Lineage (NCBI taxonomy): Eukaryota > Metazoa > Mollusca > Bivalvia > Myida > Dreissenidae > Dreissena > Dreissena polymorpha. Next base: position 44,179,286 of record NC_068370.1, on the reverse strand, counting down.
ACGGAGTTATGCCTTGACGATGAATTTCATCTGCTATTCGATTTATCATGTATGCTTAAAGTATTCAATGATGCTCACAGTCGACTGATAACCGCAGAAAAAGACAGCCATGATAGCCAAAGGGCTCTCATGAGTTCTTACAAAGCTTAACTGAAGAGACAAGTGTAATACAACCAATGTGTGAAATGTACGCCATACGGAAGTTAAATAATGTGTCCATTTTGGTTTCTCGCATACATGTTTTGCTCCTTGGCTTGATATTGATTTTAAAAGACAACAACAGATAATGGTAGTATCCTTCACAATCAAAGACGTGGTATATATTTTTTGAACAAATAACTCTATAGCCAATTCATTCAAATTAGCTGCAGTGATGAAAGATAAAGCCCACGCATTATGGCTTTTTTAACGAGTGGACTTTTTAAACATGCACTCTAGATCTATATAGATGTATGTCGTTTTATTATATACATACAGATAATTTGCCTGAAAAACTGTTGTTTCAAACATAGAAGGCGCGACTTCTATTCCGTATCCCATAGTGTGAAATACGTTTCAGTATCAAACGGCTGGAAATAAAACAAGAGATATGTTCGTCAGAAATACAATGCCCCCTACTGCGCCGCTTTGAAATGAAATTTCTATTTATCATTTGGCAGGTACATAAATCATCTCCCTTTAAAGCTTATTACTTCCCTTGGATTTTGTCCGTTCCAAGCGGGGGGGGGGGGGGGGGTCTGTAGACAGTCAAAAATGACCATGTCAGACATCACTGGCAACCAAGGCCTGTGGTTTATCAAAGAGATCATAGCCCAGAGTTCATCATGTATCTATGGACATAAGTCCACAGGTATGTAATGAACCCTACTATTCACAAATTACTGAAATTACTAGTAGTACAGGAAAGAACTGATAATTATATCATTAAAAAAACGTTGACAAATCAATCATTTGAGTTATAAATAATCAAAATAAAAAATCTGTACAGTAACTGTGAAAAGAACTTAAATTCTTGGTAAGGAAATATATAATATGAGATTTATAATTACTTAAATTAGTTCCCTTGAAAATAATTGCCTCTAACATATCTCTATTTTTAGTAGCAAATAATTAATAGCCACTACCGAGGCTGTAGATTCACCACTCAAAATGTGCAGCTCCATGAGATAAACATGCATGCCAAATATCAAGTTGCTATGCTCAATATTGAATAATTATCTCCCTTTAAAGATTATTACTTCCCCTGGATTTGTATTTTTGACCTTAGACCTTGAAGGATGACTTTGACCTTGACCTTTTATCACGATGTGTTTGTCAGAAACACAATGCCGCCTACTGCGCCGCTTTGATTTATTTAACAAAAATATATAATTTGGCAGGTCAGATAATTATGTCCATTTAAAACTTATTACTTCCCTTGGATTTGTTTTTTCGACCCCGTGACCTAGTTTTTGACCCGGCATGACCCATATTCGAACTTGACCTAGATATTGTCTAGATACAACTTCTGACCAAGTTTCGTAAAGATCGGATGAAAACTATTTGAATTAGAGAGCGGACACGAAATGTGTGACAGACTGACAGACTGACTGACAGACTGACAGACTGACGGACAGTCCGAAAACTATATACCCCCTTATCTTCGAAAGGGGGCATAAAACACTATTTGTATGTATTATATCGTCGATATATCGGTTACATTCAGGGCGGCACGAATACACACGTAAGTCATACCATGAACACGCATGCCCGCATGTAGTAAAATCGTTATTTCAATAATAGTTATTTTTAACCCATTTATGCCTAGTGGACTCTCCCATCCTTCTAAATTGGATCAATTTATTTCCAAAATAAGGGCTGTCTTGTATATTTATTGCTATATTTAGAATATTTCTTACAGAAATTCCTTTAAGCAAACAGCGCAGATCCTGATGAGACGCCCATCTACGCTGTTTGCCAAGGCCTTTTTTCTGGACGCTAGGCATACATGGGTCTTAAATGGGGCGATCTGGTGAGTCAATTCGAACTCAAATCACGCAATCAACCCAACGAACACCATAGTCATGCAATATTCCCTGTATACATTCTGATCACAGACAAGCCGTGAATGTTCGTCTCAAGAATGAAGTCGCCGTCTTGATTGTTTCTCTTTTTTGCATGTTATACTCCAATTAAGATGGAATGGAATGGTCCCTTTTCCGAATGACCGTGATCAGGCGCGCTTAACTTCTATAGAATGTATATTCAAATACAGAAGTTTAGATTATAACAACAATTGTAAAAGTATGTCCTTATTCAACTGGTTCAGTGACATTCGCCACCGATTCATCTGCCAAACCTTGGTGGTGATTATTGTTCTCTAACAGATGTCAGCTAGACCCGCATTATGACAAACAAAGTAACAAAATGTGGTATGTAATGAAAACAGCAACTAACCACATCAGCAACAAGAAACATATAATTCATCTCGCTTATGTTCTCTTACATCTGTTCGCTTACATGATTCTCGTGTGTAACAAAGGCCGGTCGTAATGGACATCTGTGTAGTGTGATGTGCCAAGAGCGCACGTGCACGCCGCGCATGCGCGTTGCATCAGATAGAAACAGGCTTTCTCTGTTAGCACGTGGATCTCGGACTTTGAAACATCAAGTTCAAACAAACCTACGTATTGAGGGCGGAATCATTAAAGGTAACTATTATTTTGAGACATTAAACCTTATAGTCAAGTTTGAAGGTTTTAAGGTAGATATTTTTCATAAAATAAATAATGTTATGCACCTATTAAAAGCACACATACCATAAGCTACGCGAAAATGGAAATCTTGGGTAAAATGGCTAAAATCGTTAATTAAATCATTAAATTAATAAGACCGAAATAGATAAGGAACGAAATAATTTATGTAAAACGTATCTTAGAAAAGTCATGTTTCTGAAACAACCATAAAACACGGGTCAAAGTATATTTTCGTAGCGATAATCACCTGGTTCGCTTCATCAGACAATAATTCTTGGATTTCTCAACACTTTTGGCGCGTGTTGCGGGACGCGCAGGATCGCCACAGACGCTACGGCGCCTCGTGTAAACTGCGGCACAGGTGTCCTATGGATCCGCACCCGCCCGGGCTTATCTTGACTGCTGAAAATGTTTGACAGACGGTTTCTTCGTGGAACACGCACCTCTTTGTTGGAGAATTTCCCTTAATTTAATACATTCATTATGCGTCGTATTACTTTTCCGAGCCGTGTGAACATATATATTGATGGTATTTTCAGATTGATGTAAATCTTGTACTAGACATGTTTTTTTTGCTATACAACGCCTCGGTTGGTACTTCTGATGTAACACTTTAACTACTTAAAGGGGTCTTTTCACAGATTTTGGCATATTTTGAAGTTTGTCATTACATGCTTTAAATTGATAAATGTAACATTGGATTTAAAAGCTCCAGTAAAAAATCATGAATAAAATTTGAAAAAAAGAAACAAAAAAGTAACCCTCAGCAGGGCTCGAACCACTGACCCCTAGAATCCTGGAGTAAAAAGTCTACCACTTGGACCACTCAGCCATCCTTCCTGATGCAATGGCAGATGTATTTTAAACTTTATATAAGCAATCCTCGTAGTTTCACAAAATATAACGACAACTACAGAACTCTCCAAATTATTAATTCATTCCGCGTTGCAGAGCTTTATAATTTTCAGGTTTTTAAATCGTCAAAAGATGCATAAATTATAATGGCTATTTTAGAGCATGGTAAATGTTCAGTATTACTGTTTCCTCACAAATATTATAACTAAAGGGAAAATTTGCGAATCTGAAACAACTTTTTTTCAATTTTGTCGATTAAACCTTACGTGAAAAGGCCCCTTCAAAGCGACTCGTTTTCAAACAGCGATGAAGATTGTACATTTGTTTTGTTTTTTTTTTTGTTTTGTTTTGAATACATATTTTGACAACCGACAGATCGGTCCGACGTGTTCTTGTAAGGTGCAAACGTTAATTATGATTTCAAGTCATCCCGAAAGTTGAAAGTGGAACTGTCAAAGTGTATCGTCGTCAAATTTGTATCTAAACGTTTGACAATAAAAAAGGATTTTCCGAATATGCTTATTTCGATACATGTACCCTGGAAAAAATCAAATCCTAAAAGACTCCACTACTATTCGGATCGGTGGGCGACCTATTGAAGGTCACTAGTGAGTCCATGCCAATCTGAGAATTGCTGACATGGGTTTGCAGATGTAAGCGAAAATAGCTGGGTTCCAACACAGTACATTGTATTACAGTCCTAACCCATTTATGCCTAGTGGACTCTCCCATCCTTCTAAATTGGATCATTTTTTTCCTAAATTAGGTATGTCTAGTATATTTATTTCTATATTTAGAATGCTTCTTACAGAAATTCCTTTAAGCAAACAGCGCAGACCCTGATGAGACGCCGCATCATGCGGCGTCTCATCTGGGTCTACGCTGTTTGCAAAGGCCTTTTTTCTAGACGCTAGGCATAAATGGATTAAACATCCAGATTTTGCAGCGTTAGCACAAGTTAAAGTCAACTATTTGTGATTATATAAAACGCAATTATTGGTGACAGAAATTCCGGTCACAATATTAACATTTATTCGCAAAACAGACACAAAAAGAAGATGTAGAATGCATAATATCAACGATACATTGTTTTCCGAAAAGGGCGGCGTGACTTGCTGAGTTATAAGTACATTTTTAAACAAAGCATTTGTTTAGCAATTCCATCTGAAAGAATTATGTTTGGCGATTGCGACCGCTTTTACTTAGGTTACTGGCACTCAAAAACATGCGATCATGTGGAACATGAATCAATATAACACGTTAGTACAAAGATGATTTCAGTAGTTATTTTGACATTTTGGCTACGATTCAGTTTCCAACTTGAATGCCACAATGGGCGCTCTTAAAGATGTACCTATTCCGTACATATTGGAAGTACAAATTTGATCTTTAAAGGGGCCTTTTCACAGATTTTGGCATTTTTTTAACTTATTCATTAAATGCTTTATATTGATAAATGTAAACATTGGATCGTAAAAGCTTCAGTAAAAAATCAAGAATAAAATTAAAAAAAGGAAAAGAACATTGCCCGGAGCAGGTTTCGAACCAGTGACCCCTGGAGTCCTGCCAGAGTCCTGAAGTAAAAACGCTTTAGCATACTGAGCTATTCCGCCGAGTACACATACTTGACGTATTTTATACCTTATATAAGCAATCTTCGTAGTTTCACAAAATTTAACGACAAAAACAGAACTCTCCAAATTATTCAATCGTTTCGCGTTGCAACGCTTTATAATTTTTAGGTTTTAAAATCGTCAAAAGATGCATATTATGGCTATATTAGACCATGGTAAATGTTCAGTATTACTGTTTCCTCACAAATACCATAACTAAAACGAAAATTTGCGAATCTGAAACAACTTTTTTCAATTTTGTCAATTTACCAAAGCGTGAAAAGATCCCTTTAAAGGGGCCTTTTCACGTTTTGTTAAATTGACAAAATTGAAAAAAAAGTTGTTTCATATTCGCAAATTTGAGAAAACCGTAGTACTGAGCATTTACCATGCTCTAAAATAGCCTTTATATGCATCTTTTGACGATTTAAAAACCTGAAAATTATAAAGCGTTGCAACGCGAAACGATTGAATAATTTGGAGAGTTCTGTTGTTGTCGTTACATTTTGTGAAACAACGAGGATCGCTTATATCAAGTATAAAATACATTTACCTTTGAATTCGGAAGGATAGCCGAGAGCTCTAATGCGCAGGTTTTTTACTCCAGGACTCCGGGGGTCAGTGGTTCGAGTCCTGCTGAGGGTTACCTTTTTTCTTTTTAAATTTTATTCTTGATTTTTTATGGAGCTTTTTAGATCCAATGTTTACATTTATCAATGACAAACTTCAAAACATGCCTAAATCTGTGAAAAGGTCCCTTTAAAACATTATCAGATTCTATATATGGATAGTAATTTTACCAGATGTATCGTTTATATTTTAAAAGCATGTAACTAGCCCCTCGACCCCTCTCCAATATACTGCACTATTATCGCGAACTGATCGGAGCCAGGAACCATGGACTCCGTGGGAATTTTTGCCTCCTTAACCGTCAGGCAGTCTATTCAGTTACCGTCCGTTCGATTACCCTTGATATGAAAAACTACCTGCGAACTGTTACAAACATGCGACCATTCTTATGGATTTGGTTTCAAAGCGGGCTTCACGCAACCATGGGTCAGTAGTCAGTAATCGCAGATCCCGCTAAATCCACTCACTCCCGATTTTCTCAATACAATGTGAAGCACATTTAATCAAAATACATCCACATTGTGCCCAAATTGTTCGGGTAGATCATTTAACGCATACTTTAGGTCGTTGCGGTACTATGGAAAGTGAGCATGTCACATTGTTTCCTTTTCAGCATTTAATACAAAAATCTACATAATTATTTCGACGTGAAAGGAAGAAGGCATTATGTATGGCATTCATGCACCACCTACATTTTTAGTCAGCGTTTTGTTGTCAAGTTACACACATCAGCATTAACAAACCGGATTTATCTTACTTAAGAAATATAAAAAAAATTGTTTCACTGGTAGGTATTTATTATTGCATGTATATCCAAAATTCCTTAAATGTTTTATGCGTTCTTTTACTCTGATGACATTTTGTTCATAAACTTCAAACATCGCCTTTGGTGCAACATCACTAGCCTCCATATTGGAATCACCTGACTTAAAGAGTACAATTTTCAAGCTTAAAATACGGCCCTCAGACATCGCGTAGACAGCGCGGCGCCGAACAAAAACGTGCACAGGTGTCCCGAAACTTATGTTTTATCATTTTATCTATTGCCGTATGTTTGTTGTTCGTCTTATATATGATACGCAGATGCGAAAAATACAAGTCAGGAATTTGCTGGCGCCGTCTCCTGGTATATGTCTAATAGCTAACACAAGGTCGTACTGTGTTGAAAGTGAACATGAAAGCAAATGGGAGTATTGATAAATATAAAATTGATAAGAAAAATGCCAACAAGAGTAATTTCTGTTTGAAGCGATGCATGGAAAAAAGGAAAAGTTTTTTTAAAAGGTAATACAACTAACTTGAGAGATATAGAATTAGTGTTTCGTGTATACAATTTCCCAACAAAATCATCTTTGATTCTTTTTTCAAAGGACTTGAACTCTGTTAATGGTCATTAAGGACACGTGGTGTTTACCGGTAGTAAAATCCCATTCCAGAAACCAATGGTCTTGCACCTGCAATTTCCGGCGGACTTAATGTTCTATGAAGTACATGTACTTGGAATGGTTCTGTTATTTCTTGCAATAGATTTTAAAGCACATTTAATCACAATGAATACATTCGACACCATGCTTTGCCGCTTGTATTATACATTTATCTTTTGCCCGGGAGCAATACCGGTAAGCTATGCACATTTTTATGCGTATTATTTTATCACATGTATTTCCTTCTTCTGCATTTTGAACGTGATGTTTATAATGTGCATTGAAATTGTTAAACACTATGGTTGTGAACTGATATTTTTTCTAAGAATTAAAAACTAAGTAGCACCGGTATATCAGGGTGCACGATCAGCGGGATTTTTAGGGCTGGAAAAATATAAACACGCCATTTTTAAAAAATATCTCAAGTTAATGAAATGCTTTTGCAAAAATGTTTAGTGCATAAAAGACAGTTTTTCTTGCAGTTTATGCCGATATCTTAAGATTAAAGAATACATCCACGAATACGACTGAAATCGGTGCCAAAATGTCACATTGCGTTCTGCATAACTGTATACATTAATGCAGTATAGATCGATTTTTAAGAACACATGCTTACTAAATTAAGTAATTCTGATGTATTTCAAATTTCCATAAAGCAGCATAAACACTGTCTTTTATGCACTTATTGTAATTCGTAAGAAAAATTGTTTGAAAAAGTTATTTGAAACAAAGCACCACTTACCGATGGGTTTACAGTTTAATTGGGAACCCCTTGACTCTTTCAGTGCGGGAACCGAATTTTGAAGGCCTTTGCAAACAGTTTGAATCCAGATGAGACGCCACAGAACGTGGCGTCTCATCTGGATCCAAACTGTTTGCTATTCTGATAGTATTCTTTAAAAAAATAGAAGAAAATGCTAATTTTAGAAATTCAGCAGACGACATTTTAGCAGACGACAAATTTCCCTGCATGCAACGGGTTAAAGTACCGTGAGCCTGCACCCTTATATAATCGAGACCTAAAAGCGTGTTCATAGTTTAAACTAATTTATGTATGTATATTGTTATACAATTACATTAAGTTTTCCTATGGAACAATTTGTCATTTATATATATATATATATATATATATATATATATATATATATATATATATATATATATATATATATATATCTACGCGTTAACCCTATGCATGCTGGGAAATTTGTCGTCTGCTAAAATGTCGTCTGCTGAATTTCTAAAATGACCATTTTCTTCGTTTTTTTTCAAAGAATACTATTAGAATAGCAAACAGTTTGGATCCTGATGAGACGCCACGTTCTGTGTCGTCTCATCTGGATCCAAAATGTTTGCAAAGGCCTTCAAAATTCGGTTCCAACACTGAAAGGGTTAACATAAAGTAAGAAACGATTGCAATGGAATCCGCATTGTGACAGTGAAGCCCTGGGCTGGATTCACACTAGAGAAGTGCTCTCAATATCTTTCCAAGGATACTAAGTACCCGTTCATCCCACAAAATTGAATCTATTATGAATGCAATAAAATAATACTATAAGTAAATATGTTCAAAATAAAATGGCAGACATGTACACATATAGATCTCCGTAGACTAGTGTATATATGAGACGCGTTCCGATAAAACGGGACTTAATGTATGTGCGTAAAGTGTCATCCCAGATTAGCCCGTGCAGTCCGCACAGGCTAATCAGGGACGACACTTTCCGCCTCAATTTGATTTTTGCTAATAAGAGACTTCATTGAAACGAAAAATGTCATAAAAGCCGAAAGTGTCGTCCCTGATTAGCCTATGCGGACTGCACAGGCTAATCTGGGACGACACTTTACGCACATTCATTATGCCCAGTTTTCTTAGAACACGACACATATTTCCTGACATCCAAAGTGACACATATTAATTGCGTACCAATTCGATGATCGTACCTGCAAGTTTATAACTAATTTGGCGCAATGAGTACTTTTTTCTGTGTCAGATATAAGAACGAGTCTTCGAAAACGTGCTGCACGAATAAATAGTTTGAATAATAAATAAATGAAAACTTTAGACTTTATAGAATATAGGACCCAGCCACAGTTTACATATTACATATATCATCGAATAAAGCACTCAAGACGCGGTCGCCAGTACTTCGAAAGAATGACACTCATGAGTGTTTGTTTTGAAATTCATTCATGATTTTCGGTGTATTTAGGTGTGTTGTCAGAAACGCACCAAAAATATCAGTCACCAAAACACTAAACCTAGGCCGTGCGTGTTGCGTTTACTTTCCATCTGCCTGGCGCCGGAGGAGTCACCGAATTTCGAGAAAAAGACTTTGTACTTGATGGTTTGGTACTTTTCAGTTTAAACCGTCTCCTCCAACAAATGTCAACCGTTGCGTCATGGTTGTGACTGTTTCTACGTGGCGACATCACACAGGTGACTGTGGCTCGAGGTGCCTTAAGTATAACGGTCGACATTTACAATGGCGTCTCTCCTTTCTGGTATTTAGTGTATATATACGCATGTACGGTTTCGGAAGTAAACACGGATGTTACGTTCGCTCTGGGCGCCTTATAACGGTCTTTGATCAATTATGGTCATTGAATAAGTACTCAAGCAAGTGTTGCTCTCCCAAATGTTGTGCAATTTGGCAAGATGTAACAAGAAAAATTATTTGCTGAGAATTTCAGTAGGTTTTTTTCAGGGTTTAATTTTTTTGTATGGACAGTGGTTTAAAACAACAGTTACCGGTATGTTCATACATACATGCTCATAAAATGTTTTTTAAAGGGGCCTTTTCACAGATTTTGGCACTTTTTGAAGTGTGTCATTAAATGCTTTATATTGATAAATTGAAACCTTTGATATAAAAAGCTTCAGTAAAAAACCAAGAAAAAAAAAGAAAAAAAAAAGGTAACCCTCAGCAGGACTCGAACCACTGACCCCTGGTGTCCTGGAGTAAAATGTCTACGATTTAGACCACTCGACCATACAATATCAGACGTCTTTTATACTTTATATAAGCAATCTTCGTAGTTTCCCAAAATGCAACGACAACAACAGACCTCTCCAAATTATTAATTCGTTTCGCGTTGCAACGCTTAAAATTTTTCGGGGTTTTAAATTGGCAAAAGATGCATATAATGGCTATTTTAGAGCATGGTTAATGTTCAGTATTACTGTTTCCTCATTAATATCATAACTAAAACGCAAATTTACGAATCTGAAACAACTTTTTTCAATTTTGTCAATTTACCCAAACGTGAAAAGGCCCCTTTAATACAAATTTTTCAAACGCCTATGTTTCGTTGAACAAGAACACGTGATTTCTCTTGTCAGTAGAACTTTGGCATCACACGTTCAAGTCAGTACTGGTGCAGTACAGCCGACAGTGGCGTCGCACTATTTAGGTACACGGCGTTAACATTTAAATGTCGGACTTCACAAGACTCCACAAGTATTACATCACTGGCGTCAATCAATAAATAGTCTCAAAGACCGCCTAAATAGGCTCCGGTCCTCTTGTCGAAAATCTGTACCGAAACTAAAACTGAATAGGGTATTTTAGTAATATGTCATGAATCACGAATTATGAAATAGACAGGCTCTCGACCCTAGTCTTGTTATATTAGAGACGGACGGAAGCTGCGTTCACCCTCTCTGAAAATGTGTCTGACTTCAAATGTTAAAACCCCAAATATTTATTTTTTAATATTTTTTTTAACATATTTATTCAAAAATGTGTTTTGCAACTTAAGTTATAAGCATCTTAAGTTTATTGGATTTGAACGATAGCAAGGCTAGTAGGGTTCCTTTCCTGAGTAGTATATTTACAAAAATAGTGACGGTGTTTGCATTTTAATCACAAAACATTTATTTACACATTTAGCTCTTTCAGTGCTGGAACCGAATTTTAAAGGCCTTTGCAAACAGTTTGGATCCAGATGAGACGCCACAGAACGTGGCGTCTCATCAGGATCCAAACTGTTTGCTGGCGTCTCATCAGGATCCAAACTGTTTGCTATTCTGATAGTATTCTTTGAAAAAAAATCGAAAATGCTAATTTTAGAAATTCAGCAGACGACATTTTAGCAGACGACAAATATCCCAGCATGCAAAGGGCTAAACAAGATTGTGAGTATGATTGGAATTAAAGTTGTTTAAAAATGTTGAAACACTGTATTTAGAAACAAGAAGTATCTTTAAAAAGATATACGGCGTTAATGTTGTAATGTTTGCGACCAGTGAAAGGAGATGGAATGAAGCGACCATGTATTTTTATGAAGGTAATGAGTGATATTAAGATAATATATTTTATTGTATTAACAAATCAAAATGAAGAACAAGAAGATGTATAATTGTATGTTTTATTGACAATAAGTATTGTAATGACTAGGTTTTCATAATTGAACGAGTAATACATTAGATGCAATAGGAAAAAAATACATATTCGCCACTGAAAAACTATGAACATAATAGTGGGATGCAATAAAAGATAATGTGTTATAATGTGTACAGATGTTAGTAGAATGTAAACCTATAAGACTCAATATTGCAAGCATCATAGTGATATGATTTTTTTATAGAAAAAAATAGAACTTTATATAAAAAATGAACGAAACAAAGTACAAAGAAACATATTTACACTATTAAACGCAAATGTGGATTATAATAAATCAAAACATATATATTTCCAACACCTATATATTTCCTTAGTATCGCGGGCTACCGCCCCAAACCCCCGCTTTGTCGATAGTGGTAAACAACTGCGTACCGGTAAAGTGCAATCTAGCCTGTTTTTGTAGTGTTTAGTGTGGCCGCTACGGCATGTAAACAATAGATTCTTTTAATTGTACAGACATGTGATTAATGCTATACTGCTTCGTAAACTAAGGAGAAACGTTTCTATGTAATGTTTAGAGGATGTTTTGTATCATGACAGTTTTAAATTTATTGTAATTTACATGTACTTTACAATATATTCATATTTCATTTTCAGTTTAAATGATATTTATCCAATGATGTTTACGCTGATTTTTGTATTATAAGCCAATGAACAATTCGGGTTTATTCATTTCGGATCTATCATGATGTAGGTCATCTAAGGTATAAAGTGACGTTAAACAGCTCCGCCGAAAAATGTGTTGCTGGTGTAATTATAGTCAAAGAATTTTTTGTAAAAAAATGTTGAAACATAGAGAACCGATAGTTATACCACGCTGAACCTTTTTTCCTGAGCCTTCGATGAAACTATGGACTGCATCAAACACTGCAAAATTATCTCTGATGGAAAGATTATAATCTCCATACAATATTGAGCGGAGTGATATATCCGTGTATTGTTCTATAGTTCTTACTAAAGTTAATCTTATAGCTGCATATAATGGACATACCAGTAAAAGGTGGTTAGTGTCATCTATTTTTCCACGTTGACAGAGTGGCGATGGAACCAGATTTCTATCAAATAAGTGTTTATTAAGAGAACTACAGTTAGTTCTTAGACGTGTGTGCAGCACTTACTGTCTTCGCTTACCATGATAGAGCAATGGATTTCTACGAGGTTTGTTAAGATACAGAGCCTTTTTATGCCCCCGGATCGAAAGATCGGGGGTATATTGTTTTTGACCTGTCTGTCCGTCATTCCGTCATTCTGGCATTCTGTCATCAAAACTTTAACTTTACATTAAAGTTTTGCAATAACTTTTGAAATATTGAAGATAGCAACTTGATATTTGGCATGCATGTGTATCTCATGGAGCTGCACATTTCGAGTGGTGAAAGGTCAAGGTCATCCTTCAAGGTCAAAGGTAAAAAAAGCGGCGCATTAGGGGGCATTGTTTTTCTGACAAACACATCTCTTGTTCAAATCAGATATGTAATTCAACAAGCTTTGCTTCGTCTGGAAGTGATTTCCAAGCAGCAATTGTAGAGGGCAAGAAGGAATGTTGGTACAGAGAAGTCTTAGTCCGAGCACCATCCAAGTGGGATGAATTACGTAATGATCTTGCAGATCGCTCGCCAACTGATTGTGGGGACAGTGGGGATAAATATTCTGGACTAAAACCTTTGACCATTTTAAACAAAAGAATGAGTTTGTGTTTGGTCTTTCTTCTGCCAAGAGTTTCCCAGCCAATTTCGTTAGGAAGTAATCTTAAGGACACAAGTCGGGTACAACCGGAAACAATGCAGGCAGCTTCAGTTTGAATTTTATCTAACTCATGTTTTTCATACATCGTACAATTATTCCATACAACATCTGCATATTCTAGAATAGGTGCAGTAGGTTATTTCAAGTGATCTTCGGTCAAGGCGAAAATGAAGCTTTTTTAAAAGGTTGACACGTGACCAGGCCTTTAATTTAATGCACTCAATGTGTTGATGCCAACTTCGATCATTTGACAGCATAACGCTTTAATATGTGTGACTATTCTCTGCGATTATTGGAGTATCGTTCATATGGATAGGAGTATGATAGAGTTTGTCCCTCTTATATATACTAGTTACAAGTGATTCTGACTTCAATGGATTGAATTTTACCAACCATATATCGACCCATTTTGCAATTGTGTCTAAATCGCGTTCTAAAACGGCGGCTGCAGAATTTGGACTGTCAACAATCACGAATAAACTAGCGTCGTCTGCAATTAGGTTTATATGAGCTTGAATGTCATTAACAATGTCATTTATATATACTAGTACCAGGAATAATAGCGGACCAAGAATGGAGCCCTTTGGAACTCCAGCCTTGATTTCGGCTAGGGAAGATGAGGCCCCGGGAACCACTACCCTTTAATGCTTTTGATACAGATAGTTATAAAACCAGTTCAAGAGTTTGTCTTTGATACCGGCGCGTTTCAGTTTCAATAAAAGGCCACTATGCCAGACTGTATCGAAGGCTTTGCTTATATCGAAAAACACCACCCTGACTTCCAATCCATAATGATCTGTCATTAAAATATGATTAGGCGTTCTAATGCATATGAAATATACCACGAAAGGTGTTCGCTCGAGTTGTTTGATATTCACGCATCAAAACGAGTAAGAGCTGTTTGATATCCGCGCATCAAAACGAGTTAGATATGTTGGATATCCTCGCATCATAACGAGTGAGAGTTTTTGTTTTTATCCATGCATCGAAACAAAAATGATGTTTTTGCACTGTAAAGGAGTATAGCACGTAATTTAAAGAACGATGAATATGATGGTGCTGTCGTTGTGTGGTGTTTAAATGAGTTGATGCACATGATCACTGGTTGTTTTTGTGTATTTGGAGTCTCATGTATAATATTTCTAACAGAAAAACAAAATTATACAAGAAAAAAAAGAAGGAAAGTAATTTTATATCCTGTCCTGAGATTCGAACCCGGGACCTTTAGAGGCAAAATGTAATGCGCTCCAACTTGACCAAGAAGGCTTTTTTATAAACATGTATTTTAAATGCTATGTTAGCAATACATGTATTTTACACATTATCGACGAAAAGCGATTGGTGCTTTAACAGATTTCAATAAATGTTAATTAATAAATGAAATGATAATTTTTGGAAAAGATTTCTCATTCAAGGGTGTTATTTCGCTTGTTTGAATAGAATCTATCATTCTTGCATATATGACTTTTTAATGCTCCCCCAACTAATTTTTTGGGGGAGCATATAGTCACCGCTTCGTCCGTCCGTGCGTGTGTCCGTCCGTCCGTGCACACTTTTTGTCCGGGCTATTTCTCAGCAATTAATGACCGGAATTCAATTAAACTTTATGGGAAGCTTCACTACCAAGAGGAGATGTGCATATTATCAGCCGGTTCTGGTCGGATGATTTTTCACAGAGTTATGGCCCTTTGAAATTTTCTATAAATAAAATTATTGTCCCCCCAACTACTGTGCCCTCAAGACGTTTCCTTTTATCTGAATAAATAGTGCAATATTGTGACAAAAAAAACTTTGGGGAGCATCACCCGTCTCCGACGGTTTCTTGTTCGAAAATGTTGCGAAATTGTGTCCCTTCAACGTTCATAGTAAGACAGTATTAATATATAAATAATAAATAATTAATTTGGTTAATGCAATGCTGCTATGTTGTTGATTATGTTGTTTAAAAAATATCATAAACATATAATCCATAAAATGTTCTAGAGTGTATACATGTATGTATTGATTGAAATAATTGCAATGCTAGCATATGTTCCGAGAGAAAATATTTCTGTGCACAAAAATGGCCTTAAACTGGACCAAAAAAGACAATGTTGGATTTAAAAAAAAGTATTTTCACAATCTAAAAGATAAACACTTACATTCTATGAAACAATACTACAACAATGTGGTGTTTACAGACACAGCAAATAATGTTTCAAATGCGAACAAAGTTGATATATAATACTTTTAAATAAACTCAATGTTTAATGTTAGTATCGTGAAAACGCAAAGCATGCCAACATGACTGATCTGACATTGTCTTAAACGAATGTATAAAGAAATTCCAGTTATTAGTTAACGACTTTTTTAATGGCATGATAAAAATGTCTGTTGGTTATAAATTGTCCACAAAATTGCATTTTTTATGAAATACAATGTAAAAGATAAACTTCCCGAATCATCTGAAGGAACGAACACACAGTATTAAAATCCTATTGATGCAGGCTGAGGATTGGATATACAATACGGTGCTGTACATTCTATACATTATACGAAGCGTTAACCCATTATGCTAGGTAATTTGTCGTCTGCTAAAATGTCGTCTGCTGAATTTCTAAAATTAGCATTTTCTTCAAAAAAAAAATCAAAGAATACTATCAGAATAGCAAACAGTTTGTGGATCCTGATGAGACGCCACGTTTTGTGGCGTCTCATCTGGATCCAAATTGTTTGCAAAGGCCTTCAAAATTCGGTTCCAGCACTGAAAGAGTTAAACACGCAATGACTGGAACTGGCCAATGGGGTCACCGCCTCGGCGCTGTATGCGATGCTGTCGTGCTGGGGGTGGGGGGGGGGGAGGGGTTAGTGCCGGTTGCAGGGATATCGAACCTCACACTCCTCTCGGTCAGCAGCTGGAGCGTGCGCGTCGCGACCGCGGCAAGAGTCGCCCGCAGAAGATTTTCTCACCTGTACATATCTCTTATAGAGGGGAACTTATGCAGGCGGCTCTTCTAATCCAGCTGAATCCGCCATCCTCGAGCCGGACGTCTTCTTCACTGCTAAGTTCGCTGTCTCCTCGAAGATACAGCGGTCTAGTCAACCGCTGTTAATCGACGGGGGTACGATGTCTCCCATGACTTGAAGATCGGGGGCCCAAGCCAATCTGTATGCAAGGGTCAAAGAGGATAGTGTGGCTTTCACACTAGACTCGCCATAAGAGGGACGGGAGCAGCGGAACAGCGAGCTTACCAGTGTGGACGACATACGGGGCGGACATAGGTCTGGGCTGCCCGAGAACATCGAGGGGTTGGCTTTATGGAGGGACCCTGGGGCGGCGGTGCTCAGCACGTTCAACGCACTGGGGAAACCGTTCCGGGGATCAAGGCGACGGCTGATGACAGCAGAAGTGGCCATAAAGGCGGCGCAGCGCGCGGTGAAGAAAGAGCGTCTTGGATTGTCTCAGGTCGGACCATAATCACTCCGTGAAGGAGGAGGAAGGGCCTGTAAATAAAGTACGAAAACACAAACACGAACCTCACACTTGGTCCACACTAGCTGAAATACATTTTCAGTTAGAACTAAACTTACAGTTAAAAAGAATAAATTCGTGACAATTGGCTTCCCTGCATGTTTTCTTGCAGCATTTCAACACTGAGAGAGAATGGCTCACGTGCTAACCAATCACGTGCTTAACCAATTATAAGGTCACCCTAGCATCTTAAACTATATCATTCATGGGAAAAGTCATTTTCGTTCGCGAGAGAATGACGTTTACAAACGTGGACCGGTCAACTCACATTTTGCTGCAGATCAGTATCTTAAACTTTACATCACGTGTGGAGGATTCTTGATATTTACTGATATTTCCAACGGAAAAGCAACACCTTCTGAATGAAAAAGACGGGAATAGTAAGCTTTATCAGTTTTTTTCTTTCCGTCGTCTATGCGACATTCTTTGAAAGTGTTTTATTCATATAGAACCAATGCCATTACGTTTTAATCTTTGGTAAAAGCCGGTTTAGTGGCCCATTTGTTGTAAATGTCAGTTTAATCATCGTAATAGTCATCATGATCATCATCATCATGATCATCGTCATCATCAGCACCACCACTCCCACCACTACCATCATCGTCACCACCACCACCATCATTGTCGTCGTCATCGCAGTTACAACAATAACAACAACAGCTACTATTACTACTACTACTACACGGTAGCATAGGTCGTTCTTAAACATCCAACTCGAGAAACTTTCAACAAATTTGCGAAGAAAGAAAACTTTTATCCTTAAACCGAAGATCTCTCATTAAACAATCGATGTAAAACAATCAATCAACGTTAGTTTTGCTTAGTCCAATTATACTAAATTGCGCATGGTTTTAGTACACAAAAAAGATTATCAAGGCGCGTAAAATATCCACGGAGGAGATTACTGCGCTAAACAAATAGGCCGCGTTCTGAGAAAACTGGGCTTAATGTATGTGCGTAAAGTGTCATTCCATATTAGCCTGTGC